>NC_061513.1:215961821-216046692 GCF_022539505.1 Lolium rigidum | reverse complement strand
CGAAACTTCATCTTCCTTTGTGTTGCTTCAATACCTTTACTTTGAATTATTACTTTATGAGTTAACTCTTATGCAAGACTTATTGATGCTTGTCTTGAAGTGCTATTCATGAAAAGTCTTTGCTTTATGATTCAGTTGTTTACCCATGTCATATACATTGTTTTGATCGCTGCATTCACTACATATGCTTTACAAATAGTATGATCAAGGTTATGATGGCATGTCACTCCAGAAATTATCTTTGTTATCGTTTTACCTCGCTCGGGACGAGCAGTAACTAAGCTTGGGGATGCCGATACGTCTCCAACGTATCGATAATTTCTTGTGTTCCATGCCACATTATTGATGTTATCTACATGTTTTATGCACACTTTATGTCATATTCGTGCATTTTCTCGGAACTAACCTATTAACAAGATGCCGAAGTGCCGCCTCGTTTTCTCGCTGTTTTTGGTTTCGTAAATCCTAGTAACGAAATATTCTCTGAATCGGACGAAATCAACGCCAAAGATCTTAGAATCCCTGAAGCATCCGTAACACACGAGAGGGACCAGAGGGGGGCACAGGCCCACCACACCATACCCCGGCGCGGCCTAGGGGGCCCGCGCCCCCTAGGGTTTGGCCAGCCCTTCGACCCTCTGGCGCCGCCTCTTCGCCTATAAGAAGCCCCTGACCTAAAAACCCCGAGACCAATTGACGAAACCCGCAGAAACCTTCTATAGCCGCCGCCATCGCGAAGCCAAGATCTGGGGGACAGGAGTCTCTGTTCCGGCACGCTGCCGGAGCAGGGAAGTGCCCCCGGAAGGCTTCTCCATCGACACCGCTGCCATCTCCACCGCCATCTTCATCACCGCTGCTGCTCCCATGAGGAGGGAGTAGTTCTCCATCGAGGCTCGGGGCTGTACCGGTAGCTATGTGGTTCATCTCTCTCCTATGTGTTTCAATACAATAATCTCATGAGCTGCCCTACATGATTGAGATTCATATGATGATGCTTGTAATCTAGATGTCATTATGCTAGTCAAGTGAGTTTTACTTATGTGATCTCCGGAGACTCCTCGTCCCACGTGTGTAAAGGTGACAAGTGTGTGCACCGTGTGGGTCTCTTAGGCTAGATTTCACGGAATACTTATTCACCGTTGAATGGCATAGTGAGGTGCTTATTTATATCTCTTTATGATTGCAGCATGTTTGTATCACTACTTATCTATGTGCTACTCTAGTGATGTGTTATTAAAGTAGTTTATTCCTCCCGCATGTGTGCAAAGGTGACAAGTGCGTGCACCGTGTTAGTACTTGGTTTATGCTATGATCATGATCTCTTGTAGATTATGGAGTTAACTATTGCTATGATAATATTGATGTGATCTATTCCTCCTACATATGCATGAAGGTGACAAGGTGCATGCTATGCTAGTACTTGGTTTAGTCTCGTTGATCTATCTTACACTAAAGGTTACTAAAACATGAGCATTATTGTGGAGCTTGTTAACTCCGGCATTGAGGGTTCGTGTAATCCTACGCAATGTGTTCATCATCCAACAAAAGTGTAGAGTATGCATTTATCTATTCTGTTATGTGATCAATGTTGAGAGTGTCCACTAGTGAAAGTGTAATCCCTAGGCCTTGTTCCTAAATACCGCTGAGTTACTACTCGCTTGTTTACTCGTTTCTACTGCGTTACTACTGCTGCAATACCACCACCATCAACTACACGCCAAGCACTTTTCTCGGCACCGTTGCTACTGCTCATACTTATTCATACCACATCGTATTTCACTATCTCTTCGCCGAACTAGTGCACCTATTAGGTGTGTTGGGGACACAAGAGACTTCTTGCTTTGTGGTTGCAGTGGTTGCATGAGAGGGATATCTTTGACCTCTTCCTCCCTGAGTTCGATAAACCTTGGGTATCCACTTAAGGGAAACTTGCTGCTGTTCTACAAACCTCTGCTCTTGGAGGCCCAACACTGTCTACAAGAATAGAAGCTCCCGTAGACATCAGGGGTACTCTAAAATTGGAATGGTATCGCATCCGAACCCAATCATCAGCTTTTGTCAAGTTCACCTTGTCACTCAAATTTCATATTTAGCTTCAAAACTTTCAATAGAATGACTCATCATTCTAAGGTTTTCAAAGTCATTTGATTCACAAGTTCCCACCTAGAGTAGTCCATTTTAGTTTTAGCACTAGCAACTAGTCATGAGGGGTGCTAACTAAATTTTAGCTCTCTAGGCTAAGTTTGATGCTCTTGTAGTACTCTACATTTAGACCAAAGTTAACTATAAAAGAAATAAGCCTTGATAATCAAAGTAAAAGATTGCAAGATAAAAACTTGGGCTTGGATAAATCCTGAAACACAATAGTATGGCAAGGGTATCTTGCACTAGTATAGCTTGCATTAGTAGAGTGTGGTGACTCGGCATACCACTGCATGGTGTATTATGCAAGTCTGATATAACACCAATGAAACACCGTTTCACTAGTATTATATCGCTCAGAGTGGTACAACAGAAACATATGCAGGCCCAAGGCATGTCTATAGAATTACAACATTAACTCTGTTACATAAGATCATCACAGCCTCCTATTTTACAATGAGGTAAAACCGCAAATAAACTCCAGAAGAACGACTCATAGTCTAGTCTTATCACGAACTCTATTTGTAGAGTGTTTAACTAGCTATAGAGGCTATGAATAGATTCTAGCTAAATAGGAGCTAGGTTTAGGAAACTAGTTCCTTTCTATTGCTAAGCTAGGTTTTATCCTTGTTGGATGTGGTGTTTGACTCTTCTGTCAGGTTCCTGTCCCTTGAAGTAATTGTTGATTCCTCGGTCTTCGAGTTGCTCTGTAGATCCTCCTTTGATGCCTCCATATCTAAGTAGGGGATTTAAGAGTGGGATGAGTACGAGCGTACTCAACAAGTTCATTATAGGAAAGAGGTGTTTAATGCACTAGCTACGGTAGTAGACCAGAAAGTCTAATACCAATACAGGTTTTCATAATCATTTCTTCAAAAGGTTGCTTTTATTCAGAAGAACTTTGTCCGTCAGCCTTCACTGGTTTACTAGAACTTCATGGAGTTCCTTTCCGGCAGCGTTCGCAGTTCCATATCCCGGAACAGGGAGTGACGAGTCACGATTCATTACACTCGCAGAGGTGTGTTGCTTTACCCATAAGAGATCTTAACCTTGGTGCCAACCGAGCTATAGTTCTCGTCCACACTTCCTTTGGTGTGAGGCCCGGTATAAGGTCTAGCCAATCATGTTCCTCCGCTACCTCGAACACCCACCCTTTGTTGCAATTCCGACCTTGGGTCCTCGCCGGTCAGCGTATCCAAAGGATACCATCCGACCTCGACTAATACCAGGCACGACGGCCTGATACCTTCGCCGGTCGTTGCAACCCCTCATAGACCGCAATACCGTGGGGACTTAGGACTCCCCAGCCTCACCGCTTGCTCCTTCGGGCGACAAGTGTACTACGGACAATGCCGTGGGGACTTAGGACTCCCCAGCCTCACCGCTTGCCCCCTTGGATTACAAGTGTACTACGGTAAAGCGCGTTCGTTGATGAACGAGAGGTGGAAACACTTTTGACTACTCCGTCCCACTCCGGATCTTATGGTTAACACGGGTATTACGGCACAAGAATCACTCGGACGACATTTGTTGTTTAATCCTAGATGGATATAACCCTTGCAATGGAACCTCCACCATATCAACACATACCATGGTTCCATTGCCCACCACATAGTCATATTCATAGTTATGAAAATAGTACTTTTGCTTTTTATGCAAGAGTGATAAGTATAGTATGTTGTAAGTAATTTGGTAAAAATACTCAAATGACATGAGCAAGTGATGAACTTGCCTTTCTTGACTGCAAGATTATGCAGGCAAGGTCTTCGATACGCAATAACTCCAAATTCTAAAATAGCATCATCGTCCGGTAAGGACGATGTTTAAAAGATTGGCAAGGATGCAATAATGCATAAGTATGAGATACAATCGCTCTAAGCGTGACCTAACCCCGATGATTTAGGATTGGTGAGTTGTAATGATCGGTTTAGGGTGTGTTGCACTTTTAGAGTGATTCACAAACAAGGTTCGTATTAAGAATTGGTTGCTTGTTATCATAAACAGGTGCTGTAATAAATCATAATAATAACACTAATAACACATAACAATAACATTTGGTATAATCCTAACATGTAATGAATAGTGGTTGGTTTTAGCACTATATAGCATGGTTAAAGATTAATTATCATATACTTCAAAAGAATAACTTTTGAAGAACATGTTCTTAGATAAAGAACAAGTATGATAATTAGGTTGGGGGTTCTATGGTTGATTATGGTTTCATCTAGTTTCTGGAGTAAGTATTAGATGGATCCAAACAAGGTTGGATTCATCAACACCTAGGGCTTGTAAGGTTGAGTTAAGCCTAAGCATATTGATCAATTTATTATAAATAGTTGCTATCAAAGTTGGTTTACCTTGCTGATGATAGTTGGATATTGGCTGTAGGTTCTATTAGGCAGGATTGATGATGATTCCTTATTTTCTTCAAAAGAATAACTTTTGAAGAACATACTTCTTAAGTAATAAGAGGTATTACAATTAAGGTTGAGGTTGCCTAGGGTTTTCTATTGGATCCACTAAGTAAGAAATGATTGGCTCCTAAATAGGATGGTTCATAATTATGAAGTACTTGTAGGGTTTAGTGGATTATGGTTATGTAATGATAAATATTGGGCATAGATGCTATTGGAGTTCATCACAATGGTGTGATGCTAATTAAGGATGAGTAAGGATAAGATTCTTGGTAATAAGGACTAGGGTTGATCCTATTTGATCATCTAGATAGGATAGGTGTGCATACATGGAATACTGAATTATGGATAATAGGGCTCCCATATTTTATGTGTACATGGCAAGTATTTAATTGCTGATTATGGTTCTATGGATCAAAAGGGAGTACATGATCTCATGTTATATCTAGGGTTTAGGTTTTGGAAACCATTTAGGCTCACACATAAAATAGTGGAGCTAGGGTTCCTAAGGGAATTAGGGTTTTAGGAGTCACATGAAATGATAGGGTTGTAATATCATTCCATGTGGAATTTAGGGTTTGCTAGTTACCATATAATTCTATGATTAATAACTTCATGTTAAAGTTGAAGTTATTAATAACTTTGAAATAAAAATTAATATTGCATTTGACATTTTATTATTTTTTAACAATTAATAATTAAGGTAATTATTATTTAGGGGTTTGAATCCTCCTTATAAGGATTTAATAAGTTAATAGTAAATGAAAATTAATTTTAATGTTTTCCTTATTTACTTACTGGTTTTTATTTATTTTATGAAGTTTTCATAATTATTGAATTTTAATTGAATTTAGAATTAAAATTAAAGGCTTAAATAACAAGTATAAACTAATGGAATTTTTATTAAAAATAAAAATTTCATATTATATTTTTATTGAATAGAGTTTTCTTTTAGAAGAATTTTGGTATCTTATTTTAATTTTTCTGAGTTAAATTGAATTTCCTAGATTTATTTGAAGTTGCAATAATTTTCTGGAATTAATAAGATTTGAATTAAAACATAAGTAACTAAATGCACCCGAGATTCTACCCAAACAGTCACTGGCTGGTGGGCCATCGGCCAGGTCAGCTGCCACGTCGTATTTGACCGAGTCAAAATCATCGACGTGGCCAGACACATGGTGGCCGGCGGCAGATGGCGTTGATCACCGGCGATACAGGGTTCCCGCGGATGTGCGCGTGTGCTGGCTCGACTCAGGGCGACGCGCTGAACCAGAAGGTAGCGGCGCCCCCTCGAAAAGGTCGCCGGAGTGACTCCGGCGAGCTCTGTCTGCGGCGGTGCACGGCGGACTACGGCGGTGACACTCTATGGTGCATGCTGGGGCTAAATTAAGGGCTCGGGAGAAGCGCAAGCTCACAGTGATGCTTAGGGAAGGCTCGACGGCGGCGATTGTCGACGGTGGCGACGCCATTTTCCGATTTGCTGTGAGATACCGGCGGAAGGGAACGACGGTTCCTCGGCGACTGAGAGCTCCCTGGCTCGATTCCTCTTGCACGGTGGGCTTGTCGAGGACGGTGATGCTGCTGGTGGTCACAGCGAGGCCTGGTGAGGTCTACATCAACGGCGGTAATGGTGGAGTGGTGCGGCAAGGGTTTCGGCATAGGGCGAATTGGAGCAGAGAGAGGGGAAAACGGAGATTGGTCGTCGTCCAGAGTACTTATAGGGTTCGAGAATGCGCCTTGTCATGCGCTCGGATGACGAGAGATCGACAGCAGCGAGGTGGAGACGGTCACGGCGTCGAGCTGGCTTCCATGCACGAGGAAGGGGATGAGGATGACCCCCTCCCAGATCTTTTGACGAAGAGGTAAGTGGCTTGGGCTGCTTCTGGTGTTGGGCTAGACCACGGGCTGCTGCGGGGCTTGGTTGCTGGGCTGCAGATTGGGCTCCTCGGCCGGGTAAGGTCCAGGTGAGGCTTTTCTCTTCTTTTCCTTTTTCTGTTTTTATTTTTTGTTTTATACTTCCTATTTGAATTCATATTTGAATTCAATACTGTTTGCAAATATTTCAAGTATGTTAATACAATCAAGATTTGGTAAACTTACTATGGTATTACTATTCTATTTGAATTTATATTTTATATTAGATTATTTGTATATTGGTAAACTTTACTCACAATAGCAATTATACATGAATTAATACTCTCATTTTGGTTTTCTTGTGAATTATATCTGTTTGATGTTAATAGAATTGAGTATGTCTACTATGAGTGTGTTATAAGTGATTAGTAGGGTTTGATCTCATAACTGGGGATTTAACTCTATGCATATTATTTTAGGTGAGCACTTATTTATTGATTAAGTCTTGTGGTTAAATTATAACCCAATTTAAAGTTAGCATTAGTGCTGTATTTTTAATAACACCTAAAAATACTAGAGTAGATATTACTCTATTCAAGGTTAGACTTTGTTTACAGAGATGAGTGGTTGATCACCACACATGGATTTAATTGTGAGTTTAAGCACTAGATGTTTCTTGGGTTTAATTAGTGAAGCATAGGATTTAGCTAATGAGCAATTCTAGGGTTCACATCACATTCTCCTAATGGCAATTGGTTTGAATTATCAATTAGGGCCTAGCTTTATATTATGATCACCATAGTGATACATAAACTAAGGTTGAGATTTAATTCTAGGTTGTAGAGATGAGATGACACCATGTTGCATTGGCTAGGTTTACTCTCCCCATTGCATGATAAAATGGTTACTTGCTTATAATCTTATGTGCTTCTATAATTACTAAGGATTTGAGAATTAGTTTTATCTTCTACCAATTAACTTCTATTATTATCCTCAATTAATCATTAAAGTAACTATAGTAGTTATAGTTCTTTTTATAGTTAACTTTGGTCATATGGATGGATGGTTTCTCACCATATTAAATATGGAGTTTTACTCTAAGGTTTTCTTAGGTTCTTTAATTGAGGGATGAGTGAAATATAGATGTGGTAGGATTCTACTTATTATCACCAAGTGATTCACAAGTTAAGATTGAGATATAAGCCTGGATTTGATTACTAGTGATCTCCCTATAATTTCATGTGGGGAATGATACCTACTTATCATATAGTGTTTAAATTATGGCTTACTTTTCTACTTCTCCAAAACATGGTCATGGAATATACATGATCAACTTGTTTATAATATGTCTACCTCAAGTTCTTAGGGTTTATGATTATTACTCAATCGATAATGATCAAGGTTTAGCTTACTAAAGTATATCTCTCCTGAGTTAGGTTTCTCACTTCTAAGATCAAGTATTGTCTTGATCAACTAGGATATAATATCTCTCTTATAGTTTCTTGGGTGGTCATGGCTATGGTTGTCTAAATAGATTATATCCCAGGAGAATGCCGAGATATTCGTTAGGGTTCTACTTAAACAATGTTGATATTATCATCTGGTTATATGGATAGTTCTCTCCCTCACATTCAAGTGTTGGCTTAACTTTCTTGAGTGTAACACCTTAGCTTGAGCTCTCTCTCATAGGAATAGTTTATTCAAGGGTTTATGGTGTACTCTCGATATCCCCTTAGGTATCTAGCCTCGGGTTCCATTTGTCTAGCTTAATTGGTTTAGTCTCTTCCTCACCTTATCAGTTCATGGATATGGTATTATTCCATGTGATAATAGGGTATCTCACCACTCCAAGATGGAATGGTTGTTCCTAATTCTTTAGTTCAAAGGTTGCCCTTGATTTTTAAATAGGTCAAGCTAGAATTAGTATGGATGGTCTCACTCATTTGGGAATGACTTGAATAATACTCTAGGGTTCCTCTTGAAGATGATGATTAGAATACTTGGATGTATATCCAAGGTTTAGCTCAAGGTTTTTTATTGCTTCTCTAATAATTATTATAGAACTCTCACCTCTCTAGGTTTGGTGTATAATAATATGGAATAGAGAAAGATATATACTTCTAGAGTTGATCCCCTTGTCTTGTTTTCAAGATTGAAATAGAATGAATACCATGAGGTTCATGGTAGGATCAAGGATTAGTTTAAGACATGGAAAAGATAAATCAAGAATGGCTTCTCCATTTTATTGTTACTTGATTTGCAATTGAATTGGTGTGCATATGTTATGACAAGGATTATCATATTATAATCTTTTATAAGATCAAGCAATTGATCATTGAGTAAAGTGATGTTGTGTTGATTATTAGTTCTATTTGATCTAACCCCTTAGATCAAATCATCTCTACCCAAAACAAGGTTTTAACAAAGTCGCATTGAGGTTTATAGCGCTTGACTTGATGAGCTACTTCAATTCCACCAAGATCAAGTGAAACTTCGATTCATCGTGATCTGTTTTACTTTAAAGCGCGAAAATTCCCCAGATTTTCTATGCATGAATGCAATGCACACATCTATCTCCTCTATTTTTGTAACCCCATTACCTGGGATATTACAGTCTCTACCCCTTAAACTAAACTTCGTCCTCGAAGTTTGAACTTTCTCACGTTTTCGGAGTTTGGATCTGACTTGTGCAGACTACGACTTCTCTCGAACTCCGTGGTGATCTCACTAGATATAATTGAATATATCCCTTGTCCAGATTCTTCCTGGAATCCATTAGTGTCTGTCTCCGAGTCATGGCTTCTTACTTCAATGCCATGATTTCTTTCATTATTATAATCTTGTTTCCTTTCTCATTGCAGATTCAATGATTGGGACTTCTTCTGGTGCTGCTAGTCTTAACTGAAGACTAATTTGATAACATACTCCTAATTGGTAAAATAGGTCTTTGTTTTCCCTTATTACCAAAACTGCAATAATGGTACTTGGTAAGGTACTTACCATAGATATGGTCTTGACAGTTTATTTCCCTAAGAATGGTTTAGACTCATTTAGTCTATCCAATCATGGTTTATAGTTGATACCTATAACTATTTTGGGTTATTTAGGTTCCATGAAAGGACTCATTCTATTAGTCTTTGATTTTGGTATAGTTAATCTTCTTCAGTCTTTGGTCTTCTTGAGCTATATTTGGTCTTCGGTATTTCCTTCATCCAGCTTCATTAACCTTAGTTTACTTGAGCTTCCATACTTCTGAGTAACTATTACTCACTTTCTCAAGTTATAGTCCAATTCTTACTTCCTCGAGGTATAAACCTCGGCTTGTGGTCTGACACCCTTTTGAAAGTAGTGTTCAACAATCTTATGAAAATAAGATCGAACTCCCTCTCAGTTCAGACCTTCTTCTTCTATCTTACTGAAAGTATTGAGTCATTGTACATCCAACTCAATCTTTACTCTACCCCTTGGAGTTTTCTTATGATCTTCAACTCCTTTTCTTCCAACCATTAGATTTATGGTTAGAATATTGGTCTAGGTCTAGCTTATGGGTTGTACTTTTCTAAAAGTCTCACGAAGAATCTTTGTGGTATATCCACTCAGTTGTGGACTTCCAATGTGAATCCTTCGACTGAATGTTTATATGTCATAATCATTTGGCTAATAAAGTTTTATTTGTTAACCACTTCTTGGTACAAATAATCTAGTTACAGACTACTTGATACCAACTATGGCTCTTTGTTATCTAAAAATGGACTCTATTATAGGTTTTGACCAGATGGTCGGGACATCTTCTACATTATCTCGCAGTATTGATCCTATACCAACAGTGGTCTTCTGATACCAACTGTGGTCTTCTTATATCTGCTAAGATTTCATATATCATCTTCCTTCATTCAGGGTTTATTTTGCAAGAAAACCACTAGCTGACACTATGAATATAGTATCCTAAGTGATTTCCCATGCATTCCCTCTTCCATAATGACTATGGTTCTACTTCTACTTCTCCGTAATCATCATATTTCTCACCTTCATGCTTCATATGTACTAAAGTACTCCTCTGTTGAGGTTAAGCATGAGTTTTAGTTGTACTTCCTTCAGAGTATTGTGGTTGCTTCCCACAACTTTATTTCCTTTAACTGATGATCCTTCATCTTGTCTTCAGAATCTTCAGAATTCGTCACTTCCTCACACGAATACCCTTACCCTCTAGATCTATAGCATTAAGTAAGAACTTGATATTGCAACATGCATTTGCATATCAAAGTCAAACTTCATGTATGGATCTAGTCAATCAATGAAAATCCAATAAAATCCAAAAAGATTCAGCTTTGTGCATATAATACACACCATCATAAGCCTGAACACAATAGTTGAGTAGGACATCTCTAAACTTCAGGCTCTGATGTGTAATATATAACACCACATAAGATAGGGTTATATCGTGATACTTAGCACGAATATGTGGATTTCTACTATTTGTCTTAACATTTACCTGAATTGCACAATTGCAATGAGATAAACTTGAAACAAAATGGCCTGGAATAGTTGAAGTTAACCTAGTTTTCTTTGGAAGTTCTAACAAAATACTATACCATATATACTTGCTATTGAGGACTTCTTTCTATAATACAATTAGTTCTAACATGGCTACTCTGAGTACATATTTATTAGGATATAACTCCTATACTTCCAAGTGTTTCTACCATGTGGTTATGATCCTGATGTACTTGACACAGTTCCCATGGTTTTGGAACATAATTCTTGCACTATTGTTAAACAACTGGCTTCTTATTATTCTCCTCCTAAATGTTTATAATGTTCTATTCCATCACATAATGATTCTCAGGTGAATCTTATATGATTTCTATTTCTACCATGTAAGCAGGCATACTTTATTCCTATCTCTCTTCCTTACCTCCCATGATTGACTCATCATGGTCTATACTACCTCATATAACTCATAGTTATCACTTACTATCAATTGTTTCACAAGTTTGGATAGATTTTACTTACCCATTACTTGTATTGGTTTATACCTTCTAATAGGATATTTTTCCTGTATACATATCTTCATTACTTGATATCACTCCTATTATAAGTCTGGATAACTCTTACTTGACCTTAATAGGTGTTGGTACACATCTTCCAATATGATATCTTCCTTATGGTTGTATCCTCTCTTTGGACTATCATGTATTATATACCAACTGTGTTCTACTCATCTATTGTTTAGGAACTTAATGGTGTGCCACATACATGGGATTAGCTAACTAACCTAGGAAAGATAGGGAAGAAATGTTGACTCAAGTGTGTCAGGATTATTCTCAATTGAATACCCATCTTAAGTCATAAGAAGATTTGGTTTAACTAAGACAACTTCCTATAGACACTACCAATCCTATAGGTCTCCTTTAAAGGGTTTTAATCCTAGGGTCAAAGCATTTGCTCTGATACCAACTGTGGTGACCCGACATACCACTGCATGGTGTAGTATGCAAGTCTGATATAACACCAATGAAACACCGTTTCACTAGTACTATATCGCTCAGAGTGGTACAACAGAAACATATGCGGGTCCAAGGCATGTCTATATAATTACAACACAGACTCTTTACAAAAGATCCACACAACCTCCTACTTTACAATGAGGTAAAACTGCAATTAAACTCCAGAAGAACGACTCGTGGTCTAATTCTATCAAGAACTCTATTTGTAGAGTATTTAACTAGCTATAGAGGCTAAGAATAGATTCTAGCTAAATAGGAGCTAGGTTTAGGAAACTAGTTCCCTTTTTATGGCTAAACTAGGGTTTCTCCTTGTTGGATGTGGTATCTGACTCCTCTGACAGGGTCTTGTCTCGTGAAGTAGTTGTTGACTCTTCGGCCTTCGAGTTTCTCTGCAGATCCTCCTTCGATGCCTCCATATCTAAGCAGGGGATTTAAGAGTGGGATGAGTACGAGCGTACTCAACAAGTTCATTATAGGAAAGAGGTGTTTAATGCAGTAGCTACGGCGATGAGACCGGAAAGTCTAATACCAATGCAGGTTTTCATAATCATTTCTTCAAAAGGTTGCTTTTATTCGGAAGAACTATGTCCGTCAGCCTTCACCGGTTTACTAGAACTTCATGGAGTTCCTTTACGGCAGCGTTCGCGAGTTCCATATCCCGGAACAGGGAGTGATAGGTCACGATTCATTACACTCTGCGAGGTGTGTTGCTTTACCCATAAGAGATCTTAACCTTGGTGCCAACCGAGCTATAGTTCTCGTCCACACTTCCTTTGGTGTGAGGCCCGGTATAAGGTCTAGCCAATCATGTTCCTCCGCTACCTCGAACACCCACCCTTTGTTGCAATTCCGACCTTGGGTCCTTGCCGGTCAGCGTATCCAAAGCATACCATCCGACCTCGACTAATACCAGGCACGACGGCCTGATACCTTCGCCGGTCGTTGCAACCCCTCATAGACCGCAATACCGTGGGGACTTGGGACTCCCCAGCCTCACCGCTTGCTCCTTCGGGCGACAAGTGTACTACGGACAATGCCGTGGGGACTTAGGACTCCCCAGCCTCACCGCTTGCCCCCTTGGATTACAAGTGTACTACGATAAAGCGCGCCCGTTGATGAACGAGAGGTGGAAACACTTTTGACTACTCCGTCCCACTCCGGATCTTATGGTTAACACGGGTATTACGGCACAAGAATCACTGGACGACATTTGTTGTTTAATCCTAGATGGATATAACCCTTGCAATGGAACCTCCACCATATCAACACATACCATGGTTCCATTGCCCACCACATAGTCATATTCATAGTTATGAAAATAGTACTTTTGCTTTTTATGCAAGAGTGATAAGTATAGTACGTTGTAAGTAATTTGGTAAAAATACTCAAATGACATGAGCAAGCGATGAACTTGCCTTTCTTGACTGCAAGATTATGCAGGCAAGGTCTTCGATACGCAATAACTCCAAATTCTGAAATAGCATCATCGTCCGGTAAGGACGATGTTTAAAAGATTGGCAAGGATGCAATAATGCATAAGTATGAGATACAATCACTCTAAGCGTGACCTAACCCCGATGATTTAGGATCGGTGAGTTGTAATGATCGGTTTAGGGTGTGTTGCACATTTAGAGTGATTCACAAACAAGGTTCATATTAAGAATTGGTTGCTTGTTATCATAAACAGGTGCTGTAGTAAATCATAATAATAACACTAATAACACATAACAATAACATTTGGGATAATCCTAACATGTAATGAATAGTGGTTGGTTTTAGCACTATATAGCATGGTTAAAGATTAATTATCATATACTTCAAAAGAATAACTTTTGAAGAACATGTTCTTAGATAAAGAACAAGTATGATAATTAGGTTGGGGGTTCTATGGTTGATTATGGTTTCATCTAGTTTCTGGAGTAAGTATTAGATGGATCCAAACAAGGTTGGATTCATCAACACCTAGGGCTTGTAAGGTTGAGTTAAGCCTAAGCATCTTGATAAATTTATTATAAATAGTTGCTATCAAAGTTGGTTTACCTTGCTGATGATAGTTGGATATTGGCTATAGGTTCTATTAGGCAGGATTGATGATGATTCCTTATTTTCTTCAAAAGAATAACTTTTGAAGAACATACTTCTTAAGTAATAAGAGGTATTACAATTAAGGTTGAGGTTGCCTAGGGTTTGCTATTGGATCCACTAAGTAAGAAATGATTGGCTCCTAAATAGGACATAATTATGAAGTACTTGTAGGGTTTAGTGGATTATGGTTATGTAATGATAAATATTGGGCATAGATGCTATTGGAGTTCATCACAATGGTGTGATGCTAATTAAGGATGAGTAAGGATAAGATTCTTGGTAATAAGAACTAGGGTTGATCCTATTTGATCATCTAGATAGGATAGGTGTGCATACATGGAATACTGAATTATGGATAATAGGGCTCCCATATTTTATGTGGACATGGCAAGTATTTAATTGCTGATTATGGTTCTATGGATCAAAAGGGAGTACATGATCTCATGTTCTATCTAGGGTTTAGGTTTTGGAAACCATTTAGGCTCACACATAAAATAGTGGAGCTAGGGTTCCTAAGGGAATTAGGGTTTTAGGAGTCACATGAAATGATAGGGTTGTAATATCATTCCATGTGGAATTTAGGGTTTGCTAGTTACCATATAATTCTATGATTAATAACTTCATGTTAACGTTGAAGTTATTAATAACTTTGAAATAAAATTAATATTGCATTTGACATTTTATTATTTTTTTAACAATTAATAATTAAGGTAATTATTATTTAGGGGTTTGAATCCTCCTTATAAGGATTTAATAAGTTAATAGTAAACGAAAATTAATTTTAATGTTTTCCTTATTTACTTACTGGTTTTTATTTATTTTATGAAGTTTTCCTAATTATTGAATTTTAATTGAATTTAGAATTAAAATTAAAGGCTTAAATAACAAGTATAAACTAATGGAATTTTTATTAAAAATAAAAATTTCATATTATATTTTTATTGAATAGAGTTTTCTTTTAGAAGAATTTTGGTATCTTATTTAAATTTTTCTGAGTTAAATTGAATTTCCTAGATTTATTTGAAGTTGCAGTAATTTTCTGGAATTAATAAAATTTGAATTAAAACATAAGTAACTAAATGCACCCGAGATTCTACCCAAACAGTCACTGGCTGGTGGGCCATCGGCCAGGTCAGCTGCCACGTCGTATTTGACCGAGTCAAAATCGTCGACGTGGCCATACACATGGTGGCCGGCGGCAGATGGCGTTGATCGCCGACGATACAGGGTTCCCGCGGATGTGCGCGTGTGCTGGCTCGACTCAGGGCGATGCGCTGAACCAGAAGGTAGCGGCGCCCCCTCGAAAAGGTCGTTGGAGTGACTCCGGCGAGCTCTGTCTGCGGCGGTGCACGGCGGACTACGGCGGTGACACTCTATGGTGCATGCTGGGGCTAAATTAAGGGCTCGGGAGAAGCGCAAGCTCACAGTGATGCTTAGGGAAGGCTCGACGGCGGCGATTGTCGACGGTGGCGACGCCATTTTCCGATTTGCTGTGAGATACCGGCGGAAGGGAACGACGGTTCCTCGGCGACTGAGAGCTCCCTGGCTCGATTCCTCTTGCACGGTGGGCTTGTCGAGGAAGGTGATGCTGCTGGTGGTCACGGCGAGGCCTGGGGAGGTCTACATCAACGGCGGTAATGGTGGAGTGGTGCGGCCAGGGTTTCAGCATAGGGCGAATTGGAGCAGAGAGAGGGGAAAACGGAGATTGGTCGTCGTCCAGAGTACTTATAGGGTTCGAGAATGCGCCTCGTCATGCGCTCGGACGACGAGAGATCGGCACAGCACGAGGTGGAGACGGTCACGGCGTCGAGCTGGCTTCCATGCACGAGGAAGGGGATGAGGATGACCCCCTCCCAGATCTTTTGACGAAGAGGTAAGTGGCTTGGGCTGCTTCTGGTGTTGGGATGGACCACGGGCTGCTGCGGGGCTTGGTTGCTGGGCTGCAGATTGGGCTCCTCGGCCGGGTAAGGTCCAGGTGAGGCTTTTCTCTTCTTTTCCTTTTTCTGTTTTTATTTTCTGTTTTATACTTCCTATTTGAATTCATATTTGAATTCAATACTGTTTGCAAATATTTCAAGTATGTTAATTCAATCAAGATTTGGTAAACTTACTATGGTATTACTATTCTATTTGAATTTATATTTTATATTAGATTATTTGTATATTGGTGAACTTTACTCACAATAGCAATTAGACATGAATTAATACTCTCATTTTGGTTTTCTTGTGAATTATATTTGTTTGATGTTAATAGAATTGAGTATGTCTACTATGAGTGTGTTATAAGTGATTAGTAGGGTTTGATCTCATAACTGGGGATTTAACTCTATGCATATTATTTTAGGTGAGCACTTATTTATTGATTAAGTCTTGTGGTTAAATTATAACCCAATTCAAAGTTAGCATTAGTGCTGTATTTTTTATAACACCTAAAAATACTAGAGTAGATATTACTCTATTCAAGGTTAGGCTTTGTTTACAGAGATGAGTGGTTGATCACCACACATGGATTTAATTGTGAGTTTAAGCACTAGATGTTTCTTGGGTTTAATTAGTGAAGCATAGGATTTAGCTAATGAGCAATTCTAGGGTTCACATCACATTCTCCTAATGGAAATTGGTTTGAATTCTCAATTAGCGCCTAGCTTTATATTATGATCACCATAGTGATACATAAACTAAGGTTGAGATTTAATTCTAGGTTGTAGAGATGAGATGACACCATGTTGCATTGGCTAGGTTTACTCTCCCCATTGCATGATAAAATGGTTACTTGCTTATAATCCTATGTGCTTCTATAATTACTAAGGATTTGAGAATTAGTTTTATCTTCTACCAATTAACTTCTATTATTATCCTCAACTAATCATTAAAGCAACTATAGTAGTTATAGTTCTTTTTATAGTTAACTTTGGTCATATGGATGGATGGTTTCTCACCATATTAAATATGGAGTTTTACTCTAAGGTTTTCTTAGGTTCTTTAATTGAGGGATGAGTGAAATATAGATGTGGTAGGATTCTAGTTATTATCACCAAGTGATTCACAAGTTAAGATTGAGATATAAGCCTGGATTTGATTACTAGTGATCTCCCTATAATTTCATGTGGGGAATGATACCTACTTATCATATAGTGTTTAAATTATGGCTTACTTTTCTACTTCTCCAAAACATGGTCATGGAATATACATGATCAACTTGTTTATAATATGTCTACCTCAAGTTCTTAGGGTTTATGATTATTACTCAATTGATAATGATCAAGGTTTAGCTTACTAAAGTATATCTCTCCTGAGTTAGGTTTCTCACTTCTAAGATCAAGTATTGTCTTGATCAACTAGGATATAATATCTCTCTTATAGTTTCTTGGGTGGTCATGGCTATGGTTGTCTAAATAGATTATATCCCAGGAGAATGCCTGGGATATTCTATTAGGGTTCTACTTAAACAATGTTGATATTATCATCTGGTTATATGGATAGTTCTCTCCCTCACATTCAAGTGTTGGCTTAACTTTCTTGAGTGTAACACCTTAGCTTGAGCTCTCTCTCATAGGAATAGTTTATTCAAGGGTTTATGGTGTACTCCTGATATCCCCTTAGGTATCTAGGCTCAGGTTCCATTTGTCTAGCTTAATTGGTTTAGTCTCTTCCTCACCTTATCAGTTCATGGATATGGTATTATTCCATGTGATAATAGGGTATCTCACCACTCCAAGATGGAATGGTTGTTCCTAATGCTTTAGTTCAAAGGTTGTCCTTGATTTT
The DNA here is from genome assembly GCF_022539505.1 of Lolium rigidum. NCBI lineage: Eukaryota > Viridiplantae > Streptophyta > Magnoliopsida > Poales > Poaceae > Lolium > Lolium rigidum. The sequence continues at coordinate 216,028,919 of NC_061513.1, read as the reverse complement.
TAAATAGGTCAAGCTAGAATTAGTATGAATGGTCTCACTCATTTGGGAATGACTTGAATAATACTCTAGGGTTCCTCTTGAAGATGATGATTAGAATACTTGGATGTATATCCAAGGTTTAGCTCAAGGTTTTTTATTGCTTCTCTAATAATTATTATAGAACTCTCACCTCTCTAGGTTTGATGTATAATAATATGGAATAGAGAAAGATATATACTTCTAGAGTTGACCCCCTTGTCTTGTTTTCAAGATTGAAATAGAATGAATACCATGAGGTTCATGGTAGGATCAAGGATTAGTTTAAGACATGGAAAAGATAAATCAAGAATGGCTTCTCCATTTTATTGTTACTTGATTTGCAATTGAATTGGTGTGCATATGTTATGACAAGGATTATCATATTATAATCGTTTATAAGATCAAGCAATTGATCATTGAGTAAAGTGATGTTGTGTTGATTATTAGTTCTATTTGATCTAACCCTTAGATCAAATCATCTCTACCAAAACAAGGTTTCAACAAAGTCGCATTGAGGTTTATAGCGCTTGACTTGATGAGCTACTTCAATTCCACCAAGATCAAGTGAAACTTCGATTATCGTGATCTGTTTTACTTTAAAGCGCGAAAATTCCCCAGATTTTCTATGCATGAATGCAATGCACACATCTGTTTCCTCTATTTTTGTAACCCCATTACCTGGGATATTACATCCCCATATGGCGGCGCGGCCCAGGGCCCACCGCGCCGCCATGTGGTGGGCGCACCTCGTGGCCCCCCTCCGTCACGTCTTCTGGATCCGTAAGTCTTCTGTGAAAATAGGGCCATTGCAATTATTTCCGGGGATTTTCCTGAAAGTTGATTTTCTGCACAAAAATAAGACACCAGGGCAATTCTGCTGAAAACAACGTTAGTCCGTGTTAGTTGTATCCAAAATACACAAATTAGAGGCAAAATAATAGCAAAAGTGTTCAGGAAAGTGGATACGTTTTGGACGTATCAAAGAAGAAGCCTCTTAGTGAGAAGCAAGAAGGGAAGTGGCCTAAAGTTCAAGGCCATGCCCAACCTCGAGTTGAAGAAAGGCCACTTCCCAAAAAGAATCAAGCCAATGCTCCCACTGTGGATAAATCTAGTGAGAAGAAGGAGAAGAGAAGAACTTGCTACATATGTCGTGAGAAGGGCCACATCTCCTCCTTTTGCACTATTGGTACCTCATCCAACCCTATCATCATTGATGATGTTTATTCTCTTCGCAAGGATGAGGGTGGCAATGTGTTTTCCAAATATGTTGGTGCTCAAAGTGGTGTCAAGAAAAGAACCATTTGGGTTGCTTAACCTATTGTGACTAACCTATTAGGACCCAACTTTGTTGGGGACCAAAAAGCTAAAACTTTATCAATAGGTGTTGTTGGAGGGCATTGGAGACTTGGCTACATCATGAAGAATTAAGGGATCTTCATCATTTATATTATCTCAAGCCAAGTCTTTTGGTTATCTTGCTTCTATCATATATCCAATGTTTCTCCTTTCGGTAACATGTGCTCAACTCATTTATATTGAAAGTTACCTGCCCCTTTGCATGTGTTAGTTTTGTTCCTAGCATGTGTTTGTATATGTTTTGCTTCCTACTTGATTATCTTGAGAAATCAATTATATGTATGTTGGGTTGCACACCATGTATATGTGTTTGTGTTTGAGCCTATTTCATCTTGTTTGTATCTTATATGGCTCTTGTGAGTGATTAATGGACTATCCCATTATGGGGGAGTGATATACCTTTAGTAATCTCACAACCCTAAACATGTGAGTACATGAGGAACACCACTTAGAATTGATATTGCAAGTTTATCTAGTCTCTATGTGGCATGTCACCCTCATGAGAAATTCAAATTCTATGTCCATTAATTATCTCTAGCTGGTTCTTTGTTGACTTTGTGAAAATAAATTCTCTATCACATTATGGGGGAGTATTATGCTTTGTGCATATTACAAGCCATAAAAATGTGTATATTTGAGGTTGTGTCATATAGTGTCGATATTTTAAATTATCTCGTTCCTATGTGGCATGTATTCCTCAAAGAAGTCCAAATTTGCTTAAATGGCTTCTTTGCTAATATAATTATGGATCTTGTTTGTGAGAGTTTTTCTTGGCATGGTTTTCCACAATGTGTTTCTCAATAGCCTTTTGGGAAATAATGTGCTTCAAGTTATGCCATTCATTGCTTTGCATGGTGGTGTAATTAATTGAAGCTATGAAGAAACTCTATTTGCATGATGTTTAAATCTTACCTTTTACCATATGCTCTCTTTGGGGTGAAGATGATCTTGGATACTTGGAAACTACCATCGGGAATTATTTCCCAAATACCTCTTGTCCTAGGAAAATTGGTAATCTATTATGAGGTAGATATTTATTGATCATCTTTACATTGGCTCTTGTGTTTAATTGCTTCATTTCTTGCCATGAAATGGTTTTTCTTTTGACTCCCATGTGTTTTACTTGCATCTTATGGATATAATTTGTGTACTTAAACTTTCTTAGAGTTTTATTAAATAAGGGTAGAGTGGTGATCCCACTTTTGTGCATTTTGTATTCAAATACAAAATCCTAAATAATGCACTAATCTTGGGGAGCTCTCCTACTTGTGTTAGAATGCTACTTTTATGATCCTATCTTTTCATTTATTGATCTTTATCAAGTATTTGATGTTGGAAGACAAACCTTTTCTTTTCGGTACTTGTGCCATCATGAAAAGTGTGAGGGTTTAGTTTATTTGTTGGAACCTTGCTCGCTTGGGAGTTGCTCATCTCATTGCTTGTTTTGGGTTTAATTAGCTTCTTGTAATGAGATAAGTCTTTGGAATCAATATTGTGTTGATTTGATTCTTTGATATAATTTGGACAACTATTGTTCTTAATTTAATTGGTGTCTCATCCAAATTGTATTTCCGATTGGTTCTTGAGAGTCTCATGCATGCATATTTACTATATGTATATTCTATGGCATGCTTTGCTTTCTTGTTCCAATATATAGGGTAAACTCCAACAAATCCTAAATGGGCTAAGATGTGCATGAAATTCAATTTCATATCAATATGCACATATTTATGTAGAGTTTGTCCTATATGTTGTAGTGTCTAACTACTTTGGACCCAATTAGTTTGAGAACCATTTTGTACTTAAATTTGTTTTAGGTACATGAGGATGCATTGGATGCTTGCCAAATTCGTAAGTAAGAAGTGGTTACTAAATGATTATTTGAGGCAAGCTAGGATAATCAACAAACTCATATCTACTACATTCACACTAATGTTATCTTGGTAACAAGTATCTTCTCATGCATACTTTTATTGTATCCAACCTCGTGGTTGCATCTTGGCATGAATTTGTCTATTTGCAAATGTCTTAATGAAACCTCCTTATTGTAAATTGAGTTCTTTCTTTTGGTATCCTTTAGTTGTGATATTTGTTGCTTTTCTCAAAGCATCCCAACTATCTTCTCTCCCTTGTTGACATTTGTGATGTCTTTGATGTGTTTGTGTTTGAATTTCATTAATATACAATGAGATAAAGTTGAGCCTTTGGGCATGCTATTAAGCAAAGATCTTATTTGTATATTGCATGACTTCATTTTGGATATCATGTTTCAATTATTTTGTATCTATTTTGTGTGTATATGTTTCTTTGTGGATAAATATCTTTGTGATATTGTCTACGTAGAGAAACTTATACACATAAGAGATGATAATTCTCCACTTTGATATCTTATTTAATTGTTATGTGTTATTGGTCATGCTAAGCAAAATCACTCTTTGAATACTATGATGATGCTATTTTCTCATCCTTGTATTAGTCTTATAATATGCTTGGCCATGCCTCTCACATATCCTTTTGGTTGAGCATTTTATTATGGTGTGTCTTACTTGTTGCTCAACCATTAATTTGCTCCAAGTGTTAAGCTTAATTTCTTATTTATGGTCTCTTGAAATTGTTTGTGGTTTAAATGGTAATGAGGGAGTGAGGATTCCATGCTGTGCATATTGTATTCAAATGCAACAATCTAATTTATGCATGTACCTTGGGGAGCTTCCTCATTTTATTTAAAGAACTATCTTGCGGCGATCATACGACTTTATTTCACTTGGTATCTTTTTCTTTGAATGAAATTATGGGAGTGATGATATCATGTTTGTGCACCTATATTCCAATACAAATTGTCTATCTTTGTGCACAAACCTTGGGGAGCTTCCTTATGTTATTTAGAGCACTCTACTTGATCTTATCATAATATATATCTTTCATTTGGTTCCATGTTTGGGTTGATTCGATTGCTTGCTTCATGTGTTGAAGTTTATTGACTTTATTATCTTTTTGCAATATTTTATCCTACGTATAGTTTGAATCCCGCCGAGTATTCATCATTGGATACGTGCATTTGATTCCACTCACAATATGGGAAATGCACACCTTATGGAGGAATTCTCACTATATTGACCTCTCTAGATTTTTCGCCCATTTCGGCAATGGATGCCAATGGGGGAGAAGTTTTTAGGGTTTAAGGGAATTGGGGTTTTATGCTTCTTGCTTTGTGCCAAAGTATTTGTCTTTCATGCTCTGCATCTGGTTGCCTTGCTTGGTTGAATATTGAGAGGAAACTCCACGAGGCTTTGATTGCCAATATATGCAATAAAATTCAATTTCATTCACACATGCATATATTATGGGGGAGTTTGCTCTATGTATTCAACTTGTTTGTTACTTAAATTCCTTATATAAACCTTCTCAAAGAGATTTTCATCAATTAACAAAATGGGGGAGATTGAAAGTGCATAGAGTCCCCATGTGTGGTTTTGGTAATTAATGACAATTTCTATGGACTAATGTTTGCATTGAGTCTTAATTGTAGGAGTTGTCTATATGCAATGCTTGGACCATATGTTGGCTTCAAGGTTGCAATAAGAAGAAATAATGTGAAAGTTCAAGATGACCCAACTTGAAGAGATCATATGCTTGAAGCTTGACTTTCATATGGTGATCATGGATATGTGAGGATGCACCGAAAAAGAAACTCTCCCATAGTGGAGTATGGGGAGCAATTAGCAAGACTTCATCAAGCAAGCACAATCAAGAAAGGCATTCCATCTTGTTGCGTTCAAGATCATCATCACCGAGCTCAAGTGGAATGCGCAAGGTTAAGGTTTGGTCTTGATAGGATTTCTTTCTTACCGGTCTCCTGGTTTAGTTAGGAGACCGGGTTATAGGTTAGTTGCCGCACTATCAAGGGGCTCTCGATTGAGTAACTCGGTCGTATCTTTTGAAGAGAGGTCAAACCTTTTCATCCTTGCATCATCTTTCTTGGTTGTTATTTGGATCTTATTCATATGGTGTTTTAGAGCTTGTTCTTATTCTCATGACAAACTCTAGTTCATCGAAAACGGATTCCACATGATATACTTGTTGTGTTCGATATTGGAGTTTTTCCCGCTTCTTTGTATTGAGAGGTTTCACCTCTAAATTCATGGAAAAATCTATTCCACATGTTATTAATATTTTATCTCTTTGTGTGTTAGCTCTTTTTATCCTCTTTACAACTAAATTGGTTTCACCTAAATCCGAGTTTTCTAACTCAAGTTGTTGCAATTTTCTTATTGGAGGTGTTACCGGTTTAGCTCTTATAGATAGGTTAAAACTTTTCCCTTTTGATCTTATACTCCGTGGTTGGACTATAATGTTTCCCTGCATGATCTTGTGCAGCTTTTCGTTGTGATTCCAACGAGCCCAAAATCATTAAATTCGGAGTCCCGATGTGAAAATGACGATGTTTTCGGTGTGGGGTGTGCTGCCAGCCGGACTGGTCCGACTAGGGGCCAGCCTTAGTCCGGCAAGGGTCGAGGGAGCACGAAAATTGTGCCCGGAATGGTCCGGTTTTGGTCGAACGAGTCCGGCCTGCCAGATTGGTCCGATCAAGCCCGGAAGGTCCGGCTGGGTGGTGTTTTGGGGTGCGTTTTCAACGGTTAGATTCCATTTTACAGGCCATATATAATCTCCTTCTTCCCCATTGAGCTAGGTGCTTCTCCTAGTCTCTATCTACTTCATTGTTGACCTTGAGAAGCTTCCTCTTCCTCTAACCCCTACACGATTCTTGCTCATAGTTGAGGAAAAGATAGAGGAGATCTAGATCTACATCTTGACCAAACAAATTCCTCTCTTTATGAGGAAAATCCACTAGATCTAGATCTTGGAGAAATTTGGTGTTCCTCCTCCTATTTGTTCTTCCTCTCTTATTCCTCCAATAGTTTTGTAGCTTTGTTGGAACTTGAGAGAGAAGGACTTGAGCATGTTTGTGGTGTTCTTGCCATTGAATTTGGTGCATCGGTTTGACTTCTCCGCGGTGATACGTGGAGGTGAAAGTTCGTGAGACATACACTTCGGGAGCTTGTTCCCGAATCTTGTTCCTCTTGGGTCTTTGGACCCTAGACGGCTTAGTGGTCTTTGTGGTATTCTTGGGGCCTCCAGTTAAGTTGTCGAGATTACCTCAAGCTTTGTGCTTTGTGGCTTAGTGGTGTTCTTGGGGCCTCCAATTAAGTTGTGGAGATTCCTCAAGGGGAAGGCCTTTGTGGCAATTTATTAGGAGCCTCCAATTAAGTTGTGGAGATAGCCCCAAGCTTTGTGCGGGTTCGGTGACCACCCTAAGGTGCCATAGTGGATCGAGGACATCCCTTTTGGTGGGAATTCTCAGGGAGAATACGGTGGCCATTGTGCATTTGGAGTGACTTGTCCTCCACACCGCTCCAACGGAGAGTAGCCCTCGCAAGAGTGTGAACTTCGGGATACATCGTTGTCTCCGCATCAATTCGGTTATTCCTATACCCGAGCTCTTTACTTATGCACTTTACTTTGTGATAGCCTTCGTGCTTGAAGTTATATATATCTTGCTATCACATAGTTGCTTGAATTGCTTAGCGTAAGTCGTCGGTGCACATAGGTGAACCCTAGTTATATAGGTTTTGTGCTTGACAAATTAAATGTTAGTTTTATTCCGTATTTGTTAAGCCATATTCGTAAAAGTTTTAAACCGCCTATTCACCCCCCTCTAGGCGACATCCGTGTCCTTTCACCCGTCCCTGTGACTCCTCGCCTTATGGCTCCCTCTCTCTCCCCTCCGTGGGGCTCCCCTCACCAGAGACTCCGCACATGGATTTATAGACCAAGGAAAGGTATGGTTCACCTTGTTACCGTTGGCGATGGCTGGGATAGGATGGTGAAGTCAGCAATGGTTTGGAGCACGAATCGCAATGATTTCAGATAAGTCAGACGCAGAAGAGCTTCTATGGGGCTTTGGCTTGGTGTTGGCATCCGGGGAAAGTCCAAAATGGCGCTGGGGACATGGCGGACAAGCTTCGCCACCCTATCGATCTCGGGGAATAAGAAGAAGGGATTTTGTTTTTTATACTGAATCGGTATGTGGGTTAGCTGGTGGGTTGTTGCGCTAGGCTGTTGCGGCCAGGTGGTAAGCCTTTCTCCTTTTCCATGTATTTATTTTTTCTGTTTTTTGTTGTATTTAATTTGTACTTGATTTCAAAAAAATGAATGAATTAAAATGGATGACTCCTTCTGAAATTGTTATAAGATTATGACTAAACCCTTGTTCAAGTATTAACCAAATTTTGAGGTGCATTGGGATACTTATTTTCAGTATTGGCTACATTTCAAATAGGTATCATAATAGGGATTGTTTCGAAGAAAAGGAGAAAAAGGAGAGTAAAGGCATGAGGGGAGTCCAAGGGTGGGAGGAGTGTGTCACTACGGCCGATCACTCACACCTAAGAGCATCTCCACCGGCGGCCCCCAAATAGGCACCGGCAGGGGCGCCGGCGCTGCCGTATGGGAGGCGCTGGCAGAGCATCCTCTATTTGGGGATGTTGCTCCCACACCGGCGCCCCCCATAGTGTAGCCCCAATAAAAATTCAAATTTAAAATGACATTTAAAAACCAAAATTCATACGAAATTTATACAAAACTAACTCGAATTTAAACCTAAATAAAACTTAAACTTCATCCTAATCTAATGGCCATCGGTTGGGGCGCGCGACGGGCCTGCCTCGTCGTTGTTTTTCGCCTTTGCCGCCTACGTCTGTGCCCACTTCTCGTCCCTTGCTTCGCGCATCTGGCGGTGGAGCATGGAGGCCGGCGTCGCAGGAGCTTGCCGGCGGTGTTGTCCCCGCGCTTCCAGCCTTTGCCGAGAAGCCTCGATCTCGGCGCGCCTCGCCTGCTCGCGGGCGAACGCCTCATAATGGCGATGAGCGTTGAGCTCGTAGAGCTTCTGTCGCTCTGCTTCCATGAGGAGGTGTCCCGCCTCCTCCGTGGCCGCTCGCTGGCACGAGATCTCGAGGGCGTGCTCGAGGTTAGCGTCGTTGACTAACTCCCGCTCCTCCTCCTTCAACCTATGGAAGCGTTGCACGTTCAACGACGCCAGGATCACCGCCTGCTCCTGGTCGGCAGGGGCCTGCCCTGCACCATTAAACGGTGACGACCAACATTCCTGCATCGCGGCCGATGTGAACCATCGCGTCTTCTCGCTGACAAGGCAACCCACCCGCGAAACCGTCGTGCTGTGTGGCGCCGGCGCGCCCGATTCGCGCCCTACACGAAGGGGCAGACTGGGATGCCGGTGATTCTATTAGGCTCGAAAACTAGCCGGCTCCGTTTGGGACGCACTGGTGCGAGCCCAAAAACCACGCTGGCCCCCAAAACGCTATCGGGGCCGCTATCGGGGCCGCCAGTGGAGATGCTCTAAGGGGTACGACAAAGGGTGAGAGGAGTGTGTCGCTACGGATGACCACTCTCACCTGGGAGGCATAACTACGGAAGCAATGGATTAATATAATGACAGCGACAACAAGCCTTTACTTAGCAAAAGTACTACTTTGTTACATAATTGTGCATTCTCTTGGTCTTGGTGCCTAACAGCTACATATAGCAAGACCTACGGAGGCTATGGAGGGATCTATCCCATCTAGGGTTGCACCGATGGCTTCAAGCGTCACGGTCTTGGGGGGCCTCCTCCTCCTCTCCCGACAAGGTCGGATTACCATACATCATGCGGCAATGGCTAATGTTGAACACTTTGATGGTGATAAGGTCGGTGCCATCAAATGTGCAGATGAGAAGCTCCCCTAGGCACAGGCGATGCTCGTGGGAGAACCTCTCCCACCCACGTGCCAGCCATAGGTCCCCGTCGTCATCATAGTAGATCCGCAGGAGGAAGTCTTTCTTGCAGCAATCTGCCACCCGCATCCTCATTCGCTGATGGCGGCGCCCCCTTAGCGCCTGGACGAATATGGGGGAAGCAGTTTGCGGTTGTTGTCGTCGCGGAGGAAGTTTATGAAGAACTAATAGCTCTTCAATCATGTGCGGGTTAGCCACGCGGAATGTGAGGGGGCACGCCAAAGTAGCCACGGCCGTCGCGCCTACCTCTGTGTCTGCCCCCACGTCCCTGCACATCGTCGGAGGCCGCCGGATCTCTGACCACGCCATAGAACATCCATCCCGCTTCGGCGTTGCGACGGCCGCGCCTCTGCTGGCGGCCAGCGAGCGCTGCGGAAGGACTCGATCCATGGCGATTGGTTGGTGACCTGGGTGTCTAGGTGGAAATGAAACGAGGAATCGAGCAAGAAGTGTGGAGGTGGAGGAATAACCTCCTCTCTTTATAGCAAGCCAGGGGTGAAGCGGGGCGGTCTCCCTTCGCCCACGGTTACGTGGCGCGACCACGAGACATCGCAGGTAGGGAAGGTGACAATGTATTAACTTGTCAATGCCTACAGATTGTAGACTAGGGTTTAGTTGGAAGTAGAGGGCAAGTAGATCTCGAGGGTTTCAGCCGGAAAAGTACTCGACTGCTAGAAAACTAGGGTTGTGTTGTCAATGAAATCGATCCCCTCTTTGTCCCTCGACTCCCCCTTATATAGGAGGCGGAGCCGAGGGTTTCGTATTACACAAGTTTACAGATTCCGGGAGACTCTTTGAGTTCAACCCGTGAACAAATCACTTTATTCCTAATACAATTCTATCTTTCCTTAACAACAACTAAGTGGGCTTCCGAGCTTCGTATTTTTCGACTCATGGGCCTTCAGTAAACCCCGGGTGCCATCTTCGGCAGGCCCATTGGGGATGCCTATGTCAGAAGGGCCGTGGTGGTAGTAGGTGGCTGGAACGGTCAGCGATCCTGCCATGCAGCCTTGGTTGCCCCGCACCCTTGAGCACCCTGTAAAGGGTGCACGTGTCCAAGAATCCTCGTGGGCCCCACACGCTCCTTAAGGGGTCCATCCTGGCTACTTTGCATCCAGGCCCTAGGGCTGGCGGGGAAATATCACATTTGCTTCAGACTGTAAGGAGTTGCCGGGACGCTGATGTCTACGCACGCTTCTATTCCTGTAGACAGTGCTGGGCCTCCAAGAGCAGAGGTTTGTAGAACAGCAGCAAGTTTCCCTTAAGTGAATCACCAAAGGTTTATCGAACTCAGGGAGGTAGAGGTCAAAGATATCCCTCTCAAGCAACCCTGCAATTACGATACAAGAAGTCTCTTGTGTCCCCAACACACCTAATACACTTGTCAGATGTATAGGTGCACTAGTTCGGCGAAGAGATAGTAAGATGCAAGTGATATGGATGAATATGAGTGGTAATAGCAATCTGAAATAAATATGGCAGCAAGTAAACATGTAGCAGTAACTTGTTGGAAACGGTGTTTCAATGCTTAGAAACAAGGCCTAGGGATCATACTTTCACTAGTGGACTCTCTCAACATTGATCACATAACTGAATAAATAAATGCTACTTTCTACACTCTCTTGTTGGATAACAAACACCATTCATTGTGTAGGGCTACAAAAGCAGACCTCAAGCCGGAGTAAACAAGCTCCACAACATCCGGAGTTCATATTAAAGTAACCTCTAGAGTGCATAATAGACCGTTGCAATTTAGACCGAGTACTAACATAGCATACACACTGTCAACAATAGCTATGAAAGGGAGAATAGATCGCATCAATACTATCATAGTAATAGTTAACTTCATAATCTACAAGAGATTACAATCATAACCTACGCCAAGTACTACATGATGCACACACTGTCAACATTACATCATGGAGGAGGAATAGACTACTTTAATAACATCACTAGAGTAGCAAATATATTAATAGTGATACAAAGCTCATGATCACATAAAGATCAAACCATGGGAGAGAGAGATGAAACACATAGCTACCGGTAGAGCCCTCAGCCTCGGGGGAGAACTACTCCCTTCTCATCATGGGAGTCAGCAACGGCGATGAAGATGGCGGTGGTGTCGATGGAGATGACTCCGGGAGCAATTCCCCGTCCCGGCGGCGTGCCGGAACAGAGACTTCTGTCCCCCGAAACGGAGTTTCGCGATGGCGGCGGCATCCCTGGAGCCTTTCTGGAGTTTCGTCAATTGGTGTCGGGTTTTTAGGTCGCGAGAGATTATATAGGCGAAGAGGCGGCGCCAGGAGGTGCCTGGGTGGCCCACCCCATAGGGCGGCGCGCCCCCCCTCTTGGTCGCGCCGGCCTATGGTGTGGGGGCCCTGGGCCTCCACTCCGTCTCCCCTTCGGTGTTCTGGTCCGTCTCGGTAAAATAAGATGTTTGGCTTTTGTTTCGTCGAATTCCGAGAATATTGCCCGAACAGCCTTTCTGGAACCAAAAACAGCAGAAAACAGGAACTGGCACTTCGGCATCTTGTTAATAGGTTAGTTCCGGAAAATGCATAAAATCATTATAAAGTGTGAGCAAAACATGTAAGTATTGTCATAAACGAATGAAGCCTGGTGACCGGGTGTATACGTGAGCACGCATCCATTGGTTGACACGTGTCACATCTAACAATCCACTGTTACCATCATTGTTGGGTTAGCAAACCACATCAGCACTAACAACACTTCGCTAATGATTTCGCTAATGATTGGCACTACCAATCATTGAAACGCGGGACCCGCAGCCCATGCCAAGTACGCTTAGCGATGGATAAGACAACGTCAAGGCAACAGATCCGATTGATAAGAACCGGATCTCAACGCGGATCGTGTGGCATCTAGAGGGTGCTCACGTATACACCTAGTCACCAAATCCCCTCTCTTGTCATAAAACTAGCATGGAACATAAGAAATTATAGATACGTTTGAGACGTATCAAGCATCCCCAAGCTTAGTTCCTACTCGCCCTCGAGTAGGTAAACGATAACAAGGATAATTTCTGAAGTGACATGCTACTATCATAATCTTGATCAATACTATTGTAAAGCATATGAAATGAATGAAGTGATTCAAAGCAATGGTAAAGATAATGACTAAACAACTGATCATATAGCAAAGACTTTTAATGAATAGTACTTTCAAGACAAGCATCAATAACTCTTGCATAGCAGTTAACTCATAAAGCAATAAATTCTTAGTAGAAGGTTTTGAAGCAACACAAAGGAAGATATAAGTTTCAGCAGTTGCTTTCAACTTCAACATGTTTATCTCATGGATAATTGTCAACACAAAGTAATATGAAGAATGCAAATAAGCAAGTATGTGAGAATCAATGCACACAGTTGACACAAGTGTTTGCTTCTAAGATGGAAAGAAGTAGGTAAACTGACTCAACATAAAGTAAAAAAGAATGGCCCTTCGCAGAGGGAAGCAAGGATTACTATTTTTGTGCTAGAGCTTTTATTTTGAAATCATAGAAACAATTTTGTCAACGGTAGTAATAATTCATATGTGTTATGCATAAGACATCCTATAAGTTGCAAGCCTCATGCATAGAATACCAATAGTGCTCGCACCTTGTCCTAATTAGCTTGGATTTACATGGATTATCATTGCATTACATATGTTTCAACCAAGTATCACAAAGGGGTACCTCTATGCCGCCTGTACAAAGGTCCAAGGAGATAGATCGCATTTGATTCCTCGTTTTTGATAGATCTCAACTAAGGACATCCATACCAGGACAACATAGAAAACAGATAATGGACTCCTCTTTAATGCATAAGCATTCAACAACAGATAATATTCTCATAAGAGATTGAGGATTAATGTCCAAACTGAAACTTCCACCATGATTCATGGCTTTAGTTAGCGGCCCAATGTTCTTCTCTAACAATATGCATACTCAAACCATTTGATCATGATAAATCACCCTTACTTCGGACAATACGAACATGCATAGCAACTCACATGATATTCAACAAAGGTGTAATAGTTGATGGCGTCCCCGTAAACATGGTTACCGCTCAACAAGCAACTTATAAGAAATAAGATACATAAGCTACATATTCTTTACCACAATAGTTTTTAAGGCTATTTTCCCATGAGCTATATATTGCAGTAGACAAGGAATGAAATTTTAAAGGTAGCACTCAAGAAATTTACTTTGGAATGGCGAGAGAAATACCACATAGTAGGTAGGTATGGTGGACACAAATGGCATAGGTTTTGGCTCAAGGTTTTGGATGCACGAGAAGCATTCCCTCTCAGTACAAGGCTTTGGCTAGCAAGGTTGTTTGAAGCAAACACAAGTATGAACCGGTACAACAAAACTTACATAAGAACATATTGCAAGCATTATAATACTCTACACTGTCTTCCTTGTTGTTCAAACACTTCACCAGAAAATATCTAGACTTTTAGAGAGACCAATCGTGCAAACCAAATTTCAACAAGCTCTACGGTAGTTCTCCACTAATAGGTTCAAACTACATGATGCAAGAGCTTAAACATGATCTATTTGAGAGCTCAAAACAATTTCCAAGTATAAAATTATTCAAGATCATATACCAATTACCACATGAAGCATTTTCTGTTTCCAACCAAATAGCAATAAGTGCAACAGCTTTTAACTTTAGCCATGAACATTAAAAGTAAAACTAAGAACACAAGTGTTCATATGAAAAAGCGGAGCGTGTCTCTCTCCCACACAAGGATTGCTAGGATCCGAGTTTATTCAAACAAAAACGAAAATAAAAACATACAGACGCTCCAAGTAAAGCACATAAGATGTGACGGAATAAAAATATAGTTTCACTAGAGGTGACCTGATAAGTTGTCGATGAAGAAGGGGATGCCTTGGGCATCTCCAAGCTTAGATGCTTGAGTCTTCTTGAAATATGCAGGGATGAACCACGGGGGCATCCCCAAGCTTAGACCTTTCACTCTTCTTGATCACATTATATCATCCTCCTCTCTTGACCCTTGAAAACTTCCTTCACATCAAACTTCTCATAAACTTCATTAGAGGGGTTAGTACTCAAAAAACTTTAATCCACTTTAGTCCTGTAGTGACACATTGCAAGAACTCAATAAAACATTAGCTACAGCTCTCCACGTCTAGAAAGCCTCACTTAAAGTTCACAAGAAACAATGCAAAAAACAGAGACAGAATCTATCAAAACAGAACAGCCAGTAAAGACGAATTTTTAAGAGGTACTTCCGTTGCTCAAATCAGAAAACTCAAAACTAATGAAAGTTGTGTACATATCTGAGGAACACACATGAAAATTGGCAGAATTTTTTGGGTTTTCTACAGAGAGACCTACTCAAATTCGTGACAGCTAAAAATCTGTTTCTGCGCAGAAATCCAAATCTAGTATCAACCTTCTATTAGAGACTTTACTTGGCACAACATTGCAATAAAATAAAGATAAGGAGAGGTTTCTACAGTAGTAACAGCTTCCAAGACACAAAAAAACAGTAGCAAAATAAAAACATGGGTTATCTCCCAAGAAGTGCTTTGTTTATAGCCATTAAGATGGGCTCAGCAATTTTAATGATGCTCACATAAGGATGAGAGTTGAAGCAAAGAGAGCATCAAAAAGTAAGTATGAAACAAATTTAAGCCTAACCCACTTCCTATGAAAAGGAATCTTGTAAATAAACAAGTTATGTAAGCATAAGGCAACAAGCATAGAAAGGTGATGGCGTGTATTTCACACGTTCGTTGGGAACCCCAAGAGGAAGGTATGATGCGCACAGCAGCAAGTTTTCCCTCAGAAAGAAACCAAGGTTTATCGAACCAGGAGGAGCCAAGAAGCACGTTGAAGGTTGATGGCGGCGGGATGTAGTGCGGCGCAACACCGGGGATTCCGGCGCCAACGTGGAACCCGCACAACACAATCCAAAGTACTTTGCCCCAACGAAACAGTGAGGTTGTCAATCTCACCGGCTTGTCTGTAACAAAGGATTAACCGTATTGTGTGGAAGATGATTGTTTGCAGAGAAAACAAGTAAAACAAGTATTGCAGCAGATTTGTATTTCAGTATAAAAGAATGGACCGGGGTCCACAGCTCACTAGAGGTGTCTCTCCCATAAGATAAAAGCATGTTGGGTGAACAAATTACAGTCGGGCAATTGACAAATAGAGAGGGCATAACAATGCACATACATGTCATGATAAGTATAGTGAGATTTAATTGGGCATTACGACAAAGTACATAGACCGCCATCCAACTCGCATCTATGCCTAAAAAGTCCACCTTCAGAGTTATCATCCGAACCCTTCCAGTATTAAGTTGCAAAGCAACGGACAATTGCATTAAGTATGGTGCGTAATGTAATCAATAACTACATCCTTAGACATAGCATCAATGTTTTATCCCTAGTGGCAACAAGCACAACACAACCTTAGAACTTTATGTCACTCGTCCCGGTGTCAATGCGAGGCATGAACCCACTATCGAGCATAAATACTCCCTCTTGGAGTTAAGAGCAAAAACTTGGCCGAGCCTCTACTAATAACGGAGAGCATGCAAGATCATAAACAACACATAGGTAATAACTTGATAATTAACATAACATGGTATTCTCTATCCATCGGATCCCGACAAACACAACATAGAGTATTACAGATAGATGATCTTGATCATGTTAGGCAGCTCACAAGATCCAACAATGAAGCACAATGAGGAGAAGACAACCATCTAGCTACTCGCTATGGACCCATAGTCCAGGGGTGAACTACTCACTCATCACTCCGGAGGCGACCATGGCGGTGTAGAGTCCTCCGGGAGATGAATCCCCTCTCCGGCAGGGTGCCGGAGGAGATCTCCGTAATCCCCGAGATGGGATTGGCGGCGGCGGCGTCTCGGTAAGGTTTTCCGTATCGTGGTTTTTCCCCTCGGGGGTTTCGCGACGGAGGCTTTAAGTAGGCGGAAGGGCAACGTGGGGGCCACACGAGGGCCCCACACCACAGGTCGGCGCGGCCAAGACCCGGGCCGCGCCGCCCTATGGTGGCGGCCCCTCGTGGCCCCACTTCGACTCCTCTTCGGTCTTTCGGAAGCTTCGTGGCAAAATAGGACCCCGGGTTTTGATTTCGTCCAATTCCGAGAATATTTCGTTACTAGGATTTCGAAACCAAAACAGCAGAAAACAAAGAATCGGCTCTTCGGCATCTTGTTAATAGGTTAGTTCCGTAAAATGCACGAATATGACATAAAGTGTGCATAAAACATGTAGGTATCATCAATAATATGGCATGGAACATAAGAAATTATCGATACGTCGGAGACGTATCGGCATCCCTAAGCTTAGTTCTCGCTCGTCCCGAGCGAGGTAAAACGATAACAAAGATAATTTCTGAAGTGACATGCCATCATAACCTTGATCATACTATTTGTAAACATATGTAGTGAATGCAGCGATCAAAACAATGGTAATGACATGAGTAAACAAGTGAATCATAAAGCAAAGACTTTTCATGAATAGTACTTCAAGACAAGCATCAATAAGTCTTGCATAAGAGTTAACTCATAAAGCAATAAATCAAAGTAAAGGTATTGAAGCAACACAAAGGAAGATTAAGTTTCAGCGGTTGCTTTCAACTTGTAACATGTATATCTCATGGATAATTGTCAACATAGAGTAATATAACAAGTACAATATGCAAGTATGTAGGAATCAATGCACAGTTCACACAAGTGTTTGCTTCTTGAGGTGGAGAGAAATAGGTGAACTGACTCAACATAAAAGTAAAAGAGAATGGTCCTTCAAAGAGGAAAGCATCGATTGCTATATTTGTGCTAGAGCTTTTATTTTGAAAACATGAAACAATTTTGTCAACGGTAGTAATAAAGCATATGAGTTATGTAAATTATATCTCACAAGTTGCAAGCCTCATGCATAGTATACTAATAGTGCCCGCACCTTGTCCTAATTAGCTTGGACTACCGGATCTTTGCAATGCACATGTTTTAACCAAGTGTCACAAAGGGGTACCTCCATGCCGCCTGTACAAAGGTCTAAGGAGAAAGCTCGCATTTTGGATTTCTCGCTTTTGATTATTCTCAACTTAGACATCCATACCGGGACAACATGGACAACGAGATAATGGACTCCTCTTTAATGCATAAGCATGTGGCAACAATTATTATTCTCATATGAGATTGAGGATATATGTCCAAAACTGAAACTTCCACCATGATTCATGGCTTTAGTTAGCGGCCCAATGTTCTTCTCTAACAATATGCATGCTCCAACCATTAAGGTGGTAGATCTCTCTTACTTCGGACAAGACGGACATGCATAGCAACTCACATGATATTCAACAAAGAATAGTTGATGGCGTCCCAGAAGCATGGTTATCGCACAACAAGCAACTTAATAAGAGATAAAGTGCATAAGTACATATTCAATACCACAATAGTTTTTAAACTATTTGTCCCATGAGCTATATATTGTAAAGGTGAATGATGGAATTTTAAAGGTAGCACTCAAGCAATTTACTTTGGAATGGCGGATAAATACCATGTAGTAGGTAGGTATGGTGGACACAATTGGCATAGTGGTTGGCTCAAGGATTTTGGATGCATGAGAAGTATTCCCTCTCGATACAAGGTTTAGGCTAGCAAGGTTATTTGAAACAAACACAAGGATGAACGGTGCAGACAAAACTCACATAAAAGACATATTGTAAACATTATAAGACTCTACACCGTCTTCCTTGTTGTTCAAAACTCAATACTAGATGTTATCTAGACTCTGGAGAAACCAAATATGCAAACCAAATTAGCAAGCTCCAAGTGTTTCTTCATTAATGGGTGCAAAGTATATGATGCAAGAGCTTAAACATGAGCACAACAATTGCCAAGTATCACATTATCCAAGACATTTTAGAATTACTACATGTAGCATTTTCCAATTCCAACCATATAACAATTTAACGAAGAAGAAACTTCGCCATGAATACTATGAGTAAAGCCTAAGGACATACTTGTCCATATGCTACAACGGAGCGTGTCTCTCTCCCATAAAGTGAATGCTAGGATCCATTTTATTCAAACAAAACAAAAACAAAAACAAACCGACGCTCCAAGCAAAGTGCATAAGATGTGACGGAATAAAAATATAGTTTCAGGGGAGGAACCAGATAATGTTGTCGATGAAGAAGGGGATGCCTTGGGCATCCCCAAGCTTAGACGCTTGAGTCTTCTTATAATATGCAGGGGTGAACCACCGGGGCATCCCCAAGCTTAGAGCTTTCACTCTCCTTGATCATATTGCATCATACTCCTCTCTTGATCCTTGAAAACTTCCTCCACACCAAACTCGAGACAACTCATTAGAGGGTTAGTGCACAATAAAAATTAACATGTTCAGAGGTTACACAATCATTCTTAACACTTCTGGACATTGCATAAAGCTACTGGACATTAATGGATCAAAGAAATTCATCCAACATAGCAAAAGAGGCAATGCGAAATAAAAGGCAGAATCTGTCAAAACAGAACAGTCCGTAAAGATGGATTTTATTAGGTCACCAGACTTGCTCAAATGAAAATTCTCAAATTGAATGAAAGTTGCGTACATATCTGAGGATCATGCACGTAAATTGGCTTAATTTTCTGATCTACCTACAGGGAGGTAGACCCAGATTCGTGACAGCAAAGAAATCTGGAACTGCGCAGTAATCCAAATCTAGTACTTACTTTACTATCAAAGACTTTACTTGGCACAACAAAACTCAAAACTAAGATAAGGAGAGGTTGCTACAGTAGTAAAAAACTTCCAAGACTCAAATATAAAACAAAAATGCTGTAGTAAAAACATGGGTTGTCTCCCATAAGCGCTTTTCTTTAACGTCTTTCGCCTAGGCGCGAAAGTGTAACTCAAGTAACATCAAGAGATGAAGCATCAACATCATAATTTGTTCTAATAATAGAATCATAAGGTAACTTCATTCTCTTTCTAGGGAAGTGTTCCATACCTTTCTTGAGAGGAAATTGATATTTAATATTACCTTCCTTCATATCAATAGTAGCACCAACGGTTCGAAGAAAAGGTCTTCCCAATATGATGGGGCAAGATGCATTGCATTCAATATCCAAGACAACAAAATCAACGGGGACAAGGTTATTGTTAACCATAATATGAACATTATCAACTCTCCCCAAAGGTTTCTTTTTAGCATTATCAGCGAGATTAACATCCAAATAACAATTCTTCAATGGTGGCAAGTCAAGCATATCATAAACTCTCTTAGGCATAACGAAATACTTGCACCAAGATCACATAAAGCATTACAATCAAAATCTTTGACTCTCATTTTAATGATGGGCTCCCAACCATCCTCTAGCTTTCTAGGAATAGAAGTTTCAAGTTTTAGTTTCTCTTCTCTAGCTTTTATGAGAGCATTTGTAATATGTTTTGTGAAAGCCAAGTTTACAGCACTAGCATTGGGACTCTTAGCAAGTTTTTGTAAAAACTTTATAACTTCAGAGATGTGGCAATCATCAAAATCTAAATCATTACAATTTAAAGCAATGGTATTATCATCCCCAAGGTTGGAAAAAATTTCAGCAGTTTTATCACAAGCGGCTTCAGTAGCTTTAGCAGTTTCGTGTAATTTTGCGCGCTTTGCACTAGGAGTAGAAGCATTGCCAACACCAATTATTTTACCATTGATAGTAGGAGGTGTAGCAACATGTGAATTATTAGCATTGCTAGTGGTGGTAATAGTCCAAACTTTAGCTACATTTTCCTCTTTAGCTAGTTTTTCATTTTCTTCTCTATCCCACCTAGCACGCAGCTTCAGCCATTAATCTTATATTCTCATTAATTCTAACTTGGATGGCATTTGCTGTAGTAACAATTTTATTTTCAATATCCCTATTAGGCATAACTTTCGATTTCAAAAGATCAACATCAGAGGCAAGACTATCAACTCTAGAAACAAGAATATCAATTTTATTGAGCTTTTCCTCAACAGATTTGTTAAAGGCAGTTTGCGTACTGATAAATTCTTTAAGCATAGCTTCAAGTCCAGGGGGTGTATTCCTATTATTATTGTAAGAATTCCCATAAGAATTAGCATAACCGTTACCATTATTATAAGGATATGGCCTATAGTTATTACTAGAATTGTTCCGATAAGCATTGTTGTTGAAATTATTATTTTTAATGAAGTTTACATCAACATGTTCTTCTTGGGCAACCAATGAAGCTAATGGAACATTATTAGGATCAACATTAGTCCTATCATTCGCAAGCATAGACATAATAGCATCAACCTTATCATTCAAGAAAGAGGATTCTTCAACAGAATTTACCTTCTTACCTTGTGGAGCTCTTTCCGTGTGCCATTCAGAGTAATTAACCATCATATTATGAAGGAGCTTTGTTGCTTCACCAAGAGTGATGGACATAAAGGTACCTCCAGCAGCTGAATCCAATAAATTCCGCGAAGAAAAATTTAGTCCTGCATAGAAGGTTTGGATGATCATCCAAGTAGTCACTCCATGGGTTGGGCAATTTTTAACCAAAGATTTCATTCTTTCCCAAGCTTGAGCAACATGTTCATTATCCAATTTTTTAAAATTCATTATGCTACTCCTCAAAGATATAATTTTAGCAGGGGAATAATATCTACCAATAAAAGCATCCTTGCATTTAGTCCATGAATCAATACTATTCTTAGGCAGAGATAGCAACCAATCTTTAGCTCTTCCTCTTAATGAGAAAGGAAACAATTTTAATTTTATAATGTCACCATCTACATCTTTGTACTTTTGCATTTCACACAATTCAACAAAATTATTGAGATGGGCAGCAGCATCATCGTAACTAACACTGTGAAAATTGCTCTCGCATAACAAGATTCAATCAAGCAGGTTTAATTTCAAAGAATTCTGCTGTAGTAGCAGGTGGAGCAATAGGTGTGCATAGGAAATCATTATTATTTGTGCTAGTGAAGTCACACAACTTAGTATTTTCAGGGGTAGCCATTTTAGCAATAGTAAATAAAACAAACTAGATAAAGTAAATGCAAGTATACTAATTTTTTTGTGTTTTTGATATAGCAAACAAGATAGTAAATAAAGTAAAACTAGCAACTAATTTTTTTGTGTTTTGATATAATGCAGCAAACAAAGTAGTAAATAAAATAAAGCAAGACAAAAACAAAGTAAAGAGATTGAGAAGTGGAGACTCTCCTTGCAGCGTGTCTTGATCTCCCCGGCAACGGCGCCAGAAAATATGCTGGCAGTTGCCGTGGGAGTTGGAAATCTTTGTGGTGTAACTTTTCTTCGTTCCCCGGCAACGGCGCCAGCATAAAACATGTAGGTATCATCAATAATATGGCATGGAACATAAGAAATTATCGATACGTCGGAGACGTATCAAAAGGCAGCACAAGCGCAACTTCAAGATTCTCAATATAAAGAGGGGAAACTTAATATTATTAAGATGCATATAACCATGTTTCCCTCTCTCATAATAACTTTCAGTAGCATCATGAACAAACTCAACAATATAACTATCACATAAAGCATTCTTATTCACATGCATAAAAGTATCATTACTCTCCACATAAGCATAATCAATTTTATTAGTAATAGTGGGAGTAAAACTATCACAACCATTATTGTAATTATCATAAATTACAGGCATGGTATAATCATAATAAACTTTATCCTCCATAGTAGGTGGCACCAAAATACCACTATCATTATAATCATCATAAATGGGAGGCAAAGTATCATCAAAGAAAATTTTCTCCTCAAAACTTGGGGGACTAAAAATATCACAACCAGCTTCCCCAAGCTTAAATTCTTCCATAGCATTAGCAATAATAGTATTCAAAGAGTTCATGCTAATAACATTGCTACAACTATTTTGCAAACAAAGTTCCATGGGTTTTTTAATTCTCTCTTCAAACACATCATGTCCTAATTCAATATAAAGGTCATAAAGATCTCTAATTTTTTTGTTGTTTTCCATTAAGCCTAACTAGTGAAAATAAAAACAAGAAACAAAAATATATAATTGCAGGATCTAAAGGAAATAGCTTCGAGCACTCACACACCGGCAACAGTGCTAGGAAATAGCTTAGTAGTCGGAGGACGTGAATACCTTTTACCTTACCTCCCCAAGCAACGGCGCCGGAAAATAGCTTGATGTCTACGCACGCTTCTATTCCTCGTAGACGGTGCTGGGCCTCCAAGAGCAGAGGTTTGTAGAACAGCAGCAAGTTTCCCTTAAGTGAATCACCCAAGATTTATCGAACTCAGGGAGGTAGAGGTCAAAGATATCCCTCTCAAGCAACCCTGCAATTACGAAACAAGAAGTCTCTTGTGTCCCCAACACACCTAATACACTTGTCAGATGTATAGGTGCACTAGTTCGGCGAAGAGATAGTAAGATGCAAGTGATATGAATGAATATGAGTGGTAATAGCAATCTGAAATAAATATGGCAGCAAGTAAACATGTAGCAGAACTTGTTGGAAATGGTGTTTCAATGCTTAGAAACAAGGCCTAGGGATCATACTTTCACTAGTGGACTCTCTCAACATTGATCACATAACTCGAATAAATAAATGCTACTTTCTACACTCTCTTGTTGGATAACAAACACCATTCATTGTGTAGGGCTACAAAAGCACACCTCAAGCCGGAGTAAACAAGCTCCACAACATCCGGAGTTCATATTAAAGTAACCTCTAGAGTGCATAATAGACCGTTGCAATTTAGACCGAGTACTAACATAGCATACACACCGTCAAGCAATAGCTATGAAAGGGGGAATAGATCGCATCAATACTATCATAGTAATAGTTAACTTCATAATCTACAAGAGATTACAATCATAACCTACGCCAAGTACTACATGATGCACACACTGTCAACATTACATCATGGAGGAGGAATAGACTACTTTAATAACATCACTAGAGTAGCACATAGATTAATAGTGATACAAAGCTCATGATCACATAAAGATCACACCATGGGAGAGAGAGATGAACCACATAGCTACCGGTAGAGCCCTCAGCCTCGGGGGAGAACTACTCCCTCCTCATCATGGGAGTCAGCAACGGCGATGAAGATGGTGGTGGTGTCGATGGAGATGACTCCGGGGGCAATTCCCCATCCCGGCGGCGTGCCGGAACAGAGACTTCTGTCCCCCGAAACGGAGTTTCGCGATGGCGGCGGCGTCCCTGGAGTCTTTCTGGAGTTTCGTCAATTGGTGTCGGGTTTTTAGGTCGCGAGAGATTATATAGGCGAAGAGGCGGTGCCAGGAGGTGCCTGGGGGGCCCACCCCATAGGGCGGCGCCCCCCCTCTTGGCCGCGCCGGCCTATGGTGTGGGGGCCCTGGGCCTCCACTCCGTCTCCCCTTCGGTGTTCTGGTCCGTCTCGGTAAAATAAGATGTTTGGCTTTTGTTTCGTCGAATTCCGAGAATATTGCCCGAGCAGCCTTTCTGGAACCAAAAACAGCAGAAAACAGGAACTGGCACTTCGGCATCTTGTTAATAGGTTAGTTCCGGAAAATGCATAAAATCATTATAAAGTGTGAGCAAAACATGTAGGTATTGTCATAAAACTAGCATGGAACATAAGAAATTATAGATACGTTTGAGACGTATCAGACGCGCCCAGGGGCTACTGTCGGCGGGATCAGGACTAGGGTCCCCATCCCGCTAGGTGTGTGGGTGAACGTACTTCAGATCAAGATAAGGCATGTTGCGCACAACGCCCTCTTGGAGGATCAAGACGGGGATGGGCGTGCCGCCGAACCTATAAAAGAAGAACAAGGGCGCCGATGGAGTCACAACTCGGAGAAGGGGAGCGCCGCTCGCATGGCAGGAGGAAAGGGCTGGGAAATCTCCCATGGTGGAGCTTCTTGAATATGTCGTAGGTGCCCACCACACGGCATCTTCGAGAATCTCGCCCCGGGGATACTTCCCCGCAAAGCCCGAGACCGCCTAGGCGGGAGATCCCCGGGAAGGAGTCTAGCGGGCTGCCCGTCGAGAAACCCCGAAGGCTATGAAGCACCACATCACGGGAGTGCATGCTAGCCACCTGGCGTGTTGCCTTTGCTGCTCCATACAGCATTGTTGCGGCCGGTCAGCTCTGGCCCGTGGCCTTACTGAGGACGGTGCATGCCGACATGACCACATGAAGACATCCCATCGGCAACTGACCAAGACCACATGTGTTGGAGCCTCCCACTCGTCTGCCCTGCCGGCGACACCCGTGTTTGCCACTCGTTAGGAATGCAAAATACCATGTATGTGTTTCCCTTAACTTATAAAAGGTGGACCCGTAGAAGATAGGAAGAGAGGCTTGGAGGAAGGAGGAGAATAGAGAGGTAATCGGAGGTGTTGGTAGAGGGAGTCTTAGCTCCCTGTGTAAGCTGTTCATCATCATCGAGGAAATCAGACAAGCATGACGTAGGGGTTTTGCATTCGTGTGCCTTGAACCTGGGTAAAAACTCGTGCTCTGTGTTGGGCATGGCCATGTGTGCTTTATCCAGCGCCCTCTTGCCGAACCTAAAAGGGGGTGTAAACTCCCGGTGTCCGCAGTCTCGAGGACACGACAGCGGTTCTAAGCCATCTTACTCTGACTAAGTCTTAGCTTGATGCATATAGGTGAGAGTACTGAAACCAACCAGAGTCGCATTTATTGTTGGGACGCAAGTCTGGTCCACGTGTCTTGCCACTAAACGTGCCGTTGTGAAAGTCAATGGTGCGTCACCAAAGATGGGTAGGTGGTGGCGCATACCAACTTGCCTTCCAGGAAAAAACCTACACAAGATCGAATTGATGGTTTTCGATGCCACTCCACTTCTCCTTTTGTAGCGAGTAGGTGAGGGGACAACCTAAGGTGTCCTTGTGCCCAAAACCTAACCCTAGTCAAAGTGGATCCAACCCATTGACACGTTTCTGTTTCCGCCTAAGTCTCTACCTAGCCATATTCTTTCATTCGGATCTCATCTAGCTGGTTCCACTCTCTTAAGTGTGCAACCCCAAAGGCTCAAGGTAAGTTGGACAGATTTTTGTGAGATGCGCTCAGAACTGATTAGACTGTAGTGGCTTCTAAAAAAACTTCCTGGCTCCCGGGTAACTTTTAGTAGAAGATCGGTGTGACATTCTTTCTAACTTTCGTTGCCTCACGATAATGGTGGTAAGTCGCATGTGAGGAATTCATCATGCTAGAGCCGCTTAACTCTCTTTTCTCGTCTCCGGGTTATGTGAATCCTTCCGGCTAATAAACACCTTAGTCGGACAACCTAGATTAACACTTAATCAAGTTTTGCATGACTATGATTCTAAATCATATGACATGAGAGGGATCATAGAATATTTTTCTGCGTGGTTGTGGGTCAAATAGTCAAATTACGTCTTGATCGAATCACGTCACACGGCTTGCTTCCTAGTAGGCCCGAGAGTCGCCTGTATAGCTAGCAATTACGGACTGTGTTGGGTAACTTTAAACACGGATAGGCAATAACCCAGATAGTGCGAACACCTAAGGTAGAACACATCTAAACTTGCTCGTGCTGACTTGATCTTTGGTTCACTTCAGCTAGCATAGCTACTTTGCGTAGCCAGTGTAAGTTGGATAGCATCTCTGTGCACCTAACAGATGGAACCTAGTCATCTTCCGTCTTAACCCATTAGTCTTGGCAGTATGTGTATAACACAACCTCAAACAAATAAGGACAAGAACCTCAAACAACTAAGGACAAGAATATTCATAAAAAAATTAAGCACAATGTTCCATTGGTGGATCATATACAACAACAAGTGCAATATTTTATATAAAGGATTAAATGTTACGAATACAAGATGTATATGATGAATCTAGAGCACCAATCCTAACATCATGAACAACAATTGTATCTATATTTATGCTTAATACTCCCTCTATCCCAACTTACTTGTCCCACATTTTTCTAGATACGCATGTATCTAGACTTGTCTTAGTGTCTAAATATTTTGAATCTAGACAAATCTGAGAAATCTAATTCGAGAGAGAGGGAGTATAAATATGTTTTTCCCCATGAAAAAGATGCGGGCCCTTTAGGAAGGTGATCCAGGAGGTGTATGAAAGGATAGTGATGGTAACCTAGAGGAGGGGTGAATAGGTTCTACAAATTTTCAATTTCTTTTGCAAGTTTAGGCTTTGCGGAATAGTAAGTGAGCCTAATGCAAACTAGGTGAGGCAACCTATATGATGATACAAGATAGTTCAAGAATGAAGGATATCACAAGATTAAACACCACAAGTAAAGAGATCGGTTAGAAGTTACCGAAGCACGCGAAGACGAAGATGTATTCCCGTGTTCCCTTCCTTGGGAGGAAGGTACATCACGTTGGAGAGGTGTGGGATCCCACGAAGGAATTTCCAAACCACAAAGGCTCACCTTCTTCTCCGGAGCATATCCCATGAAGTAATAGCTTGCCTCACTCGTGGTACACTTTAAGGTAGTATCCAAACCCTCACAAACTTCTTCTTGGAGAAAATCCACAACCATGATATTTCCTAGTGACACTAGCCTCCTAGGGTTTCTATAAACCCAAGAGTAATGATACGTCTCCAACGTATCGATGATTTCTTATGTTCCATGCCACATTATTGAGGATATCTACATGTTTTATGCATACTTTATGTCGTATTTATGCATTTTCCGGCACTAATCTATTAACGAGATGTCGAAGAGCCAGTTGTTGTTTTCTGCTGTTTTTGGTTTCAGAAATCCTAGTAAGGAAATATTCTCGGAATTGGACGAAATCAACGCCCAGGGGCCTATTTTTCCACGAAGCTTCCAGAAGACCGGAGGACTTACGAAGTGGGGCCACGAGGTGGCGCCACACTAGGGCGGCGCTGCCTGGGCCTTGGCCGCACCGGCCTGTTGTGTGGGGCCCTCGTGTGGCCCCCTGACTTGCCCTTCCGCCTACATATAGTCTTCGTCGCGAAACCCCCAGTACCGAGAGCCACGATACGGAAAACCTTCCAGAGACGCCGCCGCCACCAATCCCATCTCGGGGGATTCGGGAGATCGCCTCCGGCACCCCTACCGGAGAGGGGAATCATCTCCCGGAGGACTCTTCACCGCCATGGTCGCCTCCGGAGTGATGAGTGAGTAGTTCACCCCTGGACTATGGGTCCATAGCAGTAGCTAGATGGTCGTCTTCTCCTTATGTGCTTCATTGTCGGATCTTGTGAGCTGCCTAACATGATCAGGATCATCTATCTGTAATGCTATATGTTGTGTTTGTTGGGATCCGATGGATAGAGAATACTATGTTATGTTGATTATCAATCTATTACCTATGTGTTGTTTATGATCTTGCATGCTCTTCGTTATTAGTAGAGGCTCGGCCAAGTTTTTACTCTTAACTCCAAGAGGGAGTATTTATGCTCCATAGTGGGTTCATGCCTCCATTAAATCTGGGACGAGTGACGTAAAGTTCTAAGGTTGTGGATGTGCTGTTGCCACTAGAGATAAAACATTGATGCTATGTCCGAGGATGTAGTTATTGATTACATTACGCACCATACTTAATGCAATTGTCTCGTTGTTTGCAACTTAATACCGGAAGGGGTTCGGATGATAACCTGAAGGTGGACTTTTTAGGCATAGATGCATGCTGGATAGCGGTCTATGTACTTTGTCGTAATGCCCAATTAAATCTCACTATACTCATCATATCATGTATGTGCATGGTCATGCCCTCTCTATTTGTTAATTGCCCAACTGTAATTTGTTCACCCAACATGCTATTTATCTTATGGGAGAGACACCTCTAGTGAACTGTGGACCCCGGTCCTATTCTTTTACATCGAATACAATCTACTGCAATACTTGTTCTACTGTTTTCTGCAAACAATCATCATCCACACTATACATCTAATCCTTTGTTACAACAAGCCGGTGAGATTGACAACCTCACTGTTACGTTGGGGCAAAGTACTTTGCTTGTGTTGTGCAGGTTCCACATTGGCGCCGGAATCCCTGGTGTTGCGCCGAACTACATTCCGCCGCCATCAACCTTCGACGTGCTTCTTGGCTCCTCCTGGTTCGATAAACCTTGGTTTCTTTCTGAGGGAAAACTTGCTACTGTACGCATCACACCTTCCTCTTGGGGTTCCCAACGGACGTGTCGACTGCACGCATCAAGTAACAAGCTAGCTCGATGGACTCAAGGGGGAATGAGAATTGGCTTGGTGGAATCGTAGATCTAAGCCTCCTCAAGCCTTTCCCATAAGGGATTTGAGTTTGGTTGGTGGAGGAGGAAGATCTCAAGATTTTGGAGAGATACAGAGAAATATCTTCAGCTTTTGCACGGGTCAACCAACCCCTTCGGAGAAGAAGGATTGGCTTATATAGTCGTCCCAACAAAAAAGTGTCTGTCGAGGACAGGGTCGAGGCCACCTGGCATATAGTGCAGCAGGACCGACCAGAAGGACGGCTAACTCGGCATCCCACCCGGCAGACCAGGCCAGAGGATGGGCTACCCGGTAGCAGCACCCAGCAGACCGGGCAGGGTGCCGACCTGTCCGGCATCTGGGTCGGTATGCCGAGCTCCATGTCAGGTTCCTTGAGATTTCTCAAACAACTTTTTTATTTGAACAACTGTACATCTCAACACTTTGCGTGAAGAATATGTGATAGGATATGTATGTAAGTCTGTGGCAAGATCCCCGTCAAGCTCATTGAGATCACCCCTCTTGATAGTGCAGTGTTTCCTATTGACTCAAATATAAATAAGAGAGAATTAAGTAAAAACACTAGCACATGTTTTCTTCAACAAATGGGAGTCTGATCACCTTCCAACACCATTGATGGGCTAAAACATGTATATCCACTAGTAGGTAACATTAGCCCACACTTTAGCTACGGTGTTATTGTTATCCAAAAATAAGTTAGGGTAGAGTATACCCTTACAGTGTATCCCTCGCTAGCGGTGTCCCTAAACTAGTCGTGAAAATAAATAACCCACCCATTTTTTTTCTCACGGAGTCAGGTCTTACTGGGCAGACATCTATTGTGTGTATGCATCGCGATTTGTGTTACATCCTTTTGCCATGTTATAAAATTTAATTTGATTTTTTATATAGTTGAAGATTAATTAAAATTGCGACGAAATCTTGTAAAAGTTAATTATTTCAGAAGCATAGCAAATAGATTCCACATGTATTTAGACTATTCATTTCTTTTTTCAATTAAAATTACAGTTCTTCAAAAGATTATACTAGATTTCATCCAAATTTTAACTATTTTTTTTCATTGGTGGGGAGCGAGTCCCCACCCGAATATATTTCAAATTTGAGGTTCAAATGAACCAGAGTTTACGGGGGGGAACATGAGGAGAGAAATAAAGGGAAAACAACACACACACACACATATACATGCACCCAACAACACATAAGAGCAAGAGAGACAAGGAGGCCACTCCCAAGAAACCTTGGAGACATTTGATAGATGGGACCCATGACGACACAAGCACAACGATCACAAGGAAGTGCCATCGGGACATGGAAGTGAGAGGGACAGCCTAGCTCGATGCAACTCCTGAGTAATCGAACAACCTTGGTCAGTTGGGACCCAGCCACGACACTGCACCGTCGACGTAGTCGAAAGGCAACGTGCATCTGAGGCCACACGGCGAACTGACACCACTTGTGTCAGGGGCGTGACCGAAAGGTCGCACGTGGCCGAGACGACGCCACGACGCATGTGTGCCACATGCTGACGTTGAAGGGCATCGCGGAGAAGAGACACACCATAGATCACACTCGCATGGAACATCCTCACCACACACGGGAGTCACCACCGTAGTCGAAAGGTTAAGCATCACCGAGGGCAACCCTAACTCCACTAGGTTCGATATACCCGAAAGGTGGGCTTGACGAGAGCACGAGAGAAGACCACCCGTGACGGACATGCCAAAGAACTCCGACAAGAACCCGACGCAAGAGCCAAGCAACCAACAAGGAGAAGTCACCACCACCACTACCACGGCTCGCCTCGCATCGGAGGGAATACCGCACCCATGGCCACCATCTACAGAGCCATAGGGGAACACTAGTATAGAGGAAAACAACGCCCTCTGGAACTAATGGAGAGAGAGGGGAGGCTCAACACCCAGCCACGATGGCCCCCCACGTAGGGAGCACATCGCCACCATGGTCGCCATCTGCGAGGCCACGACACCAGCCAGCCCCAGCGGCACCCCGCTACAGGATGATGGCTGAGATCAAGAGGTGAACGACCCTCGCAACCACAAGAGGCACACCACCGACCACCAATGGCTAGCACACAGCAGGCTGCCACTCAGCCGCCCAGCACCACGCCGACCGACGAAGCTTTTCCAGCCCAGAACACAAACCGGGAAGCACCCGGAGCACCTGGGGGCACCGCCCAACACCACGCCGAGATTCCCCAAGACACCAAGGCAACGCCCCGCCCACCACCAAGAGCGGCCGCACGCCGAGGCCAGGGGCGCCGCCCTTCCACCGAGGTAAGAGACGAGCACCGCCCAACAGATCAGGGTCGAAGTCCGGCGGGATCTGACCACGAACGCCGCCACCACGCCAGGACGATGCGAGAGTGGGGTTTAGGGTTTCCGCCCGAGCCGCTCCCTGAGAGCGACACGAATGGATGCGCATGCGGTTGCGGAGGGTATACGTCTGACCGGTAAGGGCATCTCCAACCCTACGACCCATCCCGCGCCCGCGCGTCCGGATGGGTCCAGCCGGACAAAAACCCGGCCCAACGCGGGGACGCACCGCAAAAGCGGACGGCCGCGGCGTCTGGAACGACGCAAACCCGGCCCAAATCTGGGCTAGGTTTGCGTGGCCGCGGATGGCACGCGCCGTCCGCTCGCGTCCGCGTGCTGGTCGCCTCGTCTCCCTTGGGCCCACCCGTCGCGTGACCGGGGAGTCTATTAAATGGGGACCGGAGGGGATCCGGCCCTCC
The DNA here is from genome assembly GCF_022539505.1 of Lolium rigidum. Lineage (NCBI taxonomy): Eukaryota > Viridiplantae > Streptophyta > Magnoliopsida > Poales > Poaceae > Lolium > Lolium rigidum. Next base: position 215,997,661 of record NC_061513.1, on the reverse strand, counting down.
ACTCCAGTCCCCACTCCACTCCCCGAGCAAAACCGCCGCCATGGCCCCGAAGCGATGGTTCGCTCCCCGGAGCGAACGACGACGAGGCCGGCAGCCAGCCGGCGTCGGCCGCCGGCGCTGCGACCATCGTGCGGAAACCGAGGCGGCCTCCACATCGGAGAGGCCGCCCGCCGCGGCGCGGCATTACCGCAACCGCCGCCGCTGCTGCTCGAGCCCAAGCCCGAGTCCTCGGAGGAGGACCCGGACCTCCGCGCCGCCCTCATCGTCTCGGCGGCGGAGGAGGAGGCGAAATGGCCGCAACTCCATGCGGCCATTCGCACCTCCGAAATGGAGGAGGCGGCGCGGCGGGAGGTGGAGGACGCGGAGGGCCGGGAGCTCTACGCCCGAGCCCTCCGGCGCGACGGGAGGAGGAGGAGGAGACGGCGCGGCGGGAGGAGGCCGGGCGCCGCGCCGCCGAGCAGCAGCGCCGCCGGAGGAGAGGTGCCGCCGCTGGAGGAGTCGGCGCCAGGAGGCCAGGCGGCGCCGCTGGCAGGAGAGGCAGCAGCGCCTCCAGGCGGCGCGGGTGGCTCCGGACCCCCACTCGCCGTGGGAGGAGGCCCTGTGGTCTCCCTGGCCGGAGTCCCCGGCGCGGTCGAGCCACGACGCGTGCCTCGCCGCCCGGGGACCTCGACGACGGCGCCGACGACGCCCACAGGGGCTAGGCGGCGCACCGGCGGCCACCGCGCCGCCGACCAAACCCTAGAGGGTTTTTTATTTTCTGTTTATATTTTAGTTTAAATTTAAAAGCCCATATAGGGGCTTCTTTTGTTAGTTTTATTTGCCCAAAATAGGGCTATGTACTAAATTTGCCCAAAATAGGGCATATGTTTAATCAAATATCGTTTAAATTTGCCATTTTCATTTTGTTTTCTAGTTTCTCCAATTTGCGATGCGTCCGCGCGTTGGGCGCAGCGCGCGACCCAAACGGACACGCGGACGCGGGCCGCTGTCCGCGTGTCCGGGCGGCGACCCAAACAGCCCAAAACGGACGGCCCAGCGCGTCCGTTTGGGTCGCCCGGTTGGAGATGCCCTAAAGGCCCGGTTCTGTGCGAGAAATTTCCCACGAGACCCGGCAGGCCATGGGCTTCCCGCTCCAGCTCCAGCTCCACTGGCGACGTAGATCCTCCAACCCCACAACCCAACGGTTCTGCCCTCGCCGCGTTCGTGGCTTGGGTTACCGTACGCGCGCGCACGTACGGGCCAAATTTAGCCATGGCTGAAACAGAAACGCAACGGCACGATCGGTCGATCTATATACATCGCCATGGCTCCCCGGGGTTGCAAAATAGAGCTCCTTCTCTTTCCTTTCCTTTCCCAGCCGCAGCTGAGGGAAGGGGAAGATTAGAAAGGAAGGAGAAGGAAGAACAAGGATCAATTAAAGCTCCGTAGATTCTCGTATAACTAACACTTGGAAGTAGCAATCAAAATCCAGGCCGGGAGAGGGCGGCGGCGAGCGACGGTGTGGGTGGTGGTGGCCGGCCGGCGGGGGAAGCGCAGCACACGGCCCTTCTCCCTGCATGCTGCCTTGATCCGATCCGTTCGACCCCTTTATCCAGGAGGAAGAGTGTCAATTCCGCACTGCATGCCAATGCCTTCCCCTGCCCCTGCCCTCGCCGCCGAGTCGTCGTCGTCCCTTCCCGCCTGCGACTGCTGCTACTGACTCGATCGATCTGGATGTAGCAGCTAGCTAGCTAGCTCTCGATTTGACATGTTGTTGTAACAAGCCAGAAACACGAACCAAGGTATGTTTGCGCCCTCCGGTCGCCATTGTCTTCATTTCCAATGTACTACGTCCGTGCAGCTTGTGATCTGAGTCATTTGCATGGTTGGATGGAATCTTTGAGTAGCCGGCCGTTGCCACCGTTACCATCACCACCACCGGCCGGATGGCGATTGCGGTCGGCCACTGCCACGGCCTCAAGCCGCCCGCCGCCCGCGGCCGGCACTACCGCCCGCACTCCGTCGCCCAGCTCGACCGCCCGGCCCTCGACCGGGACCATCAGGAACGGAATGCCCTGTCACCGCAGCGCCGGTGTCTCTCCTCTCCCTGCTTCACCACCGTCTTCGCACCCGCCTCGGAAGACCAGGGAGCGGAGCCCGCCGGCGAAGAGGAGAAGATGCCCCGCGTGGAGATCGTCGCGGGCCGCCACGCCCGCGGAGTGCACGCGCTCATCGCGGAGGCCGCGGGCGCCATCGCGTCGGGGACGCGGCTTGTGCCGGCTCAGGGTGGCCTTGGAGGGGCGCTGCTGCTCAAGGATGGTCGCTCCGGCGAGCACGTTGCGGTCATCAAGCCGCTCGACGACAAGTCCTCTCCGTCCAACGGCGGAGGCGGCTACGAGAGCAAGGCTGTGCTGCGGGAGGTGGCCGCGTACCTCCTCGACCACGACGGATTCGCCAGCGTCGCGCCGACGGCTATGATCAAGATATCGCGCCCCACCATGGAGACGACAGTGGCATCCATCCAGCGCTTCGTGGCGCACCACTACGACGCTGGCGAGCTCGGCCCGTCGCGGTTCTCCGTGCAGTCCGTGCACCGCGTCGGCATCCTTGACGTCCGCCTCCTCAACATCGACCGCCACGCCGGCAACATCCTCGTCAAGAATCCGCCAACCGGGGACGGCGGCTCGTCGGCGGTGCCGCTGGAGCTCGTGCCAATTGACCACGGCCTCTGCCTCCCGGAGCAGCTCGACGACCCGTATTTCGAGTGGTTGCACTGGCCGCAGGCGTCGCGGCCGTTCTCCAGCACCGAGCTGGACTATATTGCGTCGCTGGACCCTTTTAAGGACGCCGAGATGCTCCGCGTAGAACTGCCGTCCCTGACGGAGCCGGCCATTCGGATCCTCACCCTGTGCACCATATTCCTCCAGCGCGCCGCCGCGGCGGGGCTCTGCCTCGCTGACATTGGCGACATGATGACCCGCGAGTTCTCATCGATGGAGGAGGGGCTGAGCGCGCTCGAGGCCCTCTGCAAGAAGACAGTGGACTCCATCGACGCCCAGTCTCTGAAGAGCGTGTCATTCGGTGAGCTGAGCAGCGAGGAGTGGACGACGTTCCTGGAGAAGTTCGAGAAGCTGCTGCCGCCGGCGTTCGAGGCCAAGAAGAGCAGGCCGGCGTCGCATTGAATTAATGGCGAGGAGCGTACGTGTGCTGCGACGTACCATTTGCACGCAGGGTTGTGTACTTGTATGTGGCGGTCATTTTAACCAAAGAGGAGCCTTGTGTGTTATACGTCTGTTGTCGAGGCAGTAGAACCATCTTCCGACGATGCTGACACCAAGTTGTAGCAATGCAAACACGAGGCATTGGACAACAAACATTAACTGCAATATCTCGGCGGCCCCATTGATGTATCATCCTTAATTTTACAATCTAACTTTTTAGGGTTAGGGAGTGATTATCTCTCATCTCTCGATCAACTTTTATGGTAGTACGAGATCATATGGTTATATAGTGTCAACTTTCGAGCCGTTATTTCTCAGTCCTCATAGGAATATCAAAAGTGCCATTCTTATTAACTAAATCTTGAAAACAGGTGTGATCAAACTCTCTCTCCCCCCCCCCCCCAACTTTCGAGCCGTTATTTCTCAGCCCTCATAGGAATATCAAAAGTGCCATTCTTATTAACTAAATCTTGAAAACAGGTGTGATCAAACTCTCCCCCCCCCCACCCTATTATTTGGCAATATCCGGTAGCTACAGACCTATGGTGTATTATAATGCCACATGAGAAATGGGATGGTGGCAAAGAGTATGTAGGTTGTCATTTGTCAATGAGGTTGAGCATAATCAGACGACAATCTAGGATGTTGTTGTCATCAACAAAACAATATTGTATGATTTTCAAATCTTAGGGCATATACAATGGTAGGGAAGACGTGCCTTATTTTTGCAGTACACGTCATCTAGAGAAGACAATAAATATAAATGATACCACGTATTATATCTTATTGTCTTCCCTTGCAATAAATGAAAATCAATTATTTTCTAAAAAAATTGGGTTGCTAAGGATAGACAAATGGTAAAATATACAAAAATAGTATTCTCTTATTTTCATAAGGGCACATACAATGGTAAGGAAGACACTCGTTTTCTCTTAGCAGTCCACGTTAACTAGAGAAGACACTAAATATAAAATGATACAATGCAGTATCTCTTATTCTTATCCCTAGCAATAAATAAGATTTAATTAAGTTTAAGAAATAAATTAAATTGGTAAAGGAAGACAAATGATACAATAGAGAAAATAGTCTTCTCTTATTTCATAAGAGATCATCCTTTAGCTAAGGGAAGACAGCCTTTTCTTTCTTCAATCTCTTCGCCAGCTAAGCAAAACTCATACGTGGTAACCGTAAGGGAAGGCTGACATCAATTCATTGTATATGCCCTAAGAGATCATCTCTTAGCTAAGGGACTACAATTTTAAGAAGTGAGCCTAGCTCACTTGGTTAGCGAAGTGGATGTACAACCCAGCCACCCAGGTTCAAGTCCTCATGGACGCAAATTTGGATTCTTATTATTAAAAAAACAAATCATTGTAGGGGCTTCTCCTACCGTATTCTTTAAAAAAAATTACAATATTCTCTTTCTTCAACCTCTGTTCTCCAACTAAGCAAAAAAAATTTAACTTGCCAACCGTAAGGGAGCTAATGTCACCTTATTGTAAATGCCCTTAGACATGATCATTAAGTTTATTTAGTTGCCTACTATTTGTCATAGACAAGTTTATTTACTCCTCAATTTTTTTTTTTTGAAGTCTATTTACTCCTCAATTATTTTGCCAAAACACGCCCAAGACCGAGAGCTTTTTTGTTTTGAAAGGAACTTGCTTCTGCATTGGTGGGCTTTAGGAGAGCCTGTAAACAACAGTACGAGCCCGGCCCACTGAGAAAAAGCCCGCATAATTGTCCTCTTCCCCATCCCATTTCCACTCGCCGATTCCAGCTCCGGCGTCCACTTCCACCCGGTGATCTCGCCGCCTCGACCGATCACCGCCGGCGCTGACCTCCGGCGTCCACTTCCAACATCCGCCCTCTCCCGAACTGCCTCCTTCTTTAACTCTATTTTGGAGCGCCGCCTCCGTCCAGAGCTGCAGCCGCCTTGCAGCAGATCGCCATGACCGCCGACCCGGTGCCTCCTCCCGCCGAGCCGCCGCAAAATCCGCCAAATTCTACCGCGGTTTTGATCTGTCCCCTGCTTCTTGTGGTTCAGAGCTATGTCTTCAGTTCTGTTTATCTTACGTATTTGGGTGGGGATTACCCAGGAGGAGGCTGAGGCGGATGCGGATGCGGTAGGCACGCCGTCGAGGGGCGGGCCTGTGGGGATGGTGAGCTGGGGAACCGGCACCCTCGTCGGCGTATTCACCGGGCTGCTCTATGGCGGGGCCAAGGAGGCCAACGCTAACGTTGTAAGTTGCCACCCTACTCCATTCCATACTAATTTCCATTATCGCTTCGGGTGTAACCTGCGTGGATGTAGAAATGGTGTTGATAATGATAAGTAACCACTTATGACTTGTAATCGTAGGCGTGAGTGATACATTAGCATCCACATTGGCTGGTGAAACGATGCATATTTGCTATTCTCTGATGTCCATTTTTCATCTTAGGCCAGGATATATGATCTTCTGTTTTGTTGCTCAGAATTTAACTCGATCTGCAGTAGTGGAACTAGAGTTTTTCTTGTACAATGTTGTGAAATTTCAAAATTCAGACTGGCTTCTTCGAAAGTATTGGATAGAATCACAAATATATATGGAAGTTACTCGTCTCCTACTTTGGATCTGAAGTGATGACTTCTATTAAAACTATATCATATTTTGCAGAGCAAGGATGCTGAAGTGATGTTGAAGATGGGAAGCACCACAGACAAGCGCGAACAGTATAGGCTGATGAGAGATGCAATGGAGAAAAGGTTCATCCGGATTGCAAAAGGCTCCCTAGTTGGTGGTGCTCGCCTTGGGATGTTCACTGCAACGTTCTTTGGCATACAGAACCTTCTTATTGAGAATCGTGGGGTACATGATGTGTTCAATATTGCTGGAGCTGGCTCGGCTACCGCGGCTGCTTTTGGGCTTATATGTATGTATCTCACTGCATTAAAACATGGATTTTAAAATTACACCATTTAGTTGAGGCACTGTCGAATCGTAAACTTGGAAGAACTTATAAATATATTCGCTGCAGTATGAATATGTACAGAAGTAAATTACAAAACTTACTAAAATAGAATAATCAGAAGCACGGCATTCATTGTTAGAACTTAGAAGTAAACCTGTTATTACTCGTCCTTTCTTGTATTTGTTAAAAGATTTCTCTGGTAGGCCTTGATCAAACTATTCATGCTATTAAGTCTTTACCTGTAGTTGGCTGCCTTTAGGAATTAGGGGCCTCCTGTGGGCTGTCGTTAAGTGGCCCCTAACCACATGATGATTCCACATGAGTATCAAAGATTGAATTGTCCAGCTAAGATACATTTACTAGGATTTTTTGCGTCCATCAAGAAAATTGATTTGATAGTTACCTGGAAGATTCATACAAGAATGTTTTCCTAAATATCTTACATAGTGCTTTTTTAAGCAGCTTGTATCTTAAGAAACTGTAAATACCTCTTGGATTTATCATTATTGTATTTCATCGTTTGTATTTAGTTCTCATAGCGCTTTATAGACTGAGTTCATCTCAACTAATGTCTATACCTTCAGTGCCTGGTTCACCGATGTGGCGTGCAAGGAATGTATTGGTTGGCTCTGCTCTTGGTGCCGGAATCTGCTTTCCCCTTGGTACTCTTACCTCCAATTGCTCGTGATATTTTCCTGTACCATGAGTACTGTTCTGTATACTTTAAGAAGTCTTTTAGGCTCTAGATTGCTCGATGTGCAGATCAGTTGCTTAGATATGGACCAGATGATGCATTATTTATAGATGTCCATTTTCCTCTATGATAGTGTATTGGTTGGCTCTGCTCTTGGTGCCGGAATCTGCTTTCCCCTTGGTACTCTTACCTCCAATTGCTCGTGATATTTTCCTGTACCATGAGTACTGTTCTGTATACTTTAAGAAGTCTTTTAGGCTCTAGATTGCTCGATGTGCAGATCAGTTGCTTAGATATGGACCAGATGATGCATTATTTATAGATGTCCATTTTCCTCTATGATAGTAATTAACTGCATCCTGCAAAGTAAATGAATTTTTAGCATCTTCGTGAAATGCTTTCTCCCATACTTAATCTTAGTTCCTGTTTTTAATTCTGATATGAATGTTTGAACTTGTGCTATGATGTGTAGCCTTCCAATTTAGAAGTTTGATGCTACCTTCTCATTGTGTACTACTTTGTGCCCATTACCTAATTCCCTTGTTCATCTGGGAGGATGTGTTAATCAGTCTCATTAGAAAGCTCATGCACATAATTCATTTATATGATGCTATCTTGCCATAAGCATCTGCATTACTGAAACACAACACCACTAGTTGCCAAGTCAACAGTGCCAGCTCATTCTTAAACAATGCTCACACAATGTCAACTCGCCGGCAGCTTCTTGTGGTTATTTGATCGGCTCACTTTGGGAGTTCTTTCTTATGCAGGTTGGGTACAGTTGAAGCTGGCAGAGAAGGCCAGTCTTGAGATCGAAACTTCAAAGTCACCATCAGATTTGGCAAGGGAACAAGGGAATCAAAGTCGTGTGGGGGCAGCTATAGACCGACTCGAGGGCAGCTTGAGGAAGTAACATTTTTGTACCCTACAAGGACCTTTTCTGGAAGTGTACCTGGAAGCTGTCGTCAAAAGCCTCGCATATTTCACTTTTGTTCTTTGTTCTACTTGTCATAGTAATGTTGTTACTTTTGAAGCGGTAATGGCAGCAAGAGCAACTGTATCTATTTTGTTGAGATTAAATTTTGATATAAAACCTGACTTGCTGGAACTGTCTAATTCTAGTTTGGGTACGGGTTCAGCTTTTTGTTTGTGCCAATGTTTCTACCTGACAATGTATTTGGAGGATGTGGTAGACACAACCTCATCGATTGATGCGGCCTTCAGATGCTTCAATTATGGATCTGGCCTAATTTAGAAGCTCCAAGTAATAAGCCTCATATTTTGTTTGTCAAAATCACGGTCAGACTTTGGGCTGAAAACTCGAGTGGAACCTATAAACCCAAACGCGTCTAGCGTCAGAAGACATCTTGAGAAAGGCCAGTTCTCTTGTGCTTGTTCATAGCAGTTTCAACTCAACAAGTTGGAACAAAATTAACAGCTGGGGCAACTGCCCCGGATGGTTATAGGAGAAGCTGGGGAGAGGGCGGCTTATTTTTTAAGCTGACAAAAGAACTGGCCCTAGTGGACATGAAATTTTTGCTAAATTTAGTGAAAGCTCATGAGCGTAAGACGTAAAAAGTCCTTCACAATTCACTCTCGGGAGTCGGGAGATAACTAGGATAGGACATGAAAACACATCAGAGTAAACTAAGAGCATGTAGTCTGAAATATGGGCATTCCTTGATGCTGAGACAAGACATCTATCAGCAAATTCTCATCTTGATATTTGTTAAAGAACCCACGGATCATGGTAGCAGTTGGAAGCCAAAGAAACATGCAAAGTAGAATTACATAACCAATACTGATGGACCAAGTTTGAGATACTGAAAAGAAAAAAAGCTGAAGTTCCAAGTTTCGGCCATTACAGCTCCAATTTGATACCAATGAGGTTGCAACATTAATGTCCAAAAAAGGCACCACAATCTAAACAAACATTGCTTGCAGAAGTTAGGCTCCAGAACCAATTGATGTGGACTTCTGTCGGCCATCTGGAATGGAAAAAAGCACAATTGGTTTGGACGACCGGACAAATGGAACATCACACCTGTAATACCCTTTCCTTTCGAGCTGTATAACTTCTCCTTGCTTGACATTCCTAATGTTTGGGTCTCCAAGAGCTAAAGCTTCACGTCGAGTGCAAGGGTTGAGATTGTCAAGGAAGTCCTCATCTTCCTCCAGCTGCAAAAGTGTCATATATTAGGATTTAAAGTACATGGAGATATACCACCTAACAGTAGAATGAGACAATATGGAATTAATGATGGAAGAGAGATAACTCATCCAAGGAAGAGCCATCACATACATATAAAAGGAAGAAAACTAAATATAATCAACATCAGCTTTCAACAATGGAAGAATCAAGTATGGGTAGGTTGCCATGTTGAGTTTCCAGGGACCAAACAATTCACTGGAAGCCTCAGGCTCTTGAGGTAAGATAAGTTGGTCAGATCACTCATAGTTGAACAGATAGTAACTGTGCCACTGACACATCTAACTAGTCTATGTGAAAAGGCATTCATACTACAACAATCACTAATTTTTAAATAGCCAGTATATGAATACAGTTTTGGCGTCTATATGGTTGCATGCCTACCAACATTAACTTAGAGAACATAACTTCTTACCTTTTTCTTATTGATTAGGTAGTCAAAATCTACCAAAGAGAGAGACACAAGGTCTTCAATATCTGATAGCCATGTCAGTTTCAGCTTCGTCATTTTTACTGACCCTTCAAGATGGAGTTCACCAACTAGTTGAGTGATTGTTCCATTATCTGTCTTGATTTCTCTAATGATAGCATTACCCCAGTCCATCAAAGTGACTTCCTCACCCACGCTAATGACTGATGCATCAGCATACTCGAGCCAAATTCTGTTTGCAAACGTTGTAGCCTTCTTTCCAGCACCCTCATATTTCTTATGCCTTGGTAAGATTCGAACAAATGGTTCGTCTGGGCCATTAGTAAGTGTCAAGAGCACACATCTGTCTTTCAGCACAGCAGTATGCCTTCCGCACACTGGATCAACTATCTTCTTGTTGATTGTCCAGAGTTTATCCCACTCCATGAGATTAAGATTTTTTGAAGCACCCTTCACAAATAAAATGCAAAAAAATAGAAAGGGGGTTAATAACTCAGTTTCTCAAACATGCATATAGTTACAAGATCATAACGAGCAACTCAGTAGACAATTACCTGCTCCAGTATAAATTGGATCAATGCTTCAATCTTCAAGCCACGACGTACTATGCCTTGTACCGTAGGAAAGCGTGCGTCAGTCCAGTCCTCTACCTTCTTATTTTGGACGAACCAAAGAAGCTTGCGCTTGCTAAGAACAGTATAAACCATATTCAGCCTACTGAACTCATAGATTTCTACTCTCCGCAGCCCCATGTCTTGAAGGACACGGTAGTACTGTGCATTGCGATCATGGTATTCACTTGAACGAAGAGCATGAGTCACTCCTTCCAATGCATCAACAAATGGGCAAGCGAAGTCATATGTTGGGTAGACCTTGTATTTTGAGCCAACACGGTGATGGGGATCAGGGTTGCAACGGTAGTAAACAGGATCACGAAGTGATTTGTTTGGGTCCTGCATGTCAAGTTTACCACGTACACAACACTGAGTACCCCTTTTGGTACCATTAACCATCTCATTCCACAACGACAAGTTCTCCTCAACAGTACTGTTTCTACATTTAGATTCCACGCCATCCATCCTTTCACTCCTCATTTGCTCCTTGGGTGTATCATCAACATATGCCTTCCCCTGCTTAATCAAACTTTCAGCCATTTCCATTAGCTTTGGGAAATAATCCGATGTGTATGTAACTACATCGTATTTAACCCCAAGCGTTTCAATATCTTTCAGGACATTCTCAACAAATTCATTGCTTTCTTTAGAAGGATTTGTGTCATCAAATCGAACTATCAGACGCCCATTATATCTCTCTGCAAAATACTTGTTCAACAGTGCAGCCTTTGCATGACCAATGTGGAGATACCCGCTAGGCTCTGGGGCAAAACGAACACAAACCTCCCCAACTTTTGCACCTGGGAGATCTATTTGATGACCTGAGGTGTTCTCTTTCAAACCAGGCATCTTTTCTTTCAAGCTTGGCGCAGGAGATTTTCCAATTCCTCGCCTTCCAACATAAGCAGATGTAACTTCATCTAGTGCGCCTGCATAGTCTGCAGCTACGCTGTTGAACCAACGGACAAGGCTTTGATATTTCTTTGACTTCCTTAGACTTTCCCATCGTTGACCAGTTCCTGAAGAGAAGAATTGTGACCTCCAAGGTGAGAGAGAGAGAGATAGAGAGTACTCACTGATGAAAGAAGGCAGGAAATTACCTGTTAGATTCGACCACACAACAATATCAGCAATTGAAAGACCATAACCAACCAAAAAGGTTCGAGATGCCAAGTATCCATCAATAAATGAGCAAGCAGCTTCAAATTCAGAGCCTGAAAGAATGAGTGGTGCATACTCGAGCCATTGGTCGACCTACAGATGTAGAAAATAATAGCAGCTCAGAAAATAGTGAGATGAACTTGAAAATCGATGATAAACACCATATGTAAATCCAAAACATACATTTGCAGCCTGAATGGCGTCCTGGCCATAGAAGTTGGAAACAGATGCAGCACGGGCAATGTACCGGAGAATAGTGTTCACACCATGTATAAAATCCCTGCACAGAGTTGTATTAATTGAGATACTACGAAATCCCACAGAAAAAAAAATGCCAAGTTTCAACAATATAACTGCATTGGTTGACACCGGTCATGTTCCAACAGTCATCAGTTCCATCAACATGATTTCTTGGAACCAGGAATAGTAAAATGAGGAGATAAAAATAAGAGGTGACCCTCAGAGTCGGCTACAGCAACTACTCAAACATATATCGGGTTAACAAAGTGCCCATGGTAATACTAAAAGAAAACCATATGTTACAGTTAATCAGAGAGAAGGAACATAAAACCTAAGCTATCAATCACTTACCCAGAACTGAAGTGCAGCGTGGGCACTGAACCTGAGGCAAGGGTCGGATCGATGGTTAGGGAAACACCTGCGATCTTAGCAGCAGAAATGATGGAAAGCGGCGGGCTGTCCTGGGGGAATGCTAGCTTCACCTCCATCTTTCAGCCCCTTAGCAAGCCAAAGAGCGGGATTCTGCCAACAGCAGATAAATGTTGTGAGTCGCACACGTGTTTATCTTTTCTTTTTCACAAGCAGCAAGGGTGCTTTAACCCCATAACTGAAGCAAAGACGTGATACTAAAACTTGATTGTTCGAATTAATTAAGCCAAGCTGGTTTCAGGACAAGGTAAAACGAGCGGAATTTGCAGTTAGAGCAAACGAACGCGGGGACAATAAATCTGAGGGTAAATCGTACTCGAATTTCACACAAGACACAAGATTCTGTAGCATTGATATGTTGAGATCAGGTCTAAGACCTAAGTTGGGGCATGGAGAAGGAGCGGATCTAGATGGCGTGCCTGGTGTACATCGCCACAAGCCCACAACCACAACCAAAGTTGAGGGTTAATCAGTTTAGGTTTAGGCAATCAACTGGTGACTAAGAAGCCCATACCTAAGAATCCAGTGTCCAAGATGGCGGATGGGGTGGAGACAGCAGGCGCGGAGATGGCGATGGCGATGGCGGCGGCGACCCGCGTGACGCTGGGAGGCGGAGGTGGTGACGGCGGCAGCTCTAGGGCAAGTCTTCCTGTTCCTTAGATGAACGTCTCCTGAACATCAGCCCGATTGCAGTTTCGGATCGAAGGTGGGCCGGGATAAGACACAACAAACCCAATAAATCCACTCCTGCCGAATAAGGGCTTAGCGGATTTTGACCGCCGCGCCGCTGTTTTGTTTAGCCGAGGGTTTGGTTGGTGGATTTTTTCTGAAACAAGAGGGTTGCTGGATTTTGTCCGCCAATGTTTTGTTTAGCTGAATGTTGCTGGATTTTGACCCTCAATGTTTTTGTTTAGCTGAATATACTGGGATGTGCACCGATGTGGCAAGAAGAATGATGTGGACTCATGTGCTTGTCAATACCCTTCCCAACACAAAATATTATTTCCATATACTTCCTACCGTCCAATCATCTCTCCCTCCAGTTCTGTCTGCAGATGAAACATGCTTCCAAGCTCGCAAACATCTGACGGAGTTTACAGCAGAGGAGGTGCAGTCTACTGCATTGCAGCCGCCAACTGAACATTGGCAAGCACCAAAGGCAAGTTTCATCAAGGTAAATTTTGATGCTGCATACTGTTAGGAGACAGACGCTTGAGGGAGCATGGGGTTTTATTTTATCACACGATCAGAGGGAAGAAAGTTTTATTGCAGCTGATATATGCAGACTGGAGCAGAAGAGTAGCGCCCCGCCATGCGGAACAGCGGAAGCCGGCACCTGTGTGTGGCGGCCAATTTTAAGGAACAAGCAACCTGGGAGCGTATCTACATGGTGAATTTCGAATCTGATTCCATTAACCTGGTTAACGCTCTCAAGTATGGCGAACACGATCTGGCAGATATCTGCGGTCCTGTTCCGACAAGCAACAAGTCTGTGGGTTTTAGCATTTGATGTTTTTCGATTTAATTACTGTCATTCTCAAAACAAAAACAAAATATGTCGTCGTTATTGTAATAAGGCTGCTCATGCCATTGCTCAGCATGGCAAAGAGCCTGGTGCGTTGAACTCTTTCTGCCTAGAGAACACACCAGAGCTTGGCTCCGATCTGGTTGCTAGCAACATTGTTATCCACCAGGTCTAGGGGAGTATGATTACGCATTTTAAAAAATAATACTCTCTGAGATCCATAATAAGAGTCGGTGGTTTAGTACAGTACTACTATAAGTTTAGTACACCTAACATCGGTGGTAATCTAACTACCGCGGAAAGATTCGTAAGTTCTCCAGTTTCATATGTAAAGAATCAAATTCCAAGATCCAAAATTTTAAGAACTAAAGTAAGAAATTTTATAACATTCGAAATATATTTATTTGAAAATAATTAAATTTCTAAATATTAAAAGCATTTGATGTCAGCTACTTCTTGTTTTTCGGGTAACACGCAAGTCAAATGAAGAGATGGGAACAGGCATCCTGGCCTAAAGATGCGATATGATATCTCCAGTGAAAATGTTGCCTTTATGAAACCAACTTTCCTAATGGCTTTCAAGCACTGTGAATGTTGAGACAGGCCATAGATGATAGATGAGTGGCTTCATGATTGAGATGCAGAACTGTGGGTGCATTATGTGAATGATCCAATGTATCATATTAAAACCAAAAGCTCGTAAAGATTCAACTGAAAACAGAAGTAGTAATAGACACTAACTGGAAACAAGTTTATTAGCCAAAACAGAAGAACACTACCATTCTGTTAAGATCTTACAGTGGGAGTAATGAAAATACAGCCCCATTGAATTTGAATTGCCAATGTACCACCACAATATTCACATTGCACGTCAAAGAACTCTAAAAGAGAATAGGGATCCCATTTGAGACAAAACAGGTAAAAACTGTGTAAACATCTTTTACTTGAGTCTTTTGGAGCACTCGGTTTAGGAGTGTGTTGTTTGTTCTTACTCGTCGACATCCCAACTGAGGTCTTCGTCGTCTTCCAATGAGTTCAGCCGTTTTCGGATATCCTCAGCTTTGCCAGTAGGGCTTGACCGTGGACTCCCCCCTTTCTTCTCATCTTGATCACCGACATCCTCAATCTCGTCCCAGCTAAGATCTTCCTCCTGCGCTGATGGTCGAGACACCAGTGATAAATCACTCTCCTTAGATGAGTCACCAGCTTCAGTCTTCTCTTCCTGCCCTGTGCCATTGCTCGACTTTGGTGTCGACGCCTCACCACTGGATTCACCATTATCATCCTTTGCTGCTACCGAAATCGTCCCCTGATCTTTCGCTGCATGCTTTTCATTCACTGCTTCTTGTTTTCCCTCATTCTGTGCTTCATGGCTAATAGAGTCACCAATTTGCTCACCATCTTTCTTATCGGGTATTGTGCTAGTACCTTCTTTGTGATCAGCTTTATTATCATCCTCGTCATCGTCGACCTCCCAGCTGAGCTCTTCCTCGTCTTCCTTGGACATGGCCCTGCTAACGAGTTTGGTGCGAGCATCCTCTGCTTGCCTGAGCTTGTCGACGGCAAAGAAATACCTGCACCAGAACATGTCGTAGGCTACCACAGACGGCACGAGCCTCTCCACGAAGCTCTCCAGCCCAGGGCTCTCCTGGAGCACGGCCTCGATCTCCTCTTTTCTGTCCTCGAGGCTGAACGCCTCCTGCCACTTGGTGAACCCCTCGGCATCCTCGGGCTCCTCAGTGAAGGTGGTCGGCTCGGCACGCAGCGCCAGGACCTGCGCCTCAAAGCGGGTGTACTTCTTGGATGGAAGGGACGAACGCCAAGAGGCGCCAGAGGCTGGATCAGAGAGCTGGGATGAGCCGTCGACGGTCCCGTCCTCGCCGTCGGCGTCCACGGACCGGAGAGCCTCGTTGGCGTGGGAGAGGAGGCCGGCTGCGGCGGCCCCGAGGTCATCGACAGCCTGGCCGACGGACTCGAGCCTGTCGGAGGCGACGGACGCGCCGGCCTCGAGCGCGCCGGGCAGGGCTGCGGCGGCCCGTGCAGCGGCCGCGCGGAGGGCCGTGGTCTCCTCGCGGAGGCCGGACCCGAGGTCCTGGAGGTCGCGGCGGTAGCCCTCGAGCACCGACTCCGACCGCGACGCGAAGGTCTTCATCAATCCCCCGAAGCTCCACCCGCCGCCGCCAGAAACGCCCTCCTCCTCCGTCGCCGACTCGGCTTCTTGCTCGTCGTCCTCCTCCTCCTCCACGGACTCCTCCTGTTCCTGCTGCTGGGGCAACTCCTCCGCGAGCGTCTTGATCAGCCCGCCGAAGCTCCACCCGCCGCCGCCCTCCTCCCCCTGCACCTCCGCCGCGGCTTCTTCTTGTCCGCCCTCCTCCTGCTCTTCCCGCTGCCCCTCGATCTCCTCGGCGAGCGTCTTCATGAGCCCACCGAAGCTCCACCCGCCACCGGAATCGCCTCCCCCATCCCTCTCCGCCGCCTGCTCCTCCTCCTCCGCCCCGTCCTCTTCCTCGTGCTCGCCGGCGGCGGCGGCGGAGAAGACGGAGTTGAAGAAATTATCCATGGGCTCGGATTTGGATCTTGGCTCTGGAGGCTGAGGAGGTGAGGGGGGGATAGATCGCTTGCCGTCGCCGAGAGTTCGTCTGTTTGTTTCACCTTCACCTTTATTTTCTCCCTTCCATGTGATTTAATCAGAACGTTTAGCTTTTTCTTTCGAGAATTATCAGAACGTTTAGCTCTAGTATGACCAGTGGGCCCAAACGTGGCGGGTCCCCACCTCAGTGAGAGAGGATAGTTCACGCTAGCGATCAGTAGAAGTACTGTATTGTTCGGTTGGGTGCGATCAGGGCCAGGTGGACTCCACTGCGCCGGGTTCCCGTGGAGCTCTGCCTACCAAACGGGTCTGGATCCACCAGAGTTTGGGACGGGTGCAGCATGTAAAGATAGCTATCACAACATCACTTTGGTACGTATTTGGTTTTGAACACGAAACTGATATGAACTCTCCTTTTACAAAGCAAAAGGTACGTCTGTAATTCAAAATTTAGGCCTCTTGTTCTCAGATCATGTTCAGATTCCTAGTCGAGTTAGAGAAACAAAGAAAAAAACGTCACCAAAAGTTCTTACATATGTCACCTCAACTTATAGATGTCACCATTACTCTAACCTTATTCAACCCAACTCATCATCATGTTTGGCCTAATTCTGAATTGTAACAATGGTGTCATTATGCTCAAAACTCCCTTCACCTATGCTTTTGAAAAACTATAAATTTAAGATGAGGTTGAGATATCATGGTTAACGAAAGAGATACGATTGTGTGATTGTACCCGAAAGATCAAGGATGTCAGCTAAGCGAGAGGTACATATGCGACTACAAATTGTACAAATCCATTGGATTTAGAGAAGTGTTGATATATAGATTTTCGTAGCAACAACGATGTGAACAACATCTGTGGAATGTGGCAATGCAATAGTGGCGGAGCTTGGGCCAACTCCCCCTCCTCCCGCGCCCTGAACTGCGGGTAGTTCCACCATCGAGAATTGATGCCTTGTGGCTCCTCCATGCGACCTCTTCTCCTCCTTATGGAGAAACCACGAGGAGTGATACATGTAGGGAGAGTCTACTAGGAACTTTGAAAATAGATAGACGCACCCATACCCCATCGTCTAGGTGGTAAACACATCAACACATGTAAGACTTTAAATTATATGAAGTATCTTGACAAAAGTATTGAGTAATCGATAACAAGAGTTGGAAATTACCATGTCCCAATATCTGTCAAATCACATGTGTGGTTTGAGTAGGCATCATGTTGGTGAGCGGGCAGACAAATTTGCAGCTGGTGTTTGTTAAAATGGTGATGAGAATGTGCTTCTCAACGACTTTGGAGGAAGGCAAGCATCCATCAACTTGTCGAGTGGTTGGACGAAGTTTTGTACGATGATGGGGTATATATAAAGATGATTTTATCCCATAGCCAAGTGCTAGTTGAAGAATGCGAGGAGGCCACACGAGATGAGCCCGAGAAACCATATCCTAAATTTCAGGATCGGCATTCACGGTTTATCCTCTATAGGCCCAATGAGGTGGACTTCCTTGACATGATAGTCTTGTAATTCATGCGCATGAGCTAATAGTGCACGGAATAATAATTTCCATATCGAGAGAAATAGAACGATGTCTTAGAACAGACTGCTATCGTGAGACTGGTGACATGTTTTTTCCGAATTAAGGAGATGGAGCTCCCAATTTCAGTCACATGAAACTGAAGTTCAAATTATTTAGAGTAAAATGCATCGAAAGTCATTATAGTTGAATCAGAAACTCGCTACAGGCACTATACCAATGAATACGTAGATTACGATCACTGAATACGTCGAGTTGTTCCACCTGTGGTCACTGTGCACCGTAGCTTGCAGTATTTGATGGCGCGGCACAAGGAAGCGAGACAAACCTCGCTGACCACTCCCTTATCTAGATCGGGAGAGCGCGAGTCACTCAGGGCGTGTTTGGTAGGCTGCACAATTTTCTTGGCCCAGTCTAACAGCGTTGGGGTGGGCATGGCTGGGCAAAAACTGTTGTGCAACCAGTTTGATAGCCTGCATGAAAATGCCTCGCATTGGTTAGACCACTATCCGCATTTGTTTGGTAGTGACATGGGTATACCCTTCGGGTACCCATTATTAGTATACCTGGCTCGGCCCAATATGGAGAAGATCTAATATGAAGAAGGCCCAACAAGGCACCCGAAGAAGTAGTCGACTAGAACTCTTGTAAAACCCTAGGCTGGTTGCATATATAAAGCCAGCCAGGGCATCCGGTAGAGAGAGGCCAACAGATAGATAACAGATAGACAACATAGCTCCGCTTACGGCGGCACCCTGTAAACATACATATGATCATATACCGGTTTGCTAGCAGCACGTAGGGATCCTCCACCGAGGGGATCCGAAGCTGGGTACGTCGTGTGCCTAATCTCGCTTCCGGAATCTCTATCGTCGCTCTCTCCCGAAACCCAGGTCTACAATACGTAGGTATTGGCGAGGTGATCCCTCGTCAATTAGCGCCAACCGTGGGACAGCGACGGTTGGATTTCGTTATCCGGGTGGGATCCATCATCGTCAACAAACATCAAGATCTCATCCGGAGGAAAGTATCTAGAGTTCATCCTTCGAGACAAAATCATATATGTTGACTACTTTCAACAACAGCAGAAGAGAACCAATTTTAAGTTGCCGCGATGCGTTGGATCATCAGCGTTGTGGGCTACGCATCGTACAAGAAACCATGGAGGAACCTGGGTCGACTCCAATCCTGATCGGCGCATCGATCTAGACAAGATCGTCCCGAAATCTAGGCTGAAGGCTCTATGTGCTAGTGTATCCATCAGCCGAATCAAAAATAAACATGGTGGACCAAGTCCCAAGGAAATCTCATGCTCTTCACAAGCACCGGATCTGATCGATTTCCACCTTCTAGAGAGCAAAAAAGCTAAGTATTTATTTCTACCTCGCACGTCGTATACTACTAGTAGCACTACATTATTGCATCTTTGGTTTTCTCTCTGGTGCCATTCATATGATCTTGACAGACATCAACCAAGGGGGACGTCTCGTGCTGACACAAGCTCACGAAGAGGCGCGTCGTGATATTAGTTTGCGAACTCGCTGGTATGCACCCGTCATCATGAACTGCCAACGCGGACCCGTCAGCATAAACGTCTGTTGCAAATTCACTGGTCAAGCATCCGCTATTGTGGTACAGACCTGCGCCGCTTATCCGATATAAAAACCATGTGTTATACTTTTAATTAATTTCTATTTGCAAATTTTATTTGCCAAATATTTTTTGGCTCGTACTATTATTTGCGCGCAGTTTTTGCGCACTATATAATATAATTGCAGATTGAAACAAAGCGTCGACTACTCTACTCGGTCGACCGCGTCTGCCATTGAGCACCCGCAATGTGCTCTGGGGCTCACCTATCGCGGACCCGACATTGCAGACTCGATATACTCGGGTGTTCGTCAGTCGCAGATCCGCCACATCGATTGCGTCCTCTTCATCGTCTACTTTCTGTCGGGCGCCGGGTGACTACATCAACAGTGTCCGCCACATGACTTGCTTCCACGTCGGCTCCACCGCATCCGATAAAAAAAAAAAGCTAAGTATTTCTCTTTCGAGAGTCAATTATTATTTACTTTCGCTACACCCAAAATATCCGGGAGCTGTGTCATTACTTCTTTACCGCAAATATACTCGGTTACTTGGTGAATTTCTTTTCTTCGCCTTAGTGGAATTATCTTCTCCGGAATATATCATTCTTCGGCTCAGTGAAATATATGATTCATCGGCTCAATGGATATATCTTTTTCGGCTCTGGATACATCTTCCTCAGCACATTGGATTTCTTTTCTTCGGCTTAATGGATTTATTTTCTTCGGCTCAGTGAATTTATCTTCTTCGGCTTACGGGATTTGTCTTCTTCGGATTCATCTTACAAGTGAATTTATTTTTTTCGGATTTATCTCTATGGATATTACTAAGTTTACTCTTATACAATATTACCCGATGAGCTTCGGGTCAATGGATTCATCTTGTACGGTATTACTGGATTTATTTTCTTCGGATTAATGGATTCATCCTCTATGATATCAACGGATTCATCTTTAATATATGCTTCATATTTAATGGCGTAATCGTCAATATGGATTCATCTCAAATATTTCATCTTGGATTCATCTTCAATGACTTCATCTCTTATGGCGTTACATATCCATGGAGCCAACACTCGGGGGCTCGACAACGACTTCGCCCCTGAGCATAGTTACAACATAATATTCCAGGCGACCACTATTTCGACGCAACGTTTTCAGCAACGCTCGGAGGCTCGACAACGACTTTGCCCCGGGTCACAACTACGACACGACGCCTAAGCAACAATCATGACATCACCCCAACAGCGCTCGGGGGCTCGGCTATTTCTTCATCAAAAATTTGGCGGCATCTATTTTCGCGATTTGGTGGTTTCTATTTCGGCTCGACTTCTTCTCTGCACTCGAAGACTTCATCGCGCGTCGACTCCGTCGTACCTAATAAGCTAAGTGTTTCCTTTTACATAAAGTTGATTATCATTTACTTTTGCCGCACACGACACTCGGGGGCTGTGCGGCATAAATTTACTTTACATATCATCGAATCCGAGCATCTGACATCGCATGCGAAAAAGAGAGTCAACGAAAAGATAGAAAACGTTTGTTTATTTATGCAGGAGAAAGCAAATTTCAAAGTATACAAGTTGTTGATCCTATGACCGGATGCACGCACCCGACCATAGCCTCGGAGCTACTCCCATCAGGAGCGCTGGCCGTGCACCCGACGAAATCTTCTTCAGGGAGGAACCCGACAAAATTGTCTTCAAGAGAGGATAGGACCCGACGAAACTTTTAATGAAGGAGGAACCTGAAAATTTTCCCTCAAGGAGGACCCGAAGAATTGTCCTTAGGGAGGAGCCGAAGATTTTCCTCAAGGAGGACCCGAAGAATTTTCCTCAGGGAGGACCCAAAGAATTATCCTCAAGGCGCACCCGAAGAAATGAAATCAATATAGCAAGTCAATACAGGAGCTTCAAGATCCTATTCGACAAAAGATAGCAACCCGGAAAAACGGTTCAACCCGAAGAAATAGAGCATTCCATTAGCCGAACAAAAGGCACTCGACAATATATTCTCCGAGCGCCTCAGTCGCGAATTAATCTCTGAATGCCGCAATACTTTGCGAAGGTAAGTCCCCAGGATCCGTCCTGCGCGGCGTGGCACCGCCTCTGACGGCGCTTTGCTACTTTTTTCCGTATCAACAGATACGAAGAAAAATCCTAACGGACGCGTTAGGTACCCGATAAAACATGACTGGAATTCGGCATCTGGTAAGACCTTAAGCGGCACATGTCGAATTACGCCAGTATCCCGAATTCGTGTCCGGGGACGCGAGTTTGAAGTAGGTTTATACGGATTGCCACAAGTGCATTAACTGGTACCCGAACTTTCGGATGAACCAGCCCTATTTACCAATATCCCTGTGCAATATAGAAGTCGAGAAAAATATAGTGTTTCTGTGCACTCGAAATATATGAAAAACAAAAGAATGAAGTCTGGAGATTTCATCCGATTTCATCCTATTCTGCGACTCAAATAAATATAGCAAAGTTGTTTACCCAAAGTTTCGGTTTCATGAAGAAAAATGTATATCAAAATAAGACAAGATAGCAAAATAGTTTACTCGACCCGAGTTTTCGTGTTTTTGTCTTGCAGGTAAATATATAAAGGTTTGTAGACTCAACTCGACTCTGCGACTCGAGTGGAGCCTACTCCCATCGGGAGTGCATGGATTTTATTAAGGCTTCGAACAGGAGTCGATAAAAAGAGGGGGGCGCCCAAAAATATAATCAAATTCTTCATCGAGTAGTACAACTTGAGTCTATGCCCAAGTGCAAGCACTTACCCATAGACTCGGGGGCTACTCCCATCGGGAGCGTGATATCTACGCACGCTTCTATTCCTGTAGACAGTGTTGGGCCTCCAAGAGCAGAGGTTTGTAGAACAACAGCAAGTTTCCCTTAAGTGAATCACCCAAGGTTTATCGAACTCAGGGAGGTAGAGGTCAAAGATATCCCTCTCAAGCAACCCTGCAATTAAGATACAAGAAGTCTCTTGTGTCCCCAACACACCTAATACACTTGTCAGATGTATAGGTGCACTAGTTCGGCGAAGAGATGGTGAAATACAAGTAGTATGGATGATTGTAAGTAGTAATTGCAATCTGAAATAAAAATGGCAGCAAGCAAACATGTAGCAGAACTTGTTGGAAACGGTGTTTCAATGCTTAGAAACAAGGCCTAGGGATCATACTTTCACTAGTGGACACTCTCAACAATGATCACATAAAATAAACTAGATTTAGATGTGCGCCTTGGCGCACGATCCCGTGAAGGTCGTGTTGATGTTCATTTTATGAAAATAGGATAAAAATGTACCAGCCAATAAGAATCAGGTGAAAACCAAAATGTGACAAACAAATATGAATATCTCAGCAGCAATGAGAAATCCTGTCAAAAATTGGGAAACCTATTACACATAGCAAGAAAAACTTGGATCAAAATAGCTTAGTCTCACTTTCTTTGATTGTAGTATCGTCACCGAGTAAAGTTCTTTTATTAGAAGAAAGGATCCACACAATCAACACACCATTGGCATCTACATGTGATGGTTCAACGGGTGAATCATTTTATAGATAGTTGTTCTCGATCTTGCACTTATTCTAGCGAGCTATGCCTATTTAGGATATTGTTGAACAAAAGCATGATCTTAGGAAGCTATGCATTTTAGGATATTGTGACAAAAACAGAAGGTAATACCAAATTTAACATTGTTGAACCGAAACACACAAACACAAAATGTATCTAATCTATTAGAGGGGCAATAACCTAGAGAGAACAAATGTTGGACAAAGATAAGGTAGACACAACTTACCGCTTACAGATGAACATGCAAATTATGTGCAACAAAATCAGACACATTTACATAAAAAAGAAACACTGGTCCATTCCATTACTACATCACGTTGGGTATACTGTGTTTGAAACAAATTAAGAGAATTGGCTCAGCCAAGTCTCTATAAGGCCACTTCCAATAAAGCATCCATGCACAAATAAAGTCCACAAAACATGTAGACCAACTCTCATTTGCAAATTTATCTTTCTAAACGAAGTACCTAGTTTATTGAGATCATATTCCTCGCTGGAAATAGCTTGCTTCAGAATCATGGAGTCTGTCTGAAACATTACAGTTTGGTGGCCCAATTTGAGTGACGGTGATAGCTTTGTTTGAAGCTGGAGCTTCTGCATGTGGCTAGTTAGCGACATGTTCCAAATTGCCTGCACGGGCTGCCAGATTCACCCTGGTCATTTTGGATGGTGAAGCCCCAACCTCCAGATTTTGATGACTACATTGGCCCACGATCCCATGAAGTTCTCAATGATATACAATATGTGCAACAACAATAAAAATCAGGTGGGTAACAATATTGTTTTTGGATTTTACTAAACAAAGTCAATAAGATGAAATTAGGATAAAAGTCATGAAATCAATGTTAAAGTGTTAGATGCATTGGCACTGTAATTCGAAGAATATAATGTCACAGAAGCCATCACACATATAGAAGACAACATTAGGTGGACATTTAATCTGACGTAAGTGTTGGAGCAAAATAAATTTCACAAGTCCAAAGAGGAAATCAATGTTAAAGTTGTTAGATGCATTGGCACTGTAATCCGAAAAATATAATGTCACAGAAGCCTTCACACATACAGAAGAACACATTAGATGAACATTTAATCCGACATAAGTGTTGGAGCAAAATAAATGTCATAAGCCCATAGAGGCAATAGGACCATACAGACACCGCAAAACATTATATTGTTAGCATGTATCTTGTTGCATCGGGAAAATTAGAAGTCTATATTACTAAACATGTGTTTCTTGTCTAAACATTGAACTTCATAACTATTAGTAGTTGGTATCTTTTAGCACCGTACAGTTTTGGCATCCAAAACGGCAAAATAGTAGTAGTATTAAGCACCAGTACAACCAAAATCTCACAGAAACCATAGCCAGCACCACAATATATCAATCAAAGTGCACAAAGGTACAGAGGAGAACCAGGTTATACCTGAACCGGAGGTCATAGTCTAAGGAGACGGCAAGCTACTCGTAGCGGGGGCCGGACAACCATAGTCTACCACCGCACCACGGTGCGGGAGGACATGGCCAGGCCAGAGCAGCAGGGGTGAGCTCATAGGGGAGGTGCAGGCAGAGGCACGAGAGCACCCGCACCACATAGGCAACCACTGAAACCTTTGATGACCCACAAGTATAGGGGATCGCAACAGTCTTCGAGGGAAGTAAAACCCAATTTATTGATTCGACACAAGGGGAGCCAAAGAATATTTGTAAGCCTTAACATCGGAGTTGTCAATTCAGCTGCACTGGAAACAGACTTGCTCGCAAGATTTTATCGATAATAACAGTTTTATAGCGAGTAGCAGTGGTGAAATATCGACAGCAGTGTAACAAAGACAGCAGTAGTGATTATAGTAAACAACAGGATTAAAATATTGTAGGCACAGGGATGGATGAACGGGCGTTGCATGGATGAGAGAAACTCATGTAACAATCAAGGTAGGGCATTTGCAGATAATAATAAAACGGTATCCAAGTACTAATCAATCAATAGGCATGTGTTCCATATTTAGTCGTACGTGCTCGCAATGAGAAACTTGCACAACATCTTTTGTCCTACCAGCCGGTGGCAGCCGGGCCTCTAGGGAATCTACTGGAAATTAAGGTACTCCTTTTAATAGAGCACCGGAGCAAAGAATTAACACTCCGTGAACACATGTGATCCTCATATCACCGCCTTCCCCTTCGGTTGTCCCAATTTCTGTCACTTTGGGGCCTCGGGTTCCGGACAACAATACGTGTATACAATTTGCAGGTAAGATCATAAAACAATGCATATCATCATGAAACAATAACATGTTCAGATCTGAGATCATGGCACTCGGGCCCTAGTGACAAGCATTAAGCATAACAAGTTGCAACAATATCATAAAAGTACCAATTACAGACACTAGGCACTATGCCCTAACAATCTTATGCTATTACATGACCAATTCATCCAATCCCTACCATCCCCTTCAGCCTACAGCGGGGGAATTACTCACACATGGATGGGGGAAACATGGCTGGTCGATGGAGAGGCGTCGGTGGTGATGATGGTGATGATCTCCTCCAATTCCCCGTCCCGGCGGAGTGCCGTAACGGAGTTTCGGTCCCGAGACAGAGTTTCGCGATGGCGGCGGCGTTCTGGATGTCTTCTGGCGATTTCGTCTAACCCCCCGTGCGTTTTTAGGTCGAAGGCGTTAAGTAGTCGAAAAGGGGGCGTCGGAGGCTGGTGATGCGTGCAGTTGACACACGTCCGTTGGGAACCCCAAGAGGAAGGTGTGATGCAGACAGTAGCAAGTTTTCCCTCAGAAAGAAACCAAGGTTTATCGAACCAGGAGGAGCCAAGAAGCACGTTGAAGGTTGATGGTGGCGGAATGTAATGCGGCGCAACACCGGGGATTCCGGCGCCAATGTGGAACCTGCACAACACAACCAAAGTACTTTGCCCCAACGAAACAAGTGAGGTTGTCAATCTCACCGGCTTGCTGTAACAAAGGATTAACCGTATTGTGTGGAAGATGATTGTTTGCGTAAAACAAGTAAAACAAGTATTGCGAGAGATTGTATGCGATGTAAAGAATAGGACCGGGGTCCACAGTTCACTAGAGGTGTCTCTCCCATAAGATAAAAGCATGTTGGGTGAACAAATTACAATCGGGCAATTGACAAATAGAGAGGGCATAACAATGCACATACATGATATGATAAATATAGTGAGATTTAATTGGGCATTATGACAAAGTACATAGACCGCTATACAGCATGCATCTATGCCTAAAAAGTCCACCTTCAGGTTATCATCCGAACCCCTTCCAGTATTAAGTTGCAAAACAACAGACAATTGCATTAAGTATGGTGCGTAATGTAATCAATAACTACATCCTTAGACATAGCATCAATGTTTTATCCCTAGTGGCAACAAGACATCCACAACCTTAGAACTTTCGTCACACGTCCCGCATTTAATGGAGGCATGAACCCACTATCGAGCATAAATACTCCCTCTTGGAGTTAAGAGCAAAAACTTGGCCGAGCCTCTACTAATAACGGAGAGCATGCAAGATCATAAACAACACATAGGTAATAACTTGATAATTAACATAACATAGTATTCTCTATCCATCGGATCCCGACAAACACAACATATAGTATTACGGATAGATGATCTTGATCATGTTAGGCAGCTCACAAGATCCAACAATGAAGCACAATGAGGAGAAGACAACCATCTAGCTACCGCTATGGACCCATAGTCCGAGGGTGAACTACTCACTCATCACTCCGGAGGCGATCATGGCGATGAAGAGTCCTCCGGGAGATGATTCCCCTCTCCGGCAGGTGCCGGAGGTGATCTCCGAATCCCCCGAGATGGGATTGGCGGCGGCGTCTCGGTAAGGTTTTCCGTATCGTGGCTCTCGATACCGGGGGTTTCGCGACGGAGGCTTTAAGTAGGCGGAAGGGCAGGTCGGGAGGCGACGCGAGGGGCCCACACGACGGGGCCGCGCGGCCGGGGAGGTGGGCCGCGCCGCCCTGGCGTGACGCCGCCTCGTTGCCCCACTTCGTTACGTCTTCGGTCTTCTGGAAGCTTCGTGGCAAAATAGGACCCTGGGCGTTGATTTCGTCCAATTCCGAGAATATTTCTTTACTAGGATTTCTGAAACCAAAAATAGCAGAAAACAAAGAATCGGCTCTTCGGCATCTTGTTAATAGGTTAGTGCCGGAAAATGCATAAATACGACATATAATGTGTATAAAACATGTAGATATCATCAATAATGTAGCATGGAACATAAGAAATTATCGATACGTCGGAGACGTATCGGCATCCCTAAGCTTAGTTCTCGCTCGTCCCGAGCAGGTGAACGATAACAAAGATAATTTCTGGAGTGACATGCCATCATAACCTTGATCATACTATTGTAAGCATATGTAATGAATGCAGCGATCAAAACAATGGTAATGACATGAGTAAACAAATGAATCATAAAGCAAAGACTTTTCATGAATAGTACTTCAAGACAAGCATCAATAAGTCTTGCATAAGAGTTAACTCATAAAGCAATAAATTAAAGTAAAGGTATTGAAGCAACACAAAGGAAGATTAAGTTTCAGCGGTTGCTTTCAACTTGTAACATGTATATCTCATGGATAGTGTCAATGTAAGGTAATATAACAAGTGCAATATGCAAGTATGTAGGAATCAATGCACAGTTCACACAAGTGTTTGCTTCTTGAGGTGGAGAGAGATAGGTGAACTGACTCAACATAAAAGTAAAATAAAGGTCCTTGAAAGAGGAAAGCATCGATTGCTATATTCGTGCTAGAGCTTTTATTTTGAAAACATGAAACAATTTTGTCAACGGTAGTAATAAAGCATATGAGTTATGTAAATTATATCTTACAAGTTGCAAGCCTCATGCATAGTATACTAATAGTGCCCGCACCTTGTCCTAATTAGCTTGGACTACCGGATCATCGCAATACACATGTTTTAACCAAGTGTCACAAAGGGGTACCTCCATGCCGCTCTGTACAAAGGTCTAAGGAGAAAGCTCGCATTTTGGATTTCTCGCTTTTGATTATTCTCAACTTAGACATCCATACCGGGACAACATGGACAACGGATAATGGACTCCTCTTTAATGCATAAGCATGTGGCAACAATTAGTATTCTCATATGAGATTGAGGATATATGTCCAAAACTGAAACTTCCACCATGATTCATGGCTTTAGTTAGCGGCCCAATGTTCTTCTCTAACAATATGCATGCTCCAACCATTAAGGTGGTAGATCTCTCTTACTTCGGACAAGACGGACATGCATAGAAACTCACATGATATTCAACAAAGAGTAGTTGATGGCGTCCCCGAGGAACATGGTTATCGCACAACAAGCAACTTAATAAGAGATAAAGTGCATAAGTACATATTCAATACCACAATAGTTTTTAAGCTATTTGTCCCATGAGCTATATATTGTAAAGGCGAATGATGGAATTTTAAAGGTAGCACTCAAGCAATTTACTTTGGAATGGCGGAGAAATACCATGTAGTAGGTAGGTATGGTGGACATAAATGGCATAGTGGTTGGCTCAAGGATTTTGGATGCATGAGAAGTATTCCCTCTCGATACAAGGTTTAGGCTAGCAAGGTTATTTGAAACAAACACAAGGATGAACGGTGCAGCAAAACTCACATAAAAGACATATTGTAAACATTATAAGACTCTACACCGTCTTCCTTGTTGTTCAAAACTCAATACTAGAAATTATCTAGACTTTAGAGAGACCAAATATGCAAACCAAATTTAGCAAGCTCTGGGTGTTTCTTCATTAATGGGTGCAAAGTATATGATGCAAGAGCTTAAACATGAGCACAACAATTTTCAAGTATCACATTATTCAAGACATTTTAGAATTACTACATGTAGCATTTCCCGATTCCAACCATATAACAATTTAACGAAGAAGATTCAACCTTCGCCTTGAATACTATGAGTAAAGCCTAAGGACATACTTGTCCATATGCAACAGCGGAGCGTGTCTCTCTCCCACACAATGAATGCTAGGATCCATTTTATTCAAACAAAACAAAAACAAAAACAAACCGACGCTCCAAGCAAAACACATAAGATGTGATGGAATAAAAATATAGTTTCGGGGGAGGAACCCGATAATGTTGTCGATGAAGAAGGGGATGCCTTGGGCATCCCCAAGCTTAGACGCTTGAGTCTTCTTAGAATATGCAGGGGTGAACCACCGGGGCATCCCCAAGCTTAGAGCTTTCACTCTTCTTGATCATATTGCATCATTTCCCTCTCTTGATCCTTGAAAACTTCCTCCACACCAAACTCGAAACAACTCATTAGAGGGTTAGTGGACAATAAAAATTAACATGTTCAGAGGTGACACAATCATTCTTAACACTTCGGACATTGCATAAAGCTACTTGGACATTAATGGATCAAAGGAATTCATCCAACATAGCAAAAGAGGCAATGCGAAATAAAAGGCAGAATCTGTCAAAACAGAACAGTCCGTAAAGATGGATTTTATTGAGGCACCAGACTTGCTCAAATGAAAATGCCCAAATTGAATGAAAGTTGCGTACATATCTTAGGATCACACACGTAAATTGGCTTAATTTTCTGAGCTACCTACAGGGAGGCAGGTCGAAATTCGTGACAGCAAAGAAATCAGTAATCTGCGCAGTAATCCAAATCTAGTATTCACTTTACTATCAAAGACTTTACTTGGCACAACAAAGCACAAAACTAAGATAAGGAGAGGTTGCTACAGTGGTAAACAACTTCCAAGACTCAAATATAAAACAAAGTACTGTAGTAAAAACATGGGTTGTCTCCCATAAGCGCTTTTCTTTAACGCCTTTCAGCTAGGCGCAGAAAGTGTATATCAAGTATTATCGAGAGATGATGAATCTTCAGCGGGGTTTGGAGTTTTCTCAACCATGCATAGTATATTGGATACATAAGTTTCAGCGGCTCCCTTTTCATTAGTCTTGGGCTTGCTACTCTCATCAAACAAATTTTCGGGAACAAGCCAAGCATAGTTATTTTCTAGCGCTTCATTCATTGCTAGGAGCTTACATGGTATTGGTGCTTTGATCTCCCCACCATCATTAGCATTATTAGTGTACCTTACTCTCTCCATGTCCATCTTTTCAAGGATACTAGCAAAATTGGTATAGGAACCAAGCATCTTATATTTAATAAAGACCTTTCTAGCCTCTCTTGCTATACCACCAAATTCTCTAAGAAGGGTTTGTAAAACAAAATCTTTCTTTTCCCCTTCTTCCATATCACCGAGTGTAAGAAACATGTGTTGGATTATAGGATTGAGATTAACAAATTTAGTTTCCAACATGCGAACTAAAGCGAGCAGCAGCAATTTCATAAGTAGGAGCAAGTTCTACCAAGTGTCTATCTTCAAAATCTTCAACGGTACTAACATGATTGAAAATTTCTTCTATATTATTTCTCCCAACTATAGACCCACGTCCTACCGGTATGTCTTTTACGGTAAAATTAAAAGGAAACATGTTGAAATAAGTAAAGCAAATATGAGTAACTAATTTTTTTTGTGTTTTTGATATAGAAAGCAAGACAGTAAATAAAGTAAAGCTAGCAACTAATTTTTTTTGTGTTTTGTTTAAGTGCAGCAAACAAAGTAGTAAATAAAATAAAGCAAGACAAAAACAAAGTAAAGAGATTGGGAAGTAGAGACTCCCCTTGCAGCGTGTCTTGATCTCCCCGGCAATGGCGCCAGAAAAAGAGCTTGATGTGTGCAGTTGACACACGTCCGTTGGGAACCCCAAGAGGAAGGTGTGATGCAGACAGTAGCAAGTTTTCCCTCAGAAAGAAACCAAGGTTTATCGAACCAGGAGGAGCCAAGAAGCACGTTGAAGGTTGATGGTGGCGGAATGTAATGCGGCGCAACACCAGGGATTCCGGCGCCAACGTGGAACCTGCACAACACAACCAAAGTACTTTGCCCCAACGAAACAGGGAGGTTGTCAATCTCACCGGCTTGCTGTAACAAAGGATTAACCGTATTGTGTGGAAGATGATTGTTTGCGAGAAAACAGTAAAACAAGTATTGCGATAGATTGTATGCGATGTAAAGAATAGGACCGGGGTCCACAGTTCACTAGAGGTGTCTCTCCCATAAGATAAAAGCATGTTGGGTGAACAAATTACGGTCGAGCAATTGACAAATAGAGAGGGCATAACAATGCACATACATGATATGATAAATATAGTGAGATTTAATTGGGCATTACGACAAAGTACATAGACCGCTATCCGAGCATGCATGTATGCCTAAAAAGTCCACCTTCGAGGTTATCATCCGAACCCCTTCCGGTATTAAGTTGCAAAATAACGAGACAATTGCATTAAGTATGGTGCGTAATGTAATCAATAACTACATCCTTAGGCATAGCATCAATGTTTTATCCCTAGTGGCAACAAGCACATCCACAACCTTAGAACTTTACGTCACTGTCCCAGATTTAATGGAGGCATGAACCCACTATCGAGCATAAATACTCCCTCTTGGAGTTAAGAGCAAAAACTTGGCCAGAGCCTCTACTATAACGGAGAGCATGCAAGATCATAAACAACACATAGGTAATAACTTGATAATTAATGATACGTCTCCGACGCATCGATAATTTCTTATGTTTATGCCATATTATTGATGATACCTACATGTTTTATGCACACTTTATGTCATATTCGTGCATTTTCTGGAACTAACCTATTAACAAGATGCCGAAGTGCCGATTCTTTGTTTTCAGCTGTTTTTGGTTTCGTAAATCCTAGTAACGAAATATTCTCGGAATTGGACGAAACAAAGACCCGGGGGCCTATTTCGCCACGAACCTTCCGGAAGACCGAAGAGCATACGAAGTGGGGCCACGAGGTGGCCGGACCACAAGGCGGCGCGGCCAAGGGGGCCCGCGCCGCCCGTGGTGTGGGCCCCTCGTCAGCCCCCCGACTCGCCCTTCCGCCTACTTAAAGCCTCCGTCGCGAAACCCACGATGCGAAAAACCACGATACGGAAAACCTTCCGGAGACGCCGCCGCCGCCAATCCCATCTCGGGGGATTCGGAGATCTCCTCCGGCACCCTGCCGGAGAGGGGATTCATCTCCCGGAGGACTCTACGCCGCCATGGTCGCCTCCGGAGTGATGAGTGAGTAGTTCACCCCTGGACTATGGGTCCATAGCGAGTAGCTAGATGGTTGTCTTCTCCTCATTGTGCTTCATTGTTGGATCTTGTGAGCTGCCTAACATGATCAAGATCATCTATCCGTAATACTCTATGTTGTGTTTGTCGGGATCCGATGGATAGAGAATACCATGTTATGTTAATTATCAAGTTATTGCATATGTGTTGTTTATGATCTTGCATGCTCTCCGTTATTAGTAGAGGCTCGGCCAAGTTGATGCTAGTAACTCCAAGAGGGAGTATTTATGCTCGATAGTGGGTTCATGCTCGCATTGACACACGGGACGATGTGAAAGAAAGTTCTAAGGTTGTGTTGTGCTGTTGCCACTAGGGATAAAACATTGATGCTATGTCCGAGGATGTAGTTATTGATTACATTACGCACCATACTTAATGCAATTGTCTGTTGTTAGCAACTTAATACTGGAGGGGGTTCGGACGATAACCTGAAGGTGGACTTTTAGGCATAGATGCAATTGGATGGCGGTCTATGTACTTTGTCATAATGCCCAATTAAATCTCACTATACTTATCATGACATGTATGTGCATTGTTATGCCCTCTCTATTTGTCAATTGCCCGACTGTAATTTGTTCACCCAACATGCTTTTATCTTATGGGAGAGACACCTCTAGTGAAGCTGTGGACCCCGGTCCATTCTTTAATACTGAAATACAAATCTGCTGCAATACTTGTTTTACTATTTTCTCCGCAAACAATCATCTTCCACACAATTCGGTTAATCCTTTGTTACAGCAAGCCGGTGAGATTGACAACCTCACTCGTTTCGTTGGGGCAAAGTACTTTGGTTGTGTTGTGCGGGTTCCACGTTGGCGCCGGAATCCCGGTGTTGCGCCGCACTACATCCCGCCGCCATCAACCTTCAACGTGCTTCTTGGCTCCTCCCGGTTCGATAAACCTTGGTTTCTTTACGAGGGAAAACTTGCTGCTGTGCGCATCATACCTTCCTCTTGGGGTTGCCCAACGAACGTGTGAAATACACGCCATCAAGCATATTTTCCGGCGCCGTTGTCGGGGAGATCAAGACACGCTGCAAGGGGAGTCTCCACTTCTCAATCTCTTTACTTTGTTTTTGTCTTGCTTTATTTTATTTACTACTTTGTTTGCTGCATTATATCAAAACACAAAAAAAATAGTTGCTAGCTTTACTTTATTTACTGTCTTGCACTCTATATCAAAAACACAAAAAAATAGTTTACTTGCATTTACTTTATCTAGTTTGCTTTATTTACTACTGCTAAAATGGCCAACCCTGAAAATACTAAGTTGTGTGATTTCACTAGCACAAATAATAATGATTTCCTATGCACACCTATTGCTCCACCTGCTACTACAACGGAATTCTTTGAAATTAAACCTCGCTTTACTTAATCTTGTTATGAGAGAGCAATTTTCCGGTGTTAGTTCGATGATGTTGCTGCCCATCTCAATAATTTTGTTGAACTATGTGAAATGCAAAAGTATAAAGATGTAGATGGTGATATTATAAAATTAAAATTGTTCCCTTTCTCATTAAGAGGAAGAGCTAAAGATTGGTTGCTATCTCTCGCCTAAGAATAGTATTGATTCCTGGACTAAATGCAAGGATGCTTTTATTGGTAGATATTATCCCCCTGCTAAAATTATATCTTTGAGGAGTAGCATAATGAATTTTAAACAATTAGATAATGAACATGTTGCTCAAGCTTGGGAAAGAATGAAATCTTTGGTTAAAAATTGCCCAACCCATGGACTGACTACTTGGATGATCATCCAAACCTTCTATGCAGGACTAAATTTTTCTTCGCGGAATTTATTGGATTCAGCTGCTGGAGGTACCTTTATGTCCATCACTCTTGGTGAAGCAACAAAGTTCCTTGATAATATGATGGTTAATTACTCTGAATGGCACACGGAAAGAGCTCCACAAGGTAAGAAGGTAAATTCTGTCGAAGAATCCTCTTCCTTGAATGATAAGATTGATGCTATTATGTCTATGCTTGTGAACGGTAGGACTAATGTTGATCCTAATAATGTTCCGTTAGCTTCATTGGTTATTCAAAATTCTAGGCCATATCCTGCTAATGGTAACTCTTATGGTAGATATGTTTCACCTAATGAGGAAAAGATGTTAGAAATTGAAAGATCCACCAAGAGCTTTATGCAATCACAATATGAGCAAAATAAATTGTTTACTAAAACTATGAATGAACAATCTACCTTGTTGAAGAATATAGGAAATCAACTTGAAAATTTGAATATGGAGATTTACGGGTTGCAAACTAAACTTGCAAATGCTGAAGACCGAATCTCATACATGTCTGCGTCACAATCTTCTTTAATTAATAAAATGGCTGCTAAACCTGAGGATATTGAAAATAAAATTGTTACTACAGCAAATGCCATCCAAGTTAGAATTAATGAGAATATAAGATTAATGGCTGAACTCGCGTGCTAGGTGGGATAGTGAAGAAAATGAAAAACTAGCTAAAGAGGAAAATGTAGCTAAAGTTTGGACTATTACCACCACTAGCAATGCTAATGATTCACATGTTGCTGCACCTCCTACTATCAATGGTAAAATAATTGGTGTTGGAAATGCTTCTACTCCTAGTGCAAAGCGCGCAAAATTACCTGAAACTGCTAAAACTGCTGAAACTGCCTGTGATAAAACTGCTGAAATTTTTTCCAACCTTGGGGATGATAATCCCATTGCTTTAGATTGTAATGATTTAGATTTTGATGATTGCCACATCTCTGAAGTTATAAAGTTCTTGCAAAAACTTGCTAAGAGTCCCAATGCTAGCGCTGTAAACTTGGCTTTCACAAAACATATTACAAATGCTCTCATAAAAGCTAGAGAAGAGAAACTAAAACTTGAAACTTCTATTCCTAGAAAGCTAGAGGATGGTTGGGAGCCCATCATTAAAATGAGAGTCAAATATTTTGATTGTAATGCTTTATGTGATCTTGGTGCAAGTATTTCTGTTATGCCTAAAAAAGTCTATGATATGCTTGACTTGCCACCATTGAAAAACTGTTATCTGGATGTTAATCTCGCTGATAATGCTAAAAAGAAACCTTTGGGGAAAGTTGATAATGTGCATATTATGGTTAACAATAACCTTGTCCCCGTTGATTTTGTTGTCTTGGATATTGAATGCAATGCATCTTGCCCCATTATATTGGGAAGACCTTTTCTTCGAACCGTTGGTGCTACTATTGATATGAAGGAAGGTAATATTAAATATCAATTTCCTCTCAAGAAAGGTATGGAACACTTCCCTAGAAAGAGAATGAAGTTACCTTATGATTCTATTATTAGAACAAATTATGATGTTGATGCTTCATCTTTTGATGTTACTTGAGTTACACTTTCTGCGCCTAGCTGAAAGGCGTTAAAGAAAAGCGCTTATGGGAGACAACCCATGTTTTTACTACAGTATTTTTGTTTTATATTTGAGTCTTGGAAGTTGTTTAATACTGTAGCAACCTCTCCTTATCTTAGTTTTGAGTTTTGTTGTGCCAAGTAAAGTCTTTGATAGTAAAGTAAGTACTAGATTTGGATTACTGCGCAGTTCCAGATTTCTTTGCTGTCACGAATCTGGGTCTACCTCCCTGTAGGTAGCTCAGAAAATTAAGCCAATTTACGTGCATGATCCTCAGATATGTACGCAACTTTCATTCAATTTGAGCATTTTCATTTGAGCAAGTCTGGTGGCCTAATAAAATTTATCTTTACGGACTGTTCTGTTTTGACAGATTCTGCCTTTTTATTTCGCATTGCCTCTTTTGCTATGTTGGATGAATTTCTTTGATCCATTAATGTCCAGTAGCTTTATGCAATGTCCA
>NC_061513.1:215931013-215961721 GCF_022539505.1 Lolium rigidum | reverse complement strand
GCCGTCCTCATGCCTATCTCGGGCATGGGGGCGGCACCACGCTTGTTCATCGTTTAGTAGATCCGATCCGTTACGATTGCTCCTTGCTCTGCAAGGATTAGTTTAATATCCGCAATAGTTAGGCCCTACAAAGGGGGAGGATCCAGGTGGCATGTAGGGTGGCGTTCGCAAGTCCTAAACAGGATGTTCCGTGGATCAACTACATTGTTGGTTCTTTGGCCTTGTTTAGGATCGGCTTATGAGCACCGTGCGTGGCCGCGAGGCCCAACCTCGGAGTAGGATGATCCGATTATGCGGTGAAAACCCTAAATCGTCGTAGATCTCATTAGCTTTATCTTGATCAAGCGGGATCACCAAGTATTCGTGCACCCCGCACGGATCATGGGTGGATCGGCTCTTTGAGCCGATTCACGGATAACTCGAGAGCCGATCGAGGCTCGTATTTA
This sequence comes from Lolium rigidum, assembly GCF_022539505.1. Taxonomy (NCBI): domain Eukaryota; kingdom Viridiplantae; phylum Streptophyta; class Magnoliopsida; order Poales; family Poaceae; genus Lolium; species Lolium rigidum. The sequence goes on along the minus strand of NC_061513.1, from coordinate 215,961,275 downwards.
ACGTTTACGTGTATGCCATGCGGGAACTAAGCGAGGCATTCCCCATCACCTTCCCGACCAGGTATAGGTCAGGTGGCACGCCCTTGCACTTCGCATCGCCGCGTGTGACCAGAAGAGCATTGCGGGCCGTCGCTCGGAGGGGTCTCAGCCAGCCGCAGCTCTAGGCTCTTCCCGGCTCTACTAGTGCTGACTGTCGCTGCCCGACGGTGGGTTTTGGCGGTCAACAAGAGCTCGGGTATAGAGATAACTGAGGCACGCGGGAGACGATGATTTATCCCGGAGTTCACACTCTTGCGAGTGCTAATCTCCGGTGGAGAGGTGCGGTTGCTTAGTGCTCCCGAACGCCACAAGAGGCTCACCTTGAGGTGTGGTTGCTCGATGCACACCAACGCCACAAAGGCCTCACCCCAAGATGCGGTACTCACACCACACACCGAACGCCACGAAGGCGCCTCACCTAAATCTCCGGTGACCCTCGCCACAAAGGCCTAGGTCACGGTTCCACTAAGGGATTTCCTTCGAGGCGGAAACCGGGCCTTACACAAAGATTGGGGCACACATCCACAACTTAATTGGATGCTCCCAACAAATCGCCACAAAGGCCTAGAATCCGTCTAGGGTTCCAAGAACCCAAGAGTAACAACATTCTTGTTTTCACCACCACGAATCACCGTGGAGAACTCAAACCGATGCACCAAATGCAATGGCAAGAACACCACAAAGATGCTCAAGTCCTTCTCTCTCAAATTCCAACAAAGCTACAAAACCTATTGGGGGAATAAGAGAGGAAGAACAAATAAGAGGAGGAACACCAAATTTCTCCAAGATCTAGATCTAGTGGATTCCCCTCACAAAGAGAGGGATTTGATTGGTAGAAATGTAGATCTAGATCTCCTCTTCCTTTTCCCTCAAATAGATTCAAGAAGCATAGGTGGAGTAGAGGGAAAGAGAAGCTCTCAAGGTCAACAATGGTGGAGAGCACTTGGGGGAAGAGTTAGCTGCCCAAGGAGGAAGAAGGGGGGCTTAAATACCCCCTCCCATCGAAATATGACCGTTTGGGTGTGCTCAGGCCGGATATTTGCAAAATATCCGGGCCCCAAAAAACGGCTAAGGACATGAGAAAACTGCTCTCAGGATGGGGGCCGGACATTTGGCCGGATATTTGCCCGGATTTGTCCAAAAACCGGTTTTTTCCGGGGGGCCAGATTATCCGCTCCAAACTTGGGCCGGAATATCCGCCCCCCTGAAAACTGGCAGAAACATCAAACTGAAACGGGCATAACTTTAGCATCCGGACTCCGATTTTGATGATCTTGGGCTTGTTTTAAAGCTAGGAACAAGCTCTACAAGATCATGCAGGAAACCATCATAGTCCAACAAGGGAGGATAGAAACAAATGATGAAAGTTTTGACCTATCTAAAAAAGACATACCGGTTAAACCTCCAATCTTGAAAATGCAACAAGTTGCCCGTGCAAAAACCATTCTTGATGAACTAGAGCTTGTCATGAGAATAAGCACAAGCTCTAAATCATCACATGGATAAGATCCAAATAATAACCAAGAAAGATGATGAACCAAACTCGAAAACGCAACAAGTGATCTATGCAAAATCCGTTTTCGATGAACTAGAGCTTGTCATGAGAATAAGCACAAGCTCTAAAACATCACATGGATAAGGTCCAAATAACAACCAAGAAAGATGATGCAAGGATGCAAAGGTTTGAGCTCTCTCCGAACGATACGATCGAGTTACTCACTCGAGAGCCCTCTTGATAGTACGGCAACTAAACTATAAACCGGTCTCCAACTACACTATGAGACCGGTGAGAAAGAAACCCTATCAAGAGCAAACCTTATACTTGCGCATTCCACTTGAGCTTGATGACGACGATCTTGACCTCAACAAGATGGAACGCCTTTCTTGCTTGTGCTTGCTTGACGAAGTCTTGTAGATTGCTCCCCCATAAACCACCATGGGAGAGCTTCTTCTTCGGCGCATCTTCACATAACCATGACCACCATGTGGATTGCTCCCCCATAATCCACCATGGGAGAGCTTCTTCTTCGGCGCATCTTCACATATCCATGATCACCATATGGATGGCAAGACTCAAGCAAAGGATCTCTTCGAGATGGCTCATCTTGAACTTGCACATCATTACTCCATGGCAAGCTTCAAGCTTATGAACTCTTCGAGTTGGCTCATCTTGAACTTGCACTTCATTTCTTCATTCTTCATCATGTTGATGTCTTGAAGTAACTTGAGGGCTCACTTCATCTTCATCTTCAAGACATACTTGACACTTGATATCCTTCATCAATTTCTTCTTATTGCAACCTTGAAGCCAACATATGGTTCAAGAATTGCCTATGGACAACTCCTACAAATATAACTCAATGCAAACATTAGTCCATAGGGATTGTCATTAATTACCAAAACCACACATGGGGGCCCCATGCACTTTCAGACGTCCTGGTCGACGTACGTCTGCTCATCTTCTCCGTCGATGTATTGGGTACAGTCGTTCTCATCGTGGTGAGCGTCCTGGTCGAGGTTCAAGTTGAAGCCGCCCCGCGACGCGACGACTTTCGTCGCCCTTGCCTCCTCTTGTGTGAAACCCGGGCTCGACGCGGCGGCCATGGAGCCTGACGTGATCATCTCGTGCATCACAGGCTCATTCGGCGGCAGCATCCCGGGGTTGGAGAAGGAGAGCGGCCCACGTCTCAGGGCAGGCGAGATGCCCTCGTAACCGCACTGTCGTACGCCGGCGGTGACAGCGTAAACCCGCCCACGCCGGCGGCGTAGGTGTCATGGAACATGGCCATGGCCGGCGACGCCGGCGAGAAGGAAGGAGAGCCGATCATACCTTGGGTCGGCCATGAGCCGGAGAATTGGGCGATCGCGGCTGGCTGAAGTTGATGGACATCAGCCTCGCATGTTCCTCCGCCGCCGCCGCCACCCTCTTCGTGTTGCACTTCTTCTCCCTCTCCGCCCGGCCGCGAGTTTCGTTCCGCCGCCGCTCCACATCCGCCGCCCACTCCGCGTTTGAGATGCCCGACGGCCTCTGTTTTGGCGCCCGCGGCTTTCTCGCCTTCGGCGCGCAATCGGCGGCGAGCTTCTTCGGTGGCATGATGGTGGAAGGGAAGAGGAGCTGCAACTGTGGGGGAGAATGGCGGTAGCCTCCGAAATTCGGCGGGAAAAATGGTTCTATGTGGCGCATTTTGGAGGGAAAACGAAATTAATGGAGGGAACCACCAATTCTGTCGCCGACAACGCGGGCCCGCTCGATGTTTCGCGCGCTTTTGTTTCGTTCGGAGTCCCCGGCCAGGCCTCGGGAACTCAGGGATGGCCTAGGCTCTTCGGATGGATGAAAGCCCTAATCCGGACGAAAACGAGGAATCGGGGGCGCGACGAAAAAAAGACGGAGACGGCTGGAGACGCTCTTATTAACACAAAACCGTTTGCGAGTTTCAACGTCGCACCACGCCAACTGTTAAGTAAGCGGAATCTGAATTTCAGAACTGAGCTTTCTCTACTAGCGAAATATTGGGAAGAAGTTGTTATGTAGATCAAGGATTCAAGGGGCACACTGCGGTTTGGGAATCTCATCTAATTATCGTGGCTGTTATAATATCAGCGTTACCAACTTGCCGACGTTTGATAGAAGCAAGGATGTCGATGTTCGATAGACTGAAAAAGGCCCATGTAGTGCTAGGACAAAGATCTTTATGGGATTTGCCATGTCCACGAACCACTATCACAGTTGCAGAAATTAGCTGCTCACAGCCACATAACTACATGTACGATACAAAGCCATCGCAGTTCAGAAAGCAATGGGTACACAGTGCCTAAACGAAGATAAGTGTAGGCAAGCATGACATTGCTTGGGTAGTAGTTCAGTTCTTTGGAGCGCTGCCTTCCTCCAGCTCTTTCCTCAGCTGCAGCGAGAAATCATCATTCACATCATCATCATCCCAGTCGTCCTCCCATTGCTGGACAGCTTCATTACCATCTTCCTTGTCATCCCATTCTATAAAACACAAGGAAAATGGAGTTTACCCAGATGTCCAAATTCATCACTGTGAATACAAGATTCAGTACATACACGTACACGTTACTAAATTATGGCAGAACATTATGACGACAATTACTAAACAGATACTTTGCCAAACATAGGTAAAAAGAACTGTTACACAGCAGAGCATGTGCAACCACAAAGAGGTACTTAGCAAATTGACTGCAAGCCGCAGCCTCCAGAAAGTGCTGCTGTCATAAAATAAATGTCTAGCGAAATTCAGAAGTTCAGTTTATTTTATTGTAACCTGTGAACTGAACATAGTGATGCAACTAAGTCAACACATTCAGTAGAAGCACGAAATGGAACAAAACACCACAATCACTTATCTCATGATATAACCCACTATACTTCTGCAAGACAAGTTCACTAAATACAGCAATGCATATGTCACATTAAAGGTTACTTACACATGAAGGAAAATGTTTTTCAAGTCCACAAACCTAGTTAGTAGCCACCAGATAGGAGAATAGTCAACCACTGGTGAGGCCTAATAGTCTCACGGTATATAGGTAGGCAGACAGCAGGTTTAAATCATATAGTATATGTTTCATACTACCTCGGTTCCTATTTAATCGACGCTGGCCATCACGTGAAACATACATGGGTAGGCACCATTCTGTGTTAATTAAAACGGTATGGAGGGAGCAGAACTTAAGCGGTCATGACGCACTTAAGACTATGTTTGGTTGATCGCTGCACAGACCTAAACTGTCAAAACTCGCTAGGTAATCAATCCGCAGTTGTGGACAGTCGTAAACTTAAAACAGTAAGAGTGGAACTAGAAATCTTATAATTTAACCAAATAATAAGGTATAGGCACAAATAAAAAAAATAGGTATTGATATAACAGAAGCTAGATCTTGGAATAACAATGAAAGCAGTTTTGGCCTTGTTACCGTTGATTGCAAACCTATCCTGACCATTGGTACAAAAGGACACACAGGGACATACGTGTGCACACACGCCCACCACAAAAACACACAACTGCACACGCCACAACTAGAATACTTCCTCTTGTTAATTAGTGAGTACGGACTACTCTTAGGTTCACTCAATCAGATCATCCAACAAAAAATAATAAGATGGCATTATGCCATTGTCTGATGATCTCATCCTCTTGTTTCCTTTCCAAAAGGTAAATTGATATTTTAATATTATTCATGTATTTGTGCATTTGATATACTATCTTCAATCATTTCTAGAGCACAAGGTCAACATAGCAGCATGCACAAACTTGAACAACACAAGGTAGATCTTGGAATAACGATGAAAAGCAGTTTTGACAGTTTACAACTCTCACGGACAAACACACACACACAGACCATTGATATTAAAGAACACACACGGACACACGTGCGCACACACACACACCTACCAGAAAACACAGAACTGTACACACCACAAACTAGAATACTTTCTCTTGTTAATTTGTGAGTACAGACTACTCTTAGGTCAGTCAATCAGATCATCCAACAAAAAATATTAAGATGGCATTATCTGATGAACTCAATCCTCGTCTTTCCATTCCAAAAGGCAAATTAGTACTCCCTCCGATCCAAATTAGTGTCGCAACTTGGTCAGATTTGGTCTAGATACACATGTATCTAGACGCATTTCGATGTTCAGGTTCACTCATTTTGGAAAAAACTGCGGCAAGTAAATTGGAACAGAGAGAGTATTTTAATATTATTCATTTATTTGTACATTTGATATACTATCTTTAATTATTTGTAGAACCCAGGGCCAACATATCAGCATGCACAAACTTCCACAAACAAGTTTGTGCATCAAGTATGCACACGGGCAGCAAACGAGAAAGGGGGCAAAGGTTACATAGATCATGCATCACACCATAAAGGACCCTTAAATATGCACAGCGTTTGCATATTGTCAATCTAAGTGAATAGTACGTCTGCAGAAGTTACTTCTAGATATTGACATGCCATGTTAGCTTATAAGATTAAGACTTGACCTCCTCTCAAACACTCAATATACCAAATTACAAATAATTATGAATTTGTAAAATAGCATTTTGATCAATTGCTCAACAATCATCAGCCATTGGTTTATTTTCTAATGTCCTTTCGATCTTCAAGGGTTTGGCCATTGTAATCATACAGTTTTTGGCAATCATGTCAGCACTGAAGAAACGGGTGTTAAAGATCAAAGTTCCCATGGGAGAAGATGCCCAAATGTAATTCTGGCACTAGGGTTTAAAACCACTGTGAGACACAACTGCAGCTAAACACAGTTGTTGCATGCCTAATATTTACTTAAAAGAGCAAATCATGAACACTGAGACAAACAACAAACACGCCAAGATCATCAGAACATCCGTTTCATGCTTAACTAAAAGGAACATATTGTTAGTTACCTAAACATGTACAAACATTGGCACAGGGCGTCTAATACACCGCGTTAATTACTAAGTCAGCAAAGCAGCAGCCAAGTATGATTACTAAGCCAGGTAGCACGGGATATACCAACTGAGGGCATGACCTACCACACGCTTGGCAAAATCCGCATCGGAGACAATCCAGTTGTCTAGTACTAAATTGCCCTTAATTTCAGACGGATCTCTTCTCTAGCCTATCTTGAAAGATGCGTGAGAGAAGTACTACAATCGCAACCACGGGTTTCGCATCAACCGCATCAACCCCACTGTCACCAGCATACAGCCACAGCGTAGCAGCGAGAGGGGTCAGCGGGGTGTGCATACCTTGGTCGATCTCGAACTCCTCGAACTCGTCGTCGTCCTCGAGGAGGTCCATCTTGGCGGCCTCCGCCTTCGGGTCCGCCGGTGCCGCCGCCGCCATCAACGCTGGTGGGGGATATCTAGCTGCGACGCGGCAGAGCAGAGAGTCAGCGGGGAGATCCGAGTTGGTTCGTTCGTGATCGCGCGTATGGGGGTGGGGAGGAAAAGGGATCAAGAGCGCCACCAACCTGCTTCGCGTGGCGTGTTGCTCGTCCAGAGAAGAAGAAACCCTAGATCGACCTTGCGGGGCGGCTGGTCGTCTGGAGACTGGAGAGGAGAGGATGTTCTAGGCGGATCAGGGCGAGGCTGGCAGGGTCGGAGTTAAAACGGAGGCATCCATTCGACCCGCCTCGACCGGGTGTTCTCGGGCCGTTGGATCCGGTTCGAGATATTGCTGCTCTTTTTTTTGGGGGTCAAAGATTTGTCTTGAAAAAGGCCTATTTCTTATTCATGGAGTGCAGGGAGTAGTCCAGTATATGAACTCTGCTCATTTTTAACCAGATTGTCTGACATAAGTTAACTAATTAAGTAGTCCAGTATGCAAACATCTCCCTTCTACAAATTAGCACTAATGCTTAATTAAAACGGTTTATTTTTCTAAGTATCCTCCTAAGCATCTTGCATTGTGCATGCCCTATAAATACTGTTCCCTCTTTTTAAAATATATTGTTACGATTTTAGTGAAGCATAAACTTTGCATAAGATATATATAGAAAATACAAACATCTACAATATCAAATCAATATTATTAGATCCATGTGCTTTTGGTATTAGATTAACTAAAAATATATTTAACATTTTGAAATTGAGGAAGTATAGTGTATTAGATTAACTAGACTTCTAGCCATTAAAAGATGCTAATAGAGGCATATAGTATTTGAACAAATATGTGGAATATTGTGGGATCTTTTACCGTGAGAATTATAGCATCGTAAACTCTTGTTACATTTAGGACATGGTCCCCTTGTGCAATGACAGACGATGTCACCTTGACTCTAATGATTTTCACTGTTTAGAACATTACTCATTACAACTTTGTACCAATAAAACTACATGAGCACAAAGTGATCAAAACTTGTTACGTTCAATCGTCATTAATACGCTATATCCAGCAAACACAATATCCATCTTAAACGGTGAAAATTGTGTAAGGTCACACTCTTTTCTTATCTATAGATTGAATTAACATGTCGTAAAGAAAGGGTGAGTTATTTTGATACTCATACATGATGTTTTGCTATATATTATGAAATAACTATTTCTAAGTCAACACAAGGACCATCATGTTTGGACATGTAGACTCGTATAAGTATGAAAGAGTAAACTAGTATTGATCAAATTGCTTCAAAGGAGATAAACTATTTCTTGAATGGGCTATCATTATTCCTTTATAATCGAATATTCTATTTCGCCTGCTCGGCCAAGTCATTTTCCAACTGTAATTGGGTGGACACCCATGTGTTATGCTTCGAGGATATTTCTTTTAGTGTTCGATAAGGCATCTTCATCCTTTTTTCAATTGTCATTTTTGTCTAAAAGCTCTTCTCGTGTAACTGCGTCATTGTTAGAGTTAACCACATCGACACAAGAAACTATTTGAACGAGAAGACATGCGAGTTTTCACATAGTGGATTTTGTACACACACATATGGGTGTGGATGTGTTCTGGACCATCGATTTATTCCTCGGGATTTTCGCTTGCCTTGGTAGATAGAAATATTTCTTTCTCTCTCCTCCTTTTATCTGAATCTCGGAGCAAAACCGATGATGACTGAAACACCCACACACATGTTAGGTTTTCGCTGTACAATCTTTCTTTTAAAAAATGGCAACGAACGACCAATTTGTTTCTCAAAATTTTGCACAAATAACATTCAGGTCAATATGTATATATGATTTACTTATAATTTCTAACACTTACAAGTACGAATGTTTGCAGGGTAATATCTTTGTCCGGCGCACGAGTTCAACTTTTTTTTTTTGGCATACCAATCAGATCCAGATCCCTGAAACCTAACAAAACACTACTCCCCCGCGTGAGATCGACCATGAAACATGCCTGAAAATCATGAATACCCTGAAACACGTGTTGGAATGAAGATCATGAATACCCTGGGGTGTTGGAGGAGCGTCAAAACTGCATCGATTTCAGTCGTCTGACGATTGCTGCATCATTCGAGCACGTGACACCGGTTTGTGGTGTGACCGGGCGCAGTCGCGCAGAGCAGCAGCGATGGCCCACTCGCCAGCCACACAAGCCTGGCACCGCCGCAAACTAGCCGTTGGAATCGGCGGCTTGCCGGGATAGCTGTCTGTCAGCGATTAATCGCAACAGCTAGCGGCAGCCCCCCAACGGTCACTAGACACGCGAATCACATTCCCCTTTAAATCGCGGCCCCGGCCTCTCCCTCAATCCCAACTCCCCAATTCCATTCCGATCCGATCTGCTCCCGTCCCCTCTCTCCTCGATCCACCGCCGCGAGCACGCGCACGGACGAGCGAACGATGGCGAGGGGCGAGAACAGCGAGTCGCACGGCAGCGGCAACGTGCCCGCGTCCTCCCCCGCGGCGTCCGCGGCGAAGCAGGCCCCGGCGGCGGCGCGCGGCGCGGAGGGGCAGTCGGTGGTGCGGCGGCTGCAGTCGGAGCTGATGGCGCTCATGATGGGCGGGGACCCCGGCGTGTCGGCCTTCCCCGAGGGCGACAACATCTTCCAGTGGATCGGCACCATCGACGGCTCCGCCGCCACCGTCTACGAGGGCACCTCCTACCGCCTCGGCCTCGCCTTCCCCAGCGACTACCCCTACAAGCCCCCCAAGGTGCGGTTCGAGACGCCCTGCTTCCACCCCAACGTCGACACCCACGGCAACATCTGCCTCGACATCCTCCAGGACAAGTGGTCCTCCGCATACGACGTCCGCACCATCCTCCTCTCCATCCAGAGCCTGCTCGGAGGTTTGTTCGCATCCAATCTCATCGAATCTCATCTCATCTCGAGTGTACCGCCAGATCTGGCCTTCTGTTTCTGCACTTTTATTATTCTCTCTCTGTGTGTGCTCGATCTATCTGGTGCGCGACTTACTGAATGAACTCTTTGATGAACGCAGAGCCCAACAACGACTCCCCGCTCAACACGCAGGCGGCCGCGCTATGGGCCAATCAAGAAGGTAAACACAGCTCAACAACAACAACCGCACACACCTCTTTGCCGTCCAGTCGTGATCAACCTTTTCCTGGTTCTAATTTTTCTCGCTATTGTGTGTGCAGAATTCAGGAAGATGGTGGAGAAGCTCTACAAGGCCGTCTAGAAGAAGAGGAAGGCGAGCGATCTATCTGATTGGAGGCGGCGGCGGCTCCGCAATTCTGGTGTTCGATACATTGCCAACTGCTGGAAACTTGGACATGTTATTATAGCTTTGATAGATTGTCAACTGTTCAATATACTGTTCGCTGTTTCAGTTTCGCAAAGCTGTTGTTTCAGTCTGCCTTTACTGAATTCGTGTAACGAGGAATTCAACTTCGAGATGATTCAAATCAAAAGAATATAGATCCCATTTATTAGTATATCTGTATGTCTCCCCATTTTTTAATCTGAATATAGATCCCATGCATTGCTTGCTGGAGGGGGGCCTCTAGAAAAACTCGGTTAAACGATTACATGCTAATCAGATGCGCTGCTCAAATTGGGAACAACCTTGTCAGCAACAAAACATAGCAAAGACTTGCAGTAAAAATGAAGTTCAGACACACTCCAATGAACTTGCAGCAAAATTAAGCCACGGCCACTTGAACTTGGATGCAACTCAATGCCAAAACATGAAGGAATAAAAAGGAGGTAATAGCATCGGACATACAATAACTTGTATGGCGGGTGCAAATTCATACAACAACTTGAAAAATGTGGTAAGGTAGTACACGAACTTGTCATTGAGGTGCAAATCAGTACAAAACCCTTGTAGACATGAGACGTGACAGTGTATTTTTGCGAAAAAAACCCTCGTATAATTTTTCTCACCTAAGTGTCCTCCGACCTCTTTTCCCAATATTCATTGTGCTACCTCCATGATCATCGGCACCGTCGTTCTCCGTTGCGTGCTTCTTTTCATTGGCGGCTGGTCTGCGCACAGCCGTTCTATTACCTGTCGGTGAGCGAGTCGGCATCGGCAATCAAAATTGAGGGCTCCTTGGTGCCCGCTGGGCTTCTGCTCCTCAACCCCGTTGGCTCTGTGGACTAATCCCCTGTTTCAGGGAGAAACTCTTGATGAAGCAGATATATTATGATGTCAATCAACACTTATAACACTGTGCTTTCTTAGTTCCTTGTGATTTAAGTAGTTAGTTTTATCTGGAGTTGGCGAGGCACTCCGTCGCGGCCGGCCGTCGGTTTTGTCGTCGCAAGCCGGCAAGCTGAGCGCATGTAGCAGAAGGCTGATGCGGCTTTCTGGCACCCTATGGGGCCGTGTATATTGCCGCCCTCGCAGGACGACAACCGCCGGAGCCTTCCAACTCGGTGCCCTGCCCGGTGTCAGGCACCACCGGCCCTGTATGTCCCCCGCGGACGTGGAGGCGGAGAAGAGCGACGTGGTGTCGGCCGGGAGGTAGAGCCGATTCGGCGCCAGTCCAGCACACCGCCAACGCGCCGTGCAAGAGTGAGTACTCGACGAGGACCGCATTGATGGTCTAATCTAGGGGAGAAGGGCAAAAGAGGAAAGGGGCACAATTACAAGAGAAAACATGCCGAGGTTATTTGTAGAATTACTGCTGCCACGTGTCATGTCTAGAGCAGTTTTGTACTGATTTGCACCTCAATGACAAGTTTATGTACTACCTTACCACATTTTTCAAGTTATTGTATGAATTTGCTCCCACCACGCAAGTTGTTGTATAGTTGGTGCTATTACCTCAATAAAATGCCCCAAGGCATCGTTTGGCACTTCAGACTATTATCCCTAGTGCAGCCCTAAGGCTGCTCATAGTGGGAGTAACATAGGTAGTAACATCACAAACCCTAAAGCATTTTGGTGACATGGCATGTCAATAAATGAAGAAAGAGAGTGGGGTAGTAACTAGCTATGTTACCATAACATCACACTTCTCAAAACAAGATGAGTCTATAATCTAATAAATATGGCATGCATGACACCACATATATGTAACTACCCACTATGAAGGTAGTAACATAGGGTAGTAACATACACCATGTTACTACTCTATGTTACTCCCCACTATGACTAGTCTAAGGCGTCGTTTGGTACTTCAGACTATCCCTAGTGCTATGGGTGAAAACACTTCCTTAACCCAATCTCCTCCCTCTTCGATCCTAATTTCCTACAAACCACTGAGAGGTAAAGCGAGCAAGTGACCAAATCGCGAGGTTTCACAAGGATCTCGATCTCGGGTTGGCCAGGAAAATACACTCTGATCCGCTCAAAAACCTCTGTGCCGGAATAATGCCAAGGGGGATATTTAATAATTCCAAATGGATTCTTTTATCCAGGGCTCTTCATCAACCCAAATAGGGCCTGCCGTACCACACATCACAGTATCACACGACAAAGCATGTATACCTCCACACAGTATCACACGACAAAGCATGTATACCCTCACTTGCGACTACTGTAGGAGATAAGTCTGTCCAAACTCCAAACTAGGGGATATGTACAACAATTGACACCAAGCAGCAATTGCATGCTGAAAACATCGACAATGAATGACAAACAAATAGCACACAGCTCTGCCAACAGTCTGTCAATTTCAGTCATGTTACATCTAGAGCTCCCTAAGAAAGGGAAGCTTCTTTCAGTTCAGTAAATCTAAGCTAACTTGGACAGGACAGAACAGGATACAAGGAAGTCAGGACTATCGTCGACCTTGTCTGATGAGACCTGATATCCGCTGAAAGAATACACGGCACATGGTCATGGAGAACCTTATGTCCTGCATTTTCATCCACTCCAAAGCGATTTTCTCCAGTGTGCCCAGTGAAGAGTATTTGTAGGCCCATTCACCGCCATCAGCTTGCTCTAACCATGTCAGGGTGAAATTATAACCTACAATAACTTGTAGATCTCAGTTAAGACTGTATTCAGTTTTATGCACAGTATGATAACCAGCTCAATATCAAACTCCAACTGATGCAAAATCTTAAGAGAGGTAACTCCCTGTTAACAAACAAAGGTGCATGCCAGTCGCGACATTTTGCCGCTAGAATGAGATGTGAAACGTAACCATCAGATGTTTGTGATCCAAAACATTCTATCCGTAGTTGACAGGAAAGTAGCCAAGACATCTGAGCAAGTATAGGAGTACTTCCCTCAAAAATAAAAGTATTGGGGTACTTAACCTACAGGTTTACTCCATAATCATCATGATTTATTGTACAGATTTTATTCTAAGCATTAAAACAGGAAATTATATTGATATGTCAGTGCACCAAGATTCCAAAGAAGTTTAAGATCTTGACAGGTAGAAATATGAAATGGGCTGATAATAATAACTAAAGGACGGAAATGTGTTGTAAAAATTCCATAATGTAACATCATCGTTGTCAACTTGTCATCACTGAGGCAATATTGTGCAAATGATCCAGTCGAGTGTTAGTGTTCAGTATGCAGGGCCAGGTCAAACAACAGCTAAGCTCACAAGAAAATGTGCTCTATTCTTTTTGGGAGACAGCAGACATTTAACATAGGTACTGAATTTTGAAGTTTACAGAACCGTTTTTCATAATAAAGAGGCAGACATTTCTGAACATTATAAGCCGGATATCCAGCTTGGCAGCATGGGTAACATGTAGAATTAGAAACATGAATGTGCAATATCAAGACCAATATGTAAAATGTAAATCATAGTAACTAATGTCATATTGTAACAATGAGATGTAGCAAAATAAAACACAGGAATCGGTGTTTGCATGTACCACTAGCTTCATGATAGATACAAAGTGAGAACCCTTCCATTTCATTCTTCAATGAAAATTTCATGCCAACTAAAGATTCAGCCAGCATCTGATACACACAACTAGAACTTTCATCTTCCCCATTTCCTGAAAGCATCAGTCTTATAAGTTAGACAAATTTAGAGGCACAATACAAACTGCAATCCAGCAATATAATCCTCTGCTTGTACACTGTTACTAACCTGAGATGCACATATTTCTTCTACAGCATTCCAGCTACAGAATTAATGTAAACCATAAATAATGGTTTAATAAAAACAAATAAAGGTCAACATAATCATTTACCCTTGCATACATCTACAATACTGTGAAAAACTTGCCTCTCTAGCTTCATCCCGAAAGGTACCATGCTGGACAATGGCATTTGCACTGGACAGTCTGTTGTTCGACTCTGGTGTCCTTGCATGTGAAACTGGAGTGTGATTACGTATGACTCCAGATGGAACTGTATAATTATTTGTATCATTCTTTTCAGCCAGTAGAAGCTTAAGCCTCGAAATTTCAGTTTCAAACTCCTTTGCTGCATGAAAAAAACCCGCAGCACAAGGTAAATAAATAATTGTGGGTAAACCAACTTAGTTGCAATTTTTTTTAAAAAAAGATGATAGAAATAGATATATTGGCAATCTACAAAGTATATGCGATTTTGGGGGGACTTTTGTACCTCATAAGTTGGGTATTATTATCACTTTTCAGCAAACAAGTTGAATAGTGTTACACTTCAGCATACCCGACTATTACCGAGGTAAAAATTACCATAAATTACTTTGTTAAGGCAGTTTGCGTTTGCAGGATAATAATAATAGTAAACATTGGAAAATATAACAATGTTCGGTAAGTGCTTAATCATAATTACAATTAAATGAAATGTCAAGCATATTTTGGAAAAAGAGTAGAGAGACAAGCAGATAAAAACGAGCAGAGGTACTATTCCACACCATAATCCATCCAAACACCACGTTATATAATTAGAAACATACACATGAGACCAGTTCATTTTGTTGTCAATTTCTCACTTGCATATAACAACTATTTCATTATAAATCCTACATTTTGAGAGAGATATTTAAAACATTAAGTATCTTATTCAAGTTGGCCATATGGCAGGAAAAAATTACAACAATCAATCAACTAAACAATTAACTTCCGGTGTACTTCCACAACATATAAGATCATGAACTCATTTGATGTAGGGTAAGGCCAGTATCACAACCCAATAAAGTTGGCACTTAACAAACATCAAACTTGAACTTCTGTAACTAGTTGCACCTACACACATTTCTAGAGCATATGCACCCTGGACTTTCCAAGAAGCATGGAGCACAAATTATGGTTGTAACATGCTATAACATGTGTGTGTGGAAAAAAGTTGATCAAAATTATGACCATATATTGAAGAAAAAGAGATGAAGGACTAATGTAGCCACTATATGGCACATATTTGTGTTTTCGTAAGAGAAGAGTTCGCAGATGGTCATGTTTTTCATTCCTTTTTACAAGTGCGCATTTATAACATGCTGCACATCTATGATTATTTTCAAGAAAATAATTGGCACGTAGAGCACCTTCACAATAGGTGCAGGCTCAGCTATGCGTTTTCAAAGTCCTACGTTTTGACATGTTATTTGCCAACTCATAAAGGCATATGTGTGTGGCAATTTTACGTGGACAAATAGCCTAATTAGAATAGACTCCAATACTAGTGAGTAGCATCACACTAATTGTTCAACTAGTTGGGTAATATCATGTGATGTGTCTCGTTTCTTGCTAATCTTTCGACCCTCTACTTTCAGGTTTCAGCAGAAATATTGCATATAAAGGGGAACCAACTCAGACAGATCACTAGATCAGTGGTTTTGATGGTTACTCCTCTCCAACAAAATAGAACATCAAAAAAGTGTGGTAACAATATTCACAAGAAACTACTAAAACAATCACGCATGAACATTAGAGAAGTCACGGTCTGGAGCAGTAGTTGGTTACACAATAAACATACTTGGATATGTGAGTTGCCTCAAATTCATACCATAACTAAGATAGGTTGATCTAAGAGGTTTCATATATGTTAATCAGTACTACCATATTCCCGCAGACAAACAACTAACAACCAGCTAGAATAATTCCATTCCATCAAATACTAAGATTTCAGAACAAGGTTCTATTTCTCTCTACATGATTCCACCAACCAAACACGGCTCCTGGCCCATCAAAAATTACCGCTCTCCATTTCTCACAGACACGTCCCAGTCCCATGTATGCGTGATTTATACTGACACGCCAGCAATCTACATTCCTCAAATTCTAAGCATTAGCAGGACCCGACCGTAAAGGGAGGAGAACTCGAAACCGGACAAGGAAACTCACTCTTAGTGTCATCGACTGAAGTTTTACGGGCCTCCGCAAGCTGCTCCTCGCTATCAACTAAATGTGCCTGGATCTCCGCAAGCTGGTGCTCCGTGTCAACTAACAGTGTCCGCGTCTCGGCAAGTTGCCGCTCCTTGCTGAGCCTGGCACCAAGAAATAAACAACAAGAATTTAAGAGGAAGCAATTCGCCCACAAAACAGCACGCACAGCACAGGCATCTTCTGATCTTACAGCTCATCGCGGAGGCGGTTGTTCTCGTTCCGGAGGTTGTGGATCTCGCTCTCCATCTCCTTCATGCCTGCATCATCCAGATTACAAAATCTGAAAAAAGGAACGCCCATCCCCAGCCGAGGAAAAAAGGGAGAAATCGGGGTTGGCTTTACCTTGGCACATCTCCTTGATGTCGGACTCCAGCTCCCTCGCCGACCCCTCGTCGAGCAGCTTTCGCTTCTGCGCGAGAAGAAGCGGCGGCCCAAAGTGGGGGAAATGAGACGACGAGGTTGGGGGAGATCCGGGGCCATGGGTACGGAATAGAAGGGAAGGGGGGAGGAGTTGGGCGGCGGTACCTTGAGGCCGGTGTACTTCCGGTAGAGGTTGGCGTTGAGGTCCTGCATCTGAGCGGGCGAGGATTCTGGAAGCTTCTAGAGTCGGTGAGATGGCGGAGGTACGGGGGGGCCGGGCGGAGCGGGGGAAAGAGAGTTTTGGGGGGAGATTTTGGGCAACGCACAACTCCGTCCAATTCCCTGCCTCCACTCCGCTCCTCCGATGGCGCGTTTGGTAGCTGGATACGGTCCGGCCAAACCTAGTTCAAATGAAAACTACGAGTTTGGTTAGAGCATCTCCACCCTCTCAATAGTGTATTCTACTCTTAAATATAGCAAGATTACCCGGCCAACCAGGCCACTCCAAAGGGCCACTTTTCGTTGGCAGTCCGATGCAGTTGGCCTGGTTTTCACCCCAGCTTTGATTCATTGTCGTTGGATTCATCTTCCTTGTTTCTCACTTCTGTTTTGCAGTCTGTCCCCATTGACTAATGGGCCCGTGTGGATGTGGGGCTTCTTGTTCACGACTCTGGGTGTCCCGCGCAGTCGTCGTTTGAGCTGATGAATTGCGGTGAACAAGCGAGGATGGGGCTCCAGGAGGGGATGGATTGGGTTTTCCGCCGCCAAGCCCCTCCTCCGCTCCTCTCTGCCTCGTCCGTCCCCATCTTCCTTCTCCTGTTGTAGAGTTAGAACTTTTACTCACATTTTAGTTCGACTATCTCACATTTTAGTTCGTAGTTGTAGAGTTAGAACTTTTACTCGTTATTTAGGAAATTTTTGCTCATGTTGTAAATCGATGGTAAGCTCACTAAATGCGGTACATGATGATCGTGATGGGCCTATAGTTGGCACCCAAAGAAGAATTTTTTGCATAGTAAGGACCAAATAGAAGATACACAACCTACCTGACGAGGGATCACCTCACCAATGCCTACGTATTGTAGACTTGGGTTTCGGGAGAGAGCGACGATGGAGATTCCGGGAGCGAGATTAGGCACACGACGTACCCATCTTCGGGTCCCCTCGGTGGAGGATCCCTACGTGCTGCTAGCAATCCAGTATATGATCATATGTATGTTTACAGGGTGCCGCCGTAAGTGGAGCTATGTTGTCTATCTGTTATCTATCTGTTGACCTCTCTCTATCGGGTGCCCTGGCTGGCTTTATATATGCAACCAGCCTAGGGTTTTACAAGCGTCCTAGTCGACTACTTCTTCGGGTTGCCTTGTTGGACCTTCTTCATATTGGGTCTTCTCCATATTGGGCCGAGCCAGGTATACTAATAATGGGTACCCGAAGGGTATACCCATGTCAGTAGCCCCCGAGTGTCTAGGGAAGTCGAAGACTTGCGTAGAGACTTCAAGCATAATCATCTCCGAAGTCGAAGAAATACAAGGCGAGGTCCATGTCGTAGATCATGTGTAGCGTAGATGACGTCTCGAAATTATTTTTCTATCGGGTGCGCGGCCAGCGCTCTGATACGTCTCAAACGTATCTATAATTTCTTATGTTCCATGCTAGTTTTTTATGACAATACTCACATGTTTTATATACACTTTATATCATTTTGATGCATTTTCCGGCACTAACCTATTAACAAGATGCCGAAGCGCCAGTTCTTGTTTTCTGCTGTTTTTGGTTTCAGAAATCCTACACAGGAAATATTCTCGGAATTGGACGAAACAAAAGCCCACGGTCTTATTTTCCACGGAGCCTTCCAGAAGTCCGAAGAGGAAACGAAGAGGGGCCACGAGGCGGCCACCCCACATGGCGGCGCGGTGAGGCCCCTGGCCGCGCCAGCCTATGGGGTGGGCCCCTCGAGACTACACCGACATCGCCCCTTCGCCTATATATTCCTTCCGTCGCGAAAATCCTAAAAGAATCGACGATATTCCACGAAGAGTTCCGTAGCCGCCGCCATCGCGAAGACAAGTTTCGGGGGACAGAATCTCTGTTCCGCCACGCCGCCGGGACGGGTAATTGCCCCCGGAGTCATCTCCATCGACACCACCGACATCTTCATCGCCGTTGCTGTCTCCCATGATGAGGAGGGAGTAGTTCTCCCCCGAGGCTGAGAGCTCTACCGGTAGCTATGTGGTTCATCTCTCTCTCCCATGGTGTGATCTTTATGTGATCATGAGCTTTGTATCACTATTAATCTATGTGCTACTCTAGTGATGTTATTAAGGTAGTCTATTCCTCCTCCATAATGTAAAGTTGACAGTGTGTGCATCATGTAGTACTTGGCGTAGGTTATGATTGTAGTCTCTTATGGATTATTGATGCGTGCAGTTGACACACGTCCGTTGGGAACCCCAAGAGGAAGGTGTGATGCAGACAGTAGCAAGTTTTCCCTCAGAAAGAAACCAAGGTTTATCGAACCAGGAGGAGCCAAGAAGCACGTTGAAGGTTGATGGTGGCGAAATGTAATGCGGCGCAACACCAGGGATTCCGGCGCCAACGTGGAACCTGCACAACACAACCAAAGTACTTTGCCCCAACGAAACGGTGAGGTTGTCAATCTCACCGGCTTGCTTGTAACAAAGGATTAACCGTATTGTGTGGAAGATGATTGTTTGCGAGAAAACGATAAAACAAGTATTGCGAGTAGATTGTATGCGATGTAAAGAATAGGACCGGGGTCCACAGTTCACTAGAGGTGTCTCTCCCATAAGATAAAAGCATGTTGGGTGAACAAATTACAGTCGGGCAATTGACAAATAGAGAGGGCATAACAATGCACATACATGACATGATAAATATAGTGAGATTTAATTGGGCATTACGACAAAGTACATAGACCGCTATCCGAGCATGCATCTATGCCTAAAAGTCCACCTTCGAGGTTATCATCCGAACCCCTTCCGAGTATTAAGTTGTAAAACAACGGACAATTGCATTAAGTATGGTGCGTAATGTAATCAATAACTACATCCTTAGACATAGCATCAATGTTTTATCCCTAGTGGCAACAGCACATCCACAACCTTAGAACTTTCTCGTCACTTGTCCCAGATTTAATGGAGGCATGAACCCACTATCGAGCATAAATACTCCCTCTTGGAGTTAAGAGCAAAAACTTGGCGAGCCTCTACTAATAACGGAGAGCATGCAAGATCATAAACAACACATAGGTAATAACTTGATAATTAACATAACATAGTATTCTCTATCCATCGGATCCCGACAAACACAACATATAGTATTACGGATAGATGATCTTGATCATGTTAGGCAGCTCACAAGATCCGACAATGAAGCACAATGAGGAGAAGACAACCATCTAGCTACTGCTATGGACCCATAGTCCAGGGGTGAACTACTCACTCATCACTCCGGAGGCGACCATGGCGGTGAAGAGTCCTCCGGAGATGAATCCCCTCTCCGGCAGGGTGCCGGAGGAGATCTCCAGAATCCCCCGAGATGGGATTGGCGGCGGCGGCGGCTCAGTAAGGTTTTCTGTATCGTGGCTCTCGGTACTGGGGGTTTCGCGATGAAGGCTATTTGTAGGCGGAAGGGCAGGTAAAGGGGCGTCACGAGGGGCCCAGATGACAGGCCGGTGCGGCCAGGGCACGGGCCGCGCCGCCCCGGTGTCCGGCCACCTCGTGGCCCCACTTCGACTCTCCTTCGGTCTTCCGGAAGCTTCGTGGCAAAATAGGACCCCGGGCGTTGATTTCGTCCAATTCCGAGAATATTTCTTTACTAGGATTTCTGAAACCAAAAACGGCGAGAAAACAAGAATCGGCTCTTCGGCATCTTGTTAATAGGTTAGTGCCGGAAAATGCATAAATACGACATATAATGTGTATAAAACATGTAGATATCATCAATAATGTAGCATGGAACATAAGAAATTATCGATACGTCGGAGACGTGTCAGCATCCCCAAGCTTAGTTCTGCTCGTCCCGAGCAGGTAAACGATAACAAAGATAATTTCGGAGTGACATGCCATCATAACCTTGATCATACTATTGTAAGCATATGTAATGAATGCA
Source organism: Lolium rigidum (assembly GCF_022539505.1). Classification (NCBI taxonomy): domain Eukaryota; kingdom Viridiplantae; phylum Streptophyta; class Magnoliopsida; order Poales; family Poaceae; genus Lolium; species Lolium rigidum. The sequence continues at coordinate 215,940,580 of NC_061513.1, read as the reverse complement.
GCGATCAAAACAATGGTAATGACATGAGTAAACAAATGAATCATAAAGCAAAGACTTTTCATGAATAGTACTTCAAGACAAGCATCAATAAGTCTTGCATAAGAGTTAACTCATAAAGCAATAAATCAAAGTAAAGGTATTGAAGCAACACAAAGGAAGATTAAGTTTCAGCGGTTGCTTTCAACTTATAACATGTATATCTCATGGATAATTGTCAACATAGAGTAATATAACAAGTGCAATATGCAAGTATGTAGGAATCAATGCACAGTTCACACAAGTGTTTGCTTCTTGAGGTGGAGAGAGATAGGTGAACTGACTCAACATTAAAAGTAAAAGAAAGGTCCTTCGCAGAGGAAAGCATCGATTGCTATATTTGTGCTAGAGCTTTTATTTTGAAAACATGAAACAATTTTGTCAACGGTAGTAATAAAGCATATGAGTTATGAAACTTATATCTTACAAGTTGCAAGCCTCATGCATAGTATACTAATAGTGCCCGCACCTTGTCCTAATTAGCTTGGACTACCGGATCATCGCAATACACATGTTTTAACCAAGTGTCACAATGGCGTACCTCCATGCCGCTTTGTACAAAGGTCTAAGGAGAAAGCTCGCATTTTGGATTTCTCGCTTTTGATTATTCTCAACTTAGACATCCATACCGGGACAACATGGACAACGAGATAATGGACTCCTCTTTAATGCATAAGCATGTGGCAACAATTAGTATTCTCATATGAGATTGAGGATATATGTCCAAAACTGAAACTTCCACCATGATTCATGGCTTTAGTTAGCGGCCCAATGTTCTTCTCTAACAATATGCATGCTCCAACCATTAAGGTGGTAGATCTCTCTTACTTCAGACAAGACGGACATGCATAGCAACTCACATGATATTCAACAAAGAGTAGTTGATGGCGTCCCCAGAAGCATGGTTATCGCACAACAGCAACTTAATAAGAGATAAAGTGCATAAGTACATATTCAATACCACAATAGTTTTTAGGCTATTTTGTCCCATGAGCTATATATTGTAAAGGCGAATGATGGAAATTTAAAGGTAGCACTCAAGCAATTTACTTTGGAATGGCGGAGAAATACCATGTAGTAGGTAGGTATGGTGGACACAAATGGCATAGTGGTTGGCTCAAGGATTTTGGATGCATGAGAAGTATTCCCTCCCAATACAAGGTTTAGGCTAGCAAGGTTATTTGAAACAGACACAAGGATGAACCGGTGCAGCAAAACTCACATAAAAGACATATTGTAAACATTATAAGATTCTACACCGTCTTCCTTGTTGTTCAAACTCAATACTAGAAATTATCTAGACTTTAGAGAGACCAAATATGCAAACCAAATTTAGCAAGCTCTATGTATTTCTTCATTAGTGGGTGCAAAGTATATGATGCAAGAGCTTAAACATGAGCACAACAATTGCCAAGTATCAAATTATCCAAGATATTTTAGAATTACTACATGTAGCATTTCCCGATTCCAACCATATAACAATTTAACGAAGAAGATTCAACCTTCGCCATGAATACTATGAGTAAAGCCTAAGGACATATTTGTCCATATGCAACGAGCGGAGCGTGTCTCTCTCCCACACAATGAATGCTAGGATCCATTTATTCAAACAAAAAAAAACAAAAAAAAACCGACGCTCCAAGCAAAGCACATAAGATGTGACGGAATAAAAATATAGTTTCAGGGGAGGAACCTGATAATGTTGTCGATGAAGAAGGGGATGCCTTGGGCATCCCCAAGCTTAGACGCTTGAGTATTCTTAAAATATGCAGGGGTGAACCACCGGGGCATCCCCAAGCTTAGAGCTTTCACTCTCCTTGATCATATTATATCATCCTCCTCTCTTGATCCTTGAAAACTTCCTCCACACCAAACTCGAAACAACTCATTAGACGGTTAGTGCACAATAAAAATTAACATGTTCAGAGGTGACACAATCATTCTTAACACTTCTGGACATTGCATAAAGCTACTTGGACATTAATGGATCAAAGAAATTCATCCAACATAGCAAAAGAGGCAATGCGAAATAAAAGGCAGAATCTGTCAAAACGAACAGTCCGTAAAGATGGATTTTATTGAGGCACCAGACTTGCTCAAATGAAAATGCCCAAATTGAATGAAAGTTGCGTACATATCCGGGGATCACGCACGTAAATTGGCTTAATTTTACTGAGCTACCTACGAGAGAGGCAGGTCGAAATTCGTGACAGACAAAGAAATCTGAAGCTGACGCAGTAATCCAAATCTAGTATTCACTTTACTATCAAAGACTTTACTTGGCACAACAAAACATAAAACTAAGATAAGGAGAGGTTGCTACAGTAGTAAACAACTTCCAAGACTCAAATATAAAACAAAGTACTGTAGTAAAAACATGAGTTGTCTCCCATAAGCGCTTTTCTTTAACGCCTTTCAGCTAGGCGCAGAAAGTGTGTATCAAGTATTATCGAGAGATGAAGTATCGACATTACCTTGGGCTTTACCCTTACCTTTCTTGTTCTTTTTCTTACTCTTTAGCTTAGAGAATATATGGCTACCCCCGGGTGTAGAGGTGAATTTTAGGGTACCTTCTCCCATATCTATGACTGCTCCCAATAGTTTCGACGAGGATCTTCCAAGTGTGATTTGTCCTGTTCCTGCACATTCAATAACAAGATAATCAATGGATATTGTTCTCCCAAGAATGGTTGTATGCACACCCGCATCTATTCCTTTAGGAATTATAACGAGTTATCAATAAGAGTTATTCCTTCTCCCCCTTCGAGCGAATTCCCAAAGTTTCAAAGATTTATGAATACTCTTAGGCATTAGGCAAAATTCAGTCATAATATCACAATTAGCATGAAGAGTTTGGTCACCTATAACAATTTTAATAGTAGGATCCCATAATGAAGGTTCAGAGTTCAATAAAACTTGATCAAGACGATTACGAACATATCCATAATTTTCATTCAAGCGAGATGCACTTGTCTCAAGAGTGTTTAATCTATTATAAATGCTAATAAGGGTTGAATCAAAGTTATTAAGCTGAATCATGTGATGCAACCAACTTCTTTATGGCATTAAAAGCTTGATCCCCATTGCAATGAAGGAAATCTCCTCCCACTATAGCATCCAAGGCATATCTATAGCGAATCATAAGACCAAAATAAAAATTACTAAGGAGCAAGCTTAGAGTCATTTGAGGTTCAGTTTTACGATAAGAAGTAAAAATTCTGGACCAAGCATCTTTAAAACTCTCCTCATCCCCTTGTTTAAAAGTAAAAACTAATTCCTCAGGTGAAGAAGTAACAAGTACAGAGCTAGACATGATAACAAAAGTAAACTAAATGCAAGTAACTAATTTTTTTGTGTTTTTGATATAGAGTGCAAGACAGTAAATAAAGTAAAGCTAGCAACTAATTTTTTTGTGTTTTGATATAAGTGCAGCAAACAAAGTAGTAAATAAAATAAAGCAAGATAAAAACAAAGTAAAGAGATTGGATTGTGGAGACTCCCCTTGCAGCGTGTCTTGATCTCCCCGGCAACGGCGCCAGAAAACAGTCTTGATGCGTGCAGTTGACACACGTCCGTTGGGAACCCCAAGAGGAAGGTGTGATGCGAGACGATAGCAAGTTTTCCCTCGAAAGAAACCAAGGTTTATCGAACCGGGAGGAGCCAAGAAGCACGTTGAAGGTTGATGGTGGCGGAATGTAATGCGGCGCAACACCGGGGATTCGGCGCCAACGTGGAACCTGCACAACACAACCAAAGTACTTTGCCCCAACGAAACGGTGAGGTTGTCAATCTCACCGGCTTGCTGTAACAAAGGATTAACCGTATTGTGTGGAAGATGATTGTTTGCGGAAAACGATAAAACAAGTATTGCGAGTAGATTGTATGCGATGTAAAGAATAGGACCGGGGTCCACAGTTCACTAGAGGTGTCTCTCCCATAAGATAAAAGCATGTTGGGTGAACAAATTACGGTCGGGCAATTGACAAATAGAGAGGGCATAACAATGCACATACATGACATGATAAATATAGTGAGATTTAATTGGGCATTACGACAAAGTACATAGACCGCTATCCGAGCATGCATCTATGCCTAAAAAGTCCACCTTCGAGGTTATCATCCGAACCCCTTCCGGTATTAAGTTGTAAAACAACGAGACAATTGCATTAAGTATGGTGCGTAATGTAATCAATAACTACATCCTTAGACATAGCATCAATGTTTTATCCCTAGTGGCAACGAGCACATCCACAACCTTAGAACTTTACGTCACTTTGTCCAAGATTTAATGGAGGCATGAACCCACTATCGAGCATAAATACTCCCTCTTGGAGTTAAGAGCAAAAACTTGGCCGAGCCTCTACTAATAACGGAGAGCATGCAAGATCATAAACAACACATAGGTAATAACTTGATAATTAACATAACATAGTATTCTCTATCCATCGGATCCCGACAAACACAACATATAGTATTACGGATAGATGATCTTGATCATGTTAGGCAGCTCACAAGATCCGACAATGAAGCACAATGAGGAGAAGACAACCATCTAGCTACTGCTATGGACCCATAGTCCGGGGGTGAACTACTCACTCATCACTCCGGAGGCGACCATGGCGGTGAAGAGTCCTCCGGGAGATGAATCCCCTCTCCGGCGGGGTGCCGGAGGAGATCTCCGAATCCCCGAGATGGGATTGGCGGCGGCGGCGTCTCGATGAGGTTTTCCGTATCGTGGCTCTCGGTACTGGGGGTTTCGCGACGAAGACTATTTGTAGGCGGAAGGGCGAGGTAAAGGGGCGTCACGAGGGGCCCGGACGACGGGCCGGCGCGGCCGGGGCCTGGGCCGCGCCGCCCGGTGTCCGGCCACCTCGTGGCCCCACTTCGACTCTCCTTCGGTCTTCCGGAAGCTTCGTGGCAAAATAGGACCCCGGGCGTTGATTTCGTCCAATTCCGAGAATATTTCTTTACTAGGATTTACGAAACCAAAACAGCAGAAAACGACAAGCTGGCTCTTCGGCATCTTGTTAATAGGTTAGTGCCGGAAAATGCATAAATACGACATATAATGTGTATAAAACATGTAGATATCATCAATAATGTAGCATGGAACATAAGAAATTATCGATACGTCGGAGACGTGTCAATTATGAAGTTAACTATTACTATGATAGTATTGATGTGATCTATTCCCCCTTTCATAGCTATTGTTGACAGTGTGTATGCTACGTTAGTACTCGGTCTAAATTGCAACGGTCTATTATGCACTCTAGAGGTTACTTTAATATGAACTCCGGATTCACTCTCCACGGTGTGATGCTGACAGTGTGCGCATCGTGTGTGATTCCTTTATGAAGTTGTGGAGCTTGTTTACTCCGGCTTGAGGTGTGCTTTTGTAGCCCTACACAATGAATGGTGTTTGTTATCCAACAAGAGAGTGTTTGAGAGTAGCACAAGTGAAGAGAAGTTATTTATTTTATGTGATCATTGTTGAGAGTGTCCACTAGTGAAAGTATGATACCTAGGCGTTGTTTCTAAGCATTGAAACACCATTTCCAACAAGTTATGCTACATGTTTGCTTGCTGCCATTTTTATTTCAGATTGCAATTACTACTTACAATCATCCATACTACTTGTATTTCACTATCTCTTCGTCGAACTAGTGCACCTATACATCTGACAACTGTATTAGGTGTGTTGGGGACACAAGAGACTTCTTGTATCTTAATTGCATGGTTGCTTGAGAGGGATATCTTTGACCTCTACCTCCCTGAGTTCAATAAACCTTGGTTGATTCACTTAAGGGAAACTTGCTGCTGTTCTACAAACCTCTGCTCTTGGAGGCCCAACACTGTCTACAGGAATAGAAGCGTGCGTAGACATCAAGCTATTTTACAGCGCTCGTTGCTTGGGAGGTAAGGTAAAAGGTATTCACATCCTCCGACTACTAAGCTATTTTCTAGCACTGTTGCCGGTGTGTGAGTGCTCGAAGCTATTTCCTTTAGATCCTGCAGTTATATCTTTTTGTTTCTTGTTTTTATTTCACTAGTTAGGCTTAATGGAAAACAACAAAAATATTAGAGATCTTTATAGTATCTATCTTGAGTTAGGACATGATGTGTTTAAAGAGAGAATTAAAAAACTCATGGAACTTTGTTTGCAAAATAGTTGTAGCAATGTTATTAGCATGAACTCTTTGAACACTATTATTGCTAATGCTATGGAAGAATTTAAGCTTGGGGAAGCTGGTTGTGATATTTTTAGTCCCCCAAGTTTTGAGGAGAAAATTTTCTTTGATGATACTTTGCCTCCCATTTATGATGATTATAATGATAGTGGTATTTTGGTGCCACCTACTATGGAGGATAAAGTTTATTATGATTATACCATGCCTGCAATTTATGATGATTACAATGATGGTTGTGATAGTTTTACTCCCACTATTACTAATAAAATTGATTATGCTTATGTGGAGAGTAACGATACTTTTATGCATGTGAATAAGAATGCTTTATGTGATAGTTATATTGTTGAGTTTGTTCATGATGCTACTGAAAGTTATTATGAGAGAGGGAAACATGGTTATATGCATCTTAATAATATTAAGTTTCCCCTCTTTATGTTGAGAATCTTGAAGTTGCGCTTGTGTTGTTTTCCTATGCTTATTGCATTATGCTTACATGACTTGTTTATTTACAAGATTCCTTTTCATAGGAAGTGGGTTAGACTTAAAAGTGTTTCTTATTTGCTTTTGATGCTCTCTTTTGCTTCAACTCTTATTTCTTGCTAGAGAAAAATTAAAATTACTGAGCCCATCTTAATGGCTATAAAGGAAGCACTTCTTGGGAGATAACCCATGTTTTTATTTTGCTACTGTTTTGTTGTGTCTTGGAAGTTGTTACTACTGTAGCAACCTCTCCTTATCTTTACTTTATTGCATTGTTGTGCCAAGTAAAGTCTTTGATAGTAAGGTTGATACTAGATTTGGATTTACTGCGAGAAACAGATTTCTAGTCATCACGAATTTGAGTAGATCTCTCTGTAGGAAACTCATAAAAATCTGCGAAAATTTATGAGTAATCCTCAGATATGTACGCAACTTTCATTAAATTTGAGCTTCTTCATCTGAGCATGTTAAGTGTCTCTAAAAAATTCGTATTTACGAACTGTTCTGTTTTGACAGATTCTGCCTTTTATTTCGCATTGCCTCTTTTACTGTGTTGAGTGGATTTCTTTGCTCCATTAACTTTCAGTAGCCTTGGGTAATGTCCAGAAGTGTTGGGAATGATTGTGTCCTCGCTGAACATGTGAATTTTTGATATGCACTAACCCTCTAATGAGATTGCTTTGAGTTTGGTGTGAAGGAAGTTTTCAAGAATCAAGAGAGGAGGATGATATAATATGATCAAGAAGAGTGAAAAGTCTAAGCTTGGGGATGCCCCCGTGGTTCATCCCTGCATATTTCAAGAAGACTCAAGTATCTAAGCTTGGGGATGCCCAAGGCATCCCTTTCTTCATCAACAACTTGTCAGGTCACCTCTAGTGAAACTATATTTTTATTCTGTCACATCTTATGTGCTTTACTTGGAGCGTCTGTGTGCTTTTATTTTCGTTTTGTTATTTTCATTCTCTGAATAAATTCATGCTTATGTGGGAGAGAGACACGCTCCGCTTTTTCATATGAACACTAGTGTTCTTCGCTTTTACTTTTAATGTTCATGGCGAAAGTTGAAGCTGCTGCATTTATTGCTATTTGGTTGAAAACAGAAAATGCTTCATGTGGTAATTGGTATATTGTCTTGAATAATTTGATACTTGGCAATTGTTTTGAGCTCTCAAATAGATCATGTTTAAGCTCTTGCATCATGTAGTTTGAACCTATTAGTGGAGAACTACCGTAGAGCTTGTTGAAATTTGGTTTGCATGATTGGTCTCTCTAAAGTCTAGATATTTTCTACGGTAAAAGTGTTTGAACAACAAGGAAGACAGGTGTAGAGTCTTATAATGCTTGCAATATGTTCTTATGTAAGTTTTGTTGTACCGGTTCATACTTGTGTTTGCTTCAAACAACCTTGCTAGCCAAAGCATTGTACTGAGAGGGAATGCTTCTCGTGCATCCAACACCTTGAGCCAAAACCTATGTCATTTGTGTCCACCATAACTACCTACTATGTGGTATTTTTCTGCCATTCCAAGTAAATTGCTTGCGTGCTACCTTTAAAAAAAATTCATTCCTTGTCTTTGCAATACATAGCTCATGGGAAAGTAGCCTAAAAACTATTGTGGTGATGAATATGTCGCTCATGTATCTTATTTCTTATAAGTTGCTTGTTGAGCGGTAACCATGTTTCAGGGACGCCATCAAGCTGTTACACCTTTGTTGAATATCATCTGAGTTGCTATGCATGTTCGTCTTGTACGAAGTAAGGGTGATTTATCATGATTAAATGGTTTGAGTATGCATATTGTTAGAGAAGAACATTGGGCCGCCAACCAAAGCCATGTATCATGGTGGAAGTTTCGGTTTGGACATTAATCCTCAATCTCTTATGAGTATATTATCTCGTTGTTGAATTCGACGGTGCCTAGATCCAGGCAAGCCGGGTGGCCTGAGATGGTGATGAGGCATGTGGCCCATCGGGCGGCCCGATTCTTGTTGATCATGAAGGAAGAAGTCCGAGCCGAGGATCGACGGGCCGGATCCGTGCCGACACTAGGAGTAACCGGATCCATGGAGGCCCATGAGGAACCGGATCCGGTGCTGAGCGTATATGGAAGGCGGATCAGAGTGACGATGCACAACAAGATATTGTCACCGTAGTTAGGCTATACGCCAATCCGGCTAGGACTCTCCATGTAAACCCTAGATCCGTGCGCCTTTATAAGCCGGATCCCGGGAGCCCTAGAGGCACAACCACAACTCATTGTAACAACGCGAAAGCGCCCGGATAATTCCGGACAAGCGGCGGTAGGCCACGGTCATCGTGCGGGTGTTCGAGGCCCAGGTAACTCGCGTACCTACCGTCCCGTGTGCACTCCGCCCTATGGCCCCTACTTCTTCTCCCCCTCGTGAGGATCCACTCCTCCGGGGTACAGCGTCGGTAGGCAACGACCGGTTGGCGCCCACCGTGGGGCTGCGGCGTGCGGAGGCCGGAGCCGGGAGGGTTCCGCCATGGGAAGCTACGACGACACCATCGACGTGAGGCGTGTCCTTTACGCGGAAATCTGCCGATCCGTCCCTCGGATGAGTCGTTGGATTCCGGCTAAAACAGACCCCGTCAAGCTCTCCGTCGTCCCGGTTGGCGGCATACACATCTTCATCGGGAAACGCGTCGATTCCGACGGAAACCCGGTGGTAAGTAGCGCAGCGCGACCGCCGGCGAGCGGGACGCGGTCGCGAATCCGATGCGAGACGACGGAACTTCCAGCGAAGATTCCGCCTTAGATGCCGGAAAATTCAAAGCCCACCCAATCCGCCCACCGAGCGGAAACAAGGTGGAAGACCAATGCGAATCCGCACGGGTCTCCCG
>NC_061513.1:215885746-215930913 GCF_022539505.1 Lolium rigidum | reverse complement strand
TGAGGTTGTCAATCTTACCGGCTTGTCGTAAACAAAGGATTAGATGTATAGTGTGGATGATGATGTTTGTTTGCGAAGAACAATAAAGAACAATTGCAGTAGATTGTATTTCAGATGTAAAGAATAGGACCGGGGTCCACAGTTCACTAGTGGTGTCTCTCCCATAAGATAAATAGATGTTGGGTGAACAAATTACAGTTGGACAATTGACAAATAAAGAAGGCATAACAATGCACATACATATATCATGATTAGTACTATGAGATTTAATCAGGGCATTACGACAAAGTACATAGACCGCTATCAGCATGCATCTATGCCTAAAAAGTCAACTTTCAGGTTATCATCCGAACCCCTTCCGGTATTAAGTTGCAAGCAACAGACAATTGCATTAAGTATGGTGCATAATGTAATCAACACAAATATCCTTAGACAAAGCATCAATGTTTTATCCCTAGTAGCAATAGCACATCCACAACCTTAGAACTTTCTTTCACTATCCCAGATTTAATGGAGGCATGAACCCACTATCGAGCATAAATACTCCCTCTTGGAGTCACAAGTATCAACTTGGCCAGAGCCTCTACTAGCAACGGAGAGCATGCAAGAACATAAATAACATATATGATAGATTGATAATCAACTTGACATAGTATTCAATATTCATCGGATCCCAACAAACACAACATGTAGCATTACAAATAGATGATCTTGATCATGATAGGCAGCTCACAAGATCTAACATGATAGCACAATGAGGAGAAGACAACCATCTAGCTACTGCTATGGACCCATAGTACAGGGGTGGACTACTCACACATCGATCCGGAGGCGATCATGGCGATGAAGGGACCTCCGGGAGATGATTCCCCTCTCCGGCAGGGTGCCGGAGGCGATCTCCTGAATCCCCCGAGATGGGATTGGCGGCGGTGGCGTCTCTAGATGGTTTTCCGTATCGTGGCTCTCGGTACTGGGGGTTTCGCGATGAATACTATATGTAGGCGGAAGGGCAGGTCAGGGGGCGCCACGAGGGGCCCACACGCTAGGGCCGCGCGGCCAGCACCTGGGCCGCGCCGCCCTATTGTGTGGCCGCCTCGTCGCCCCACTTCGTTTCTCCCTCGGTCTTCTGGAAGCTTCGTGGAAAAATAAGCCCCTGGGCGTTGATTTCGTCCAATTCAGAGAATATTTCCTTACTAGGATTTCTGAAACCAAAAACAACAGAAAACAGCAACTGGCTCTTCGGCATCTCGTCAATAGGTTAGTGCCGGAAAATGAATAATAATGACATATAATGTGTATAAAACATGTGAGTATCATCATAAAAGTAGCATGGAACATAAGAAATTATAGATACGTTTGGGACGTATCAACGCCCATGCCAGGGAAGTTTTCATGGCGCTGGGGAGTTGTTGATGGTGAGCGCCTCATGCGCGACAGGAGCGAGCGTCTTCTGGAAGGTAACGGCTCCAATGGGCGTGGCCGCCGCGACGACGACGACACTCAAGGAAGGCGCAGACGGGATGGCCCTCGTGGTTGGGGGCAGGCGCTGAGGCGCAGCCTCTCACGCGGCGCCGGCTCCAGGGCGCGGGACGCTGACCAGGAGGGTCAGCGCCACTGCGATCGGTCGCACCACCGTGACGAGGGGAGGCGCAGGTGTGCTGTTGATGCCTTGCATGCTGTCTCGGCGCCGCTTCAGGTGAGCACGAGCGTGCCAGCATCATCGAGCCTGCCGTCGGGCCTCCCCAGCTTGGCCTGGTCACCGCGCCTAGCCTCGCCCTTGCGCTGGTCACCATGCCCTCCCTCCCTTCGACGGACCGGCGCAGCCCTGCGCCTGCTTCGCCCGACCTTGGGTTGCCCATGGACTGGGGCTATGGTACCACTTCCGGGGACGCGCTCGACGCCGTCCTTGGTACTGGGCCACGCAGGACCGGCAGAGCTTGGCGGCGCTCGGCCTCGCCACGCGCGGCAAGGAGCAGGTCCAGGGCAGCCCTTACTCCACTGACCACGCCAGACCCTCCCACCTCACCAACCTCGGTCATCCCCTCTTCTCCAACAACGGACAGCTGCGGGCATGCGCTGCTGCTGCCATTTGCTCAGCCGGGGCAGCAGCTCATCCTCCTCTCGCCGCGTGTGCCGACGACGGACGCCGCCATCTCAGCTCTGGCCCTGTTGGCGCCTGACTCGCTGATGGATGCTTCACCCTCCTCAAGGCCTCCAGGCTTCGAGACTTCACCTGAGCCACGCACGCCGCCACTCGTCGTGGCTGGCTCACCGGCGCGCACACTGGAGACGGTCACCAGGGCGCCAAGGCTGCAGGCGGCAGTGGTGGACAACTCCGAGGACAGGGCTCCCCTGGCGCCCCTCTTTGCGCCTGCCCAGGCCCCAATCCTGTCGCCGCCCATGTCATCGCCTCCGGTGCGCCCTCTGCCGCGTAGGAAGACGCTAGCTGGCACCGACATCACAAGAACGGTGGGCTTCTCGCTGAGAAAGAAGGGTGCAGCAAGCAAGATGGCTGCCCCGGTTGAAAATAAGGCACAAGCCATGGTCTGTAAGGGGCTGGGGATAATCAAGGATGGCGAGGAGGTCACGGAGTGGGCGCTGGCGCAATTCGCTAACCGCTTCCAGGGTAGAATCCATGAAGACGTCCTCAGCGCCATGCTTGCGCTCTTCAAGGTGGGCACGGACGAAGACCTGGCCAACGACGACGCCATGATCGCTCATGGCGGAGCGGACGCTCTGGACCTCGAAAGGCATGTCGATGTTTCAGCTGCGCCTGAAGCATGATACTGCTTGTTTGCTGCTGTCGGGCTGCTTAGTTTCCATGTTAAACTCGCATTACCTGTATCGGGTTAGGCTTCGCTGGTGTTGTCCATCGCCTGGGTTCGGCTGCTTGCTTGGGGCAATTTTGTTGTCCTGCCGTCGAGCCCATCTATCTACCAGGGGAATATGTAATGGATGTACTGAAGTTGCAAGTCTCAGTCTTTGTGTGATCTCCCGCTGTAGTGCTTCACTCCATGCTTTGTATCTTTTTGGGTCTTTCTCTTCCCCATGTTAGAACAATGCTGTAGCATTCTGGGGTGGAACGTCTGAGGGCTCAACGACCAAGACCGCAAAGACACTGTGCACGATACCATCGCCAACTCCTCTTGCCACATTGCTTGCTTGCAAGAAACGAAGTTACATTCCATCTCGGCTTTCGACGCTACGTACATAGGTGGCTACCGGCTAAAAAGTTTCGCCTACAAACCAGCGGATGGTACTAGAGGGGGAATCCTTCTCCTTTGGGATGATTCCATGATTGAGATTACAAATGTCATCATCTCTGAGTTCTCTTTGTCCGCGGATGTTTCTTTGATCAATGCCGCACAAAACGGATCCTTCAAACTCACCACCGTCTATGGGCCAACGGACCGTGCGCTTAAGGACCAATTCTTCGCCGAGCTCGTCGCCCTTAAGCCTACCTCCAGGGTCCGTTGGCTTGTCCTTGGGGACGTCAACCAAATCAGAAGAGCTCGCGACAAGAATAAAGGGAATGTTGACAGGAGCCGTTTAGTGCGCTTTCGAGATGCGCTCCAAACTTGTGAGCTAACGGAGGTCCATCTACAAAATCGACGCTTCACTTGGTCCAATGAAAGAGCGAGCCCCACTCTATGTAAGCTTGATGCTTTCTACTGTAATGCGGAATGGGACCTTCGCTTCGGGACCCATGTCCTTTATGCGCTTTCCTCCTCGCTCTCAGACCACTGTCCACTCCTTCTTGCGGATGCTAGTGGACCGAAAAGGACAAAGTCTTTTAGATTCGAGAACTTTTGGCTCAAGCTTCCGGGCTTCGATGACGTTGTAAAAGAAGCTTGGACGAGAACAACAACTCACACCGAACCGTGTCAAATCCTATTTCACAAGTTGAAGGAAACCGGGAAATGTCTCCACAAGTGGGGGAAGAGCATATACTCCAACACTAAGGTCATGTTGCATGCGGCTCTCCTAGTTATTCTCCAACTTGATGTGGCCCAAGATCATCGACAACTTTTTCCGGAAGAGGTTGATCTTTGCGCGCTTGCCGTTGTGGAGAGGGCTATAAAAAATCAATGTGCTCGCGTGGCAAACATCAAAGAGGGAGACGCCAACACCAAGTTCTTTCATTTACGGGTCAATGCTAGGAGAAGGAAAAATCACATACACCGGCTCAAGAAAAACAATGGGTGGGTGACGGAGCACGGCAACAAAGAAAAAATCGTCTATGATCATTTCAAGGCCATAGCGGGTAGAGGAGAACCTAGCACCCATGACTTCAATTGGGACGAGCTTAACTTCACTTCTCCGGACCTACAATCTCTTGGGGAAAATTTCACCGACGATGAGGTCAAGGAGGCCATCAAGCAAATGCCCGGTGACAAGGCCCCGGGGCCGGATGGTTTTACCGCCAACTTCTTCAAGAGATGTTGGAGCACAATTCGAGTGGATGTGATGAACGTCATTCATCTTTTTGGGAACTTACATGCCGAAAATTTCCATTGGCTAAACTCCGCAAATATAGCTCTTCTTCCGAAGAAAGAGGGGGCCGAAGAGATCTCCGACTATCGACCTATTAGCTTGATCCATGCCATTGCTAAGATCATCTCGAAGATCATGGCAAACCGTTTGGGGCCTTTGATGGATGAGCTTGTTTCCAATGCTCAAAGTGCCTTTATCAAGAAAAGAAGCATACATGACAACTTCCTTTATGTCAAGAACCTTGCCACAAGACTACACAAGAACAAGACCCCGGCCCTTCTCTTCAAGCTTGACATTCGGAAAGCTTTCGACTCCATCCGATGTGGGTACCTTATTGATCTTCTTGCAAAAAGGGGCTTCCCGGCCTGCTTCCGAAATTGGGTTGTTGCTCTTCTCAAGACCGCCACCTCTAGGGTACTTCTTAATGGGGTGGCCGGCCCTCCTTTTAGGCTTGGCCGCGGGTTAAGGCAAGGAGACCCCCTCTCGCCGCTACTCTTTGTTCTCGCCATAGACACCCTAGCCCAAATTTTGGAGAAAGCAACTAGCCACGACATTCTTCACAAACTCCGGGGTAGAGGCCACATCCTCCCCGCACATCACTATATGCGGATGATGCGGCTATTTTTTTTTGCGCCTTTAAAAGAAGATGTCCAAAATCTTGCCCATATCCTCCATGACTTCGGGAAAGTTACCGGTCTTTGTACAAACTTCCACAAAAGCTCCGTTGTTCCAATACGTTGCGGAGATCTCAACCTCGATGACATCCTCCTTGACATCCCGGCCAAGAGAGAGTCCTTCCCAATGAGATACCTTGGGTTGCCCCTTACGGTGAAATGCCTTAAGAGGAAGGATATCCAACACCTTGAAGATAAGTGCGCCGGCAAGCTACCTACTTGGAATGGAAAGTACATATCTATGGCCGGCCGCTCCGCATTGATCAAATCCGGCATCGCCTCCCAAGCCATCTACCACTTGACACCCCTATCCATCCCGATGGAAACTATCTCCTTCATCAACAAGATTGAAAGAGCCTTCCTTTGGTCGGCGAAAGAGCACACTACGGGTGCAAAATGTAAAGTAAATTGGGAGATTGTTTGTCGCCCAAAGAAATTTGGTGGCCTTGACATCCTCCATACCGGAAAGTTTTCAACGGCACTACGTCTTTGGTGGCCTTGGTTGGAATGGAAAGACCCCAACAAAATTTGGATTGGCTCCGGTAACCCATGCTCCGACCAAGATATGGATCTCTTCTACGCCGCCACCACAATCACGGTTGGCAATGGGTCCAAAACACCGTTTTGGTTTGCTCCTTGGCTTGATGGGAAAAAGCCTATTGAGGCCGCACCGCTTATTTTCGCCTCCTCAAAGCGAAAAATTTGGAAGGTCGCACAAGCTCTTCATGACAATGCTTGGGTGAATAAAGTTGTGCTTGGGGAAGACTTTACTTTCGAGCACCTTGCCCAATTCGTTGAGCTTTGGACTCTCATTCAAAATTTCAACCTCAATGAAAACGTGGACGATGACATCTCATGGAAGCTCACCGAGAGTGGACACTACACCACCAAGTCCGCCTACAATTTACAATTCATGGGACTCACCTACTCAAGCTTATACAAGTCAATGTGGAAGATGTGGGCACCTCCCAAGATTAAGTTGTTCATTTGGCTTGTCTACCAAAATAGAATTTGGACCGCCGACCGTTTGGCCAAGCGGGGTTGGCCAAATTGTGGAAATTGTCCGCTTTGCAACCAATGCCTTGAATCCGTCGACCACCTTCTTGTCCATTGCCGCATCTCCTTACGTCTTTGGGACAAGGCTAAAGAGAGATTCGATATTCATTCTATTAATACAAACGCTTGGGCGGGCCTCACCTTCACGGATTGGTGGACTTTGATATCATCGGGCCAAAACCGCAAGGGGATGACATCGCTTGCCATGCTCATCATTTGGGAGATTTGGAACTAGAGAAATGATAGGGTCTTCAAGAACAAGCGTGCCACAACACAAATCATCTTCGAGAGGATCACAAAAGAGGCCAAGCTTTGGGTTCTAGCCGGTGCTAAGAATTTGAGTCAATTGATGCCGCGAGAGTAATTGTAATAATTATTGAACCTTTTACTTTCTTGTAAACTCCTTCTTAATCAATGAATGGGCAAAGCTTTTGCCCTCGTTCAAAAAAAAAGGATCGATTAACAGTGGTGCAACTACGAGTTGAAGAAGCCAAATACATTCTGACATTATTCCATGACTACAAAATTCTAAGACACGAAGAGAGAGCAACTCGGCAGGACCATCACATGAGCTGGCCAAGCTGGGGCAACTATGGGGAGTTTATTTTTTTTTATTTCAGCTGCCCCTTCGTATTTTCGCTGTCATATATAATTTGTAATAACTCCTACTCTGTCCCTAATTGTGATATAAATCACCCAATCGCCTCAGAATAAACAAATTGTGACCAACATATAGAAAATGTCACTATGGTCTATGCTATTAGGAGAAGCATAAGTTTCATCCGCATTGAAGTACATCTCTTTACATATAAGAGATCTCCAAATATTTGGAGGAATTTTGGATGTTTCAGCTACCCCATAACTCAGATTCCCATAACCTCGATACACATGAGCCGGCGACCCGGGACAAGGAGCACATCCTACCGATGGTGGCTGCAAGCGCTGGCGATGACTTGACTCAGGCCTGACGACGACTTCTAAGGACAGTCGCACCAGCCACCAGCGAGGCAACAAGACCGGCAAGCGGTGCCTCAATCCTCTGCGGTAGGAGGCAGAAACAAATAGAGTAGGTTGGTTATTTCCCGATTTTAAAATTGCCTCAAATATTTTTAGTTCAATTCCAGTCTCATTATAACAGAATTGTGTTGTTAATCCTGCTTGATATTGGTTCTTAGGGTAGAATCTCACCATGTCAAGAACGATTTGCTCTATTAAAAAATAATTAACAAAATCAGTTGTAGAAAAGAAGATTGTTTCTTTTAGGAACTTTGCATTTTAGCCCGTCATAAATTCTTGATGAGAAGAGGCATGGCCGGTAGAAGTGTACGACACAGCTATGTAACCTCGCCTATGGATGGTGGGGGCTAGCAGATGGCGATTTTTGTGTCGTATCGACAACCGTCGATACAGACCAGCCGAGATAGGTTTGTAATTTTCTCCGTAGCGAAGCACGGGTGTTATCCTAGTCTATATCTATATCTATACCTAATAATAAAGGAGCTAACGTTTCCGTGGTTTCGTCCGTCAAAAGGCGCTTTCTCCGTTTTCCTGTCCGTCTTCGTCCGTCCGCCGTGTCATGTACAAACTAGCCATAACAAAAAGAGGATGTTCGAGGCTCCCAGCTATGCATGAGTCCTCCCTGATTTGACAAGAAAACCCAAATGTCCTACGTATTCTCGGTTGTTTTGCCTGCCCTGATGCGTATATATAAATTAAAACCTAGCAGCGAAGCCCACGCCAATGCCGATCGATCTATAGATCACAGGTTTGCACCTCTATGGATCATGGTGTCAATTCCCTCTGCCCAAGCTCCGCTCGTCCACGTCCCGTTCAGCGGAGGCGCTCACGTTTTCTCATGCGACGGCTCGGTGCCGGTCAACCGTATTGACTACAGAGTACAGCTGCAACGCAAGTCGCCTCCAGCCGCAGAGAGGTGACCTGCGCCGAACTGCTCATGTTGTCGAACCCTTGCCGTAGAGATCCAGAAGCCGATCGCCACCGACGGTGCACCCGACGTCTACCCCATCCAGTTTTTGGACGCTGCGCCGCAGCAACCAACACGGCCTGTGCTTGGTGGAGCCTGACGCTGTCCCAGCTCACGGTGCCGGCCGCGTCCGCGACGACGCCTGATTTAGGTATTTCTACAAGCCACGTCATCTTGACATCATCATGACATCGTCGTTATCTGAAAAGTACACATATAACCTAAGTTGAATTAGGACGGGTTAGCTAGTCATTATCGAAGACTACCCCAGTGGAGAATGGCGTAATGCCCTGCAACCAACCCTTCTTCCTCTCTCTGCCCACAATCAAGCCTAATCACTCCCAATCTCTTCTCAATCCCTCCTCTCTGGTTTAGATCTTAGTATCCCCACCATCTCATCTGCTTTTCTCCGCTCCTCGTTCCCCTCCCCTGCACAGCCAGGTTTCCATGCAAGAATAACGAAGTGCAGATCTACAAGAAGATAAGATGGAGGAGCAGATATCGACAAGAGATCGATCTCTTGTGCCGCAAATTCCTCAGGCAGTGGAGATCCCAGAAATCCCACTTCTGTCAGTGGGCTTACAAGCCATGAGCCTCTCAGATCAGGATCAGCAGCAGCAGAGCAATAACCAAGAGGAAGAGAAATTTACTCTGCTAATAAAGATTGCTTGCACAGGAGGTACACCAAAATTTCTATCTCTCAGTTCAATCCAGCAAGCAATGACAAGAGCCTGGAGGAACAACTATCACAAGGTGTCTCAGGTAAATCAGTTTGTTTTCAAGGCTCACTTCACTTCCTTTGAAGCCATGATGTTTGTGTTCACAAAGCAGCCTTGGACAGTCGGTTCGGATATTCTGCTGTTAGAGTTTGAAAGTTCAGGAAAGGAAATTGAAAAAGGAGATTGTCTTTGTTGGAAACTAACCCCTGCAGGTAAATGCAGTACCAAAAGCGCATACAAAGCATGTCTCGAGCGAATGTATGAACAGGGGGAACCGAAGCCAAGACAGGTCAGTAATTCTACTAAACAGTTGCTTCAATCTATTTGGAAGAATAACAACATCATACCCGAATAAAAACTTTTGGTCGGAGAATCATAAGACAAGCAATTTCCTCGGGTGCAAGAGCGGGTAAGTACAGTAAGCATATAAGCAAATTATGTTGCAGGTGCCATTTGGAAGAAACAGATCAGCATCTATTTTTCTTGTGTGCTTTTGCTAGAGCAGCTTGGTTTATGAATCCATGGCACTTACGAATTGATCAAATTGCTACTCCTTCTGATTCTATATCTCAAATCCTTATCAGACTTATAAATATGAATCACCCAAATGGTTCTATTGATAACATACTTACTTTTTTGTGGTGTCTTTGGAAATCCAGAAATGATTATCTTTTTAATAAAAAATATTCCACTCCTATCCAGATTTACCAAATGACAATTGCTATTAAAAAAATCTGGAGCTTCCGGATGTTGTACAGTGTATCGGAGAACAGGTTACGTACTCAAGCTGAATACTCAAGGAGATCAAGCGCGGTAGGAAATACAATCAGGACGGATTTGCGGATACAAGGAAGCAAGATATTCATGGATGCGGCATGGAAGAAAAGGAAAGCACAAGCTGCCCAAGAAAATTGCAGGACAGAATTGGAATCTTTTGTCAATTGCCCGGCAAGGTCGAGAAGAAACCCTCATGATTCAGGCCTCCACAACACACTCTTCTTCACCTTTGCTTGCGGAAGCTGATGCTCTTTTATTTGCAACAAAAGTAGCTGCCCAGTCCAAGCACAAGAAGTCACATTTCTTATCGACAACCTCGACACTTGCAAGAGCAGCTTCAGCAACAACCATTACAAATGATCGGTACCTTGGGAGCTTAGGCAACAAATAGCAGGCTATAAAAGAGATGCGAAATGTTGGTATCCAAAATCTATCACATAAATAGGAAGCTAAATGGAGTAGCCCATGATTGTGCACAACTGTGCAATTAGACGACCTATGTCCTTGCCTATCTTCACCTGTTTGAATTCAGCTCACGTAGCTATAGGCTCTTGTCCCTTTGCTCTTTCATTCCAAAACTTTCAATTTCAGGGATATGTACTTCTTGATGTACTTTGCATATGAGCTGAATAAAAATTTGGCGCCCCCGGCGCCTCTCCTTGTTCAAAAAAAAAAAATTAGGACGGGTTACAATCATGTACGGAAAGATCATCAAGATTATAAATATATGAGCAGCCCACGCGATGCTGAGGGTGGAGAAGGACGCCGTTCAGGTCTGCCGGAGCGGCACGTCGACATGCACACGCGCGAGCGAGTGTGCCGTGCATCGCACCGTGCGGCGCGCGACGGACAACTCCTCATCAGAGCCAGCAGCAAAGGAACGCTCGCGCGTCTCTTCAGCACCGTTGACGCCTCCTAGCTTCAAGAGGTACACACCGTTTCTCAGGCCGACCATGTGTCACGGCCCAGCACCGGCCTGGAAGCAAACGGGCCAAGAAGAGGCAGAAACGCCAGTTGGCTGAAGCCCAACTGGACGAAGAGAAGATGTCGTGCGGGACTGGCTTGGAAGGGGAATAAAAGAGGAGGAAGAACGGGAGAAGGAACTCGAACAGAAATGAGGAATTAGTTGAATCAAGAGTTAAATACATGGTTAGTAATTTAACTTGTCACGTCGGATCGAATTAGTCACCGTACATCGGAAATACGCTGTGGCGGTAACTGAATACGCACATAATGTTTTCTACGGTCACTCCTGCATGTAGAGCCTGTGTACGAGCTGAGCTGGCGTTGATAGGGGTCCACTTGACAGAAGTTTTGTGTTTGTCCTCGAGCACTCCGCGGGAACATTGCAGAAAAGACCCTGCACTGCGAAACGCCGCGCACAGATCAGCCCCTCCACCTCCTCCACTTCAGCCCCGCGCCACCTCCGCCTAGTTTGTCGTCGATCACGTCCGCCACAAACGCGCTGGTGTAGAGACAGAGAGGTAGAGAGGCGGCGGTGTTGTTGTCGTGGCGACGGAGGCGGCGGTATTGTCGTCGCGAGGGAGGCGGCGCAGCTCAGGCGGCGCAGCTCCGGCGATGACGCCGCGCCGGCGGTCAGATGGTGCTCCACCGCCCGTATACGGTACCGCCCTTGTCAATGTACTGTCGATTCAAAGAATTTTGCATTCATTATGTATTAGGGTTGCAGATTTGGAGTTTGATTTTGGAGTTCATGCGGTTGGTTGGACAGAACAGAGGATTCGAAAAGCACTTCTTTTTTTCTGATGGAGTTCATGCGGTTGTTTAGGGGGTTAGTGTAGGGTTTATAAGATCCAAAGGTTCATGCTTTTATTTGGATGATTATCACAGGTCCTCGAAGCAGTTATTTTTCTGTTGAAGTTAATCATGGGGGCTACTTTCTTGGTGAAGGCAAGAACAGAAGTTATGTCAGTGGTGTGTCTCAATGGATTGATCATGTGGATAGTGTGACCTGGTCTGCTCTTATGCTTAAGAATTTGATTGAAGAAATGGGGTATGAGATGTCAGGGAGGATAACAGTGCATTTTTGTGATCCCTTTCGCTCTGTTAGCACTGATGGACTGAGGAAACTTAGTGGTGATGAGGATTGTGAGGCCATGCTCTATTTCTTGGGCATGGGGCAACATTTCTTCAGTCTTTACCTTGATCATGATGACAGCCTTCTTGCTAGGAATTGGGATGATGTGGTCCAGTTTCCAGTGATTGACTTGCCACCTGTTATCAGCCCTGCAAAACCAACAACAAACAGAGATGGAGATGAAGTTGTACACATCGAAAATTCAGACCTTCAGCCTGTGCCATTGCAAGTGATATCTCCACTGCAGGATAGCAATGTTGCTGCAAGAACAAGGAAGAGGAGGCTTGTTGCAGTTGAGGATGATGAGGAGGCAGCAACAGAAGATGATGCTGACCAAGATTCTGACTTTGATCCCAGTGGCATTGTTGATTCAGAGCTAGATGTCAGTGATGGTGATGATGACCTGTTTGAGGACAATGTAGACAATTCAGAAGATGAAGAAGTGAAGGTGCCAAAAGGGCAAGGCAGAGAAAAGGCCAAGGCAGAGAAAATACAAGAAGCAAAGAAGATGGCTTTTAAAGAGGAGGATTCAGAAGATGATGAACTATGGGGGCCAGACACTGACATAGATGCAATTCACACTAGGTTTAAGATGTTCAGAGAGGAAGATTTGCACAATCCCAAATTCTTTGTTGGTCAGTGTTTTCAATCAGTGGAAATGTTGAGGAAAGCAATACAAGTATACAGCTGCATCAACAGACAGGACATCAAGCTGCCAGTAAATGATAGAAAGAGGTTGAATGCAAAGTGTTCAGAAGGTTGCAAATGGAATCTGTGGGCTTCTATGTCTAGCATCAGCAAATGCTTCATGATCAAGAATTTCTGTGGTGAGCATAGCCACAGTTGCAGTAGGACATTTAAGGTGCATGCATTCACTTCAAACTTCCTAGCTGAGAGATATTTGGAGAGCTTCAGGGCTGATCAAGACATGAACATGAAAAATTTCTCAAGAATCATTCGTAAGGATTGGAATATGACTCCGTGAAGATCAAAGTTGCAAAGGGCAAGGAGGCTGGCTATGAAAGTCATATATGGTGATGAGGAAGGTCAATACAAGCTACTATGGGATTATGCAAATGAAATTAGGAGGAGTAACCCTGGAAGCTCTTTCTTCCTCTCACTAGATGAAAATTCTAGGTTTCGGAGATGCTACATGTGTTTGGATGCTAGCAAGAGAGGGTTTTTGCAAGGATGCGGGCCTGTGATATTTGTGGATGGCTCGTTTCATCAAGACAAGATACAGAGGCCGATTACTTACTGTTGTTGGAATGGATCCAAATGACTGCATTTACCCAATAGCAGTTGCTGCAGTAGAAGTGGAAGATACTACTAATTGGACATGGTTTTTGGAATCATTGAAGCATGATCTAGGCATTGTCAATACTCATCCTTGGACTATCATGTCTGACAAGCAGAAGGTATTTTTTATGTACATAAGCTTCTTATATTCTTGCACACTATAGTTCTAGTTTAAAGGCATACACTAAATATAATCATGGAAACTTCAGGGCCTAATAAATGCAGTCAAGGCAGTTTTTCCTGAGTCAGAACATAGATTTTGTGTCAGACACATGTGGCAAAACTTTAGCCAGCTATACAGAGGAGATGTTCTGAAGAACCAGCTTTGGAAGATTGCAAGGAGCAACACAGTTCAGAGATTTGAAGCTAACATGGCAGCAATGAAAGTGCTCAATCCTGAGGCATGGGCTTGGTTAGATGAGTTGGATCCAAGAACCTGGGTCAGAGCCTTTCAGAGTGACATACCAAAGTGTGATGTGCTCCTCAACAACAATTGTGAGGTGTTCAACAAGTAAGAATTTTTATGTACCTCAATTGTTCATTCATCTAGGGCATTTGTGTTAAGGCTCGACTAGTTAAGGTCGTGATCGTTAAGCCTCGGCTTGGTAAGGTTGTCATCCTTAAGGCTCGACTTGTAAAGGTCGTGATCGTTAAGCCTCGGCTTGGTAAGGTTGTCATCCTTAAGGCTCGACTTGTAAAGGTCGTGATCGTTAAGCCTCGACTAGTTAAGGTTGTCAAAGTCGAGGCTTAACGATCACGACCTTTACATAGTCGAGGCTTACAGATGACAACCTTAACTAGTCGAGGCTTAACGATCACGACCTTTACAAGTCGAGCCTTAACGATCACGACCTTAACAAGTCGAGCCTTAACGATCACGACCTTTACAAGTCAAGCCTCAACGATCACGACATTTACTAGTTGACGACTTGTTAACCTAAATTTGTGCATTTGTGCTGAGTGAATATGACTCCTTGTACAGGTACATTTTGGAGGCTAGAGAGCTAGCTATTCTATCAATGCTTGAGAGAATCAAGGCACAGATCATGACAAGGATTTATAACATGCAGAAGGAAGAAATGAGATGGACAGGTCTCATTTGTCCTAAAATCAAGAAAAAAGTGGACAAAAATGTGGATTTTGCAAGCAACTGCTTTGTTGATGGAGCAGGAGATGGCCTATTCTCAGTAGCTGAAATGCATGGTGCCACACCCACTACTTACATAGTGGACACTGAAGACAAAGACCCGCAGCTGCCAAAGATGGCAGAAGTCAGGTATACCATGTCCCCATGTTATATCTGCAATCAGGGATGAGAGAATTGACCCCTATCACTGGTTGACAAGTGTTATTCAGTGGAAATGCACAAAAGAGCATATGCTAATATTGTTTACCCTTGCAAAGATAAAACTGAGTGGGAGAACATGAATGGCCCTGCTATTCTTCCTCCTTTGTATAAGAAACATGTGGGCAGACCAACCAAAAACAGGAGAAAAGCTCCAGGTGAAGTGGACTGCAGAGGTGGAGGGAAAAGGATGAGCAGGAGGGGTGTCATCATGCATTGCAGCCACCGTGGGCAGCCCGACCACAACGAAATGGTTGTTACTGGTACAAAAATGTACCGAGTCCACCCGAACCCTCTCAAGCTGCTCCTACAAGTACAACAGCTACAACATCACAAACGAGATTCCTCCAATTACTGCGGACCATCCCGATAGCGATCGAGTGCCTTCTTACCAAGATACTGTGGTGGAAACATTGGCTCAGCAGGTAAATTATTTCTATCATTCCTTACTCACATTCCTACCCAAATTTATTTGTATAATTACTGTAAGTTGCATTGAAATTCCAGAGGACAATAGTGAGGAACATGGAGACAGCTTCCCACTCCGAATCCACTTTCATTGCTTCAGCCGGAGAGGAGCTACCCCACCCTGCTGCACCTAACACTATGAGACAAGGACAGCTTGCTCGAAATTGCTAGCTTTGCAGCGAGGAGAAGATGAAAGCTCTGGAGGAGAAGAAGCAGGCAATTCTAGAAGCTAGGCTGGCAGCTCGGGTGAAGAAAGCGAAAGATGCCGCAGCCAAGAGAATTGAGCAAGAGAAGAGAAAGGCGAGCAAGCAGCAGACTAGGGCAACCGAACAAGCAGCCAAGAAGGAGCGAGAGGAGAATTGATGCGAGAAAACCAGAGAAAGGCAAAGGCTGAGACCGGGAAGTTCATTGAGGAGGTTAGGAAGGAACAAGCAGCCAAGAGAAGGCAGAAGCACCTGGAGAAGAAGCAAGCGAGAGAGAGCAAAAGAGAGGGCTGCAAAGAGACAAGAAAGCAGCAAGAAGCACAAGACAGGGCTGAACTAATGGCTACACTAAGGTCTGCTCAATCCAAGCAATGATGAAGTGGATGAACATGCAGATGCTTTTGTCACCCAACCAAGTGCAAAAAGTGAACATGTTTGATGAGTTTAGGCCTCCTAGGAGGAAGTAGCTCAATTTGCTGTAATATTTGAGATCATTTGCTACCTGTGGCAATGTGCACTATGTACTGTGGTTGAAACTATGCACTCTTCCTTTGCTACCTGTGAGAATGTGCCTACTTTTGGTTATGTTATGGCAGGATATCATTCCTAGTACCATCCTTTTGGTTAAGTAATTATTCCTGCATTTCTGCAGTGTGCCAATATTGTTTACCCTGTGCCAATGCACTCTTATTTCTGCATATGCCAATACTGTTTACCCTGTGCCAATGCACTCTTATTTCTGCATTTTTCATTCGATCACATGATCATAAACATGAACACGGACAATGCCTCGCCTATGATCATCATTGCTACATTGCATACATTGGATAGCCCACAGATCACACATAGTCACATGATCATCATAAACTTCAGCCTAGACACGTAAAACACACATCATTGCTACAATGGATAGCTCACAGATATTGCAAGCATTTACTTACTACCAGTATTCACGTAAACACACATAGTCACTAAGTACCTAGCCGAAATACGATTGGTACATTGGAGCATAGACAATGCCCGCCTATTGCAACCATTTAGTTCTTCTTCATCACAGTAATTGCAAGCATCCCGGACAAGATGCAGCAATGATCATCAACAACGACTGCACCTTCTTCACCGCATCAACCAATGCTCGCATATTCTTGACGACCCGATGCATCTTCTCGATCATGCCGTCTTCGAACCCTTGCTGCAGGTCCTTCCCCCATTGCTTCATTCTCTCGCCTTGATCAGCTCCAGAGCTTCCTCCTATCTTCAGCCCAGCCAATGGCATCCACTGCAGAGTCTCCTAGCAGCACATCATTGTCCACAATGTACCCCACATACTCAAGCTCCCAATGCCATAAGTTGCAGCCATGCTGCCAACCAAAATCAAACGACACCGTCAAAGAAACAGACACCAAATCGAACGAGACAGACACCAAATCGAACAAAAAAGACACCAGAAATTGCACATTTCACTTACCCCGTGCTTCTTGCACTTGTAGTACACCCACCCATGGTGCTCCGCCGTGCCGGAGACGCTACGGCTCACCAGCCTCCCGCAGCGCGGCAGGGGATCGTCGGAATGAATGGGCTACGACGGCACAAAACGCTGGTGCTGCTAGAGCTCGCGCTACGCATCCCGGCGACTGCAGTTGATGACGACGACTGGAGGAGGCGCGACGGCGGAGACCGACCTAGGGTTCTTGCTAGAGTGGGGAATTGGGGGCAGCGTGGGGAATTTGCAAACAGTTACTCATTTGCAAATAAGCCACTGCTTAAATCCTTTGTCAACAAATGCCGCCACCACGAGGAGTGACCGACCTGCTCCATTCGACAAGTTCGTGGACAAAACTACTCGCCACGTGGGCCCACGACCGCCGCCTCAGCTCGTACACAGGCTCTACATGCAGGAGTGACCGTAGAAAACATTATGTGCGTATTCAGTTACCGCCACAGCGTATTTCCGATGTACGGTGACTAATTCGATCCGACGTGACAAGTTAAATTACTAACCATGTATTTAACTCTTGAATCAAATGTAATTTCCCCTTCAAATCCTGTTGTACTTCCAAACTTGCACTTCTCTGTGAGGATCTGTAAGCGAGGTCGTAACAATTGGTATCTTGAGCCCGTTTCGATTCCCTCGGAGTACGCTTGATCTATCAGTCCGTCTGCGGTTGGTGGTGATTCTCGAATCGCCGCCGTAAGTCCCATCTTTCGGCTCGATCGTGTATCCATGGGTCCGATCTGGCGCCCAGGAAGAAACCGACGGTGGTGCAGACCCAAATCGCTTCCGCTATGGCCACCGTCGATGAAAACCACGCCGCCACCAACGCCAAGCTCGACGAGCTCATGGAGAAGATGGGGGCGCTCACGGGGTGGATGCGACGATGAGCGCCACCACCACGGAGCCGACGAAGAGCACGGCACTCCTCCAGCCTCCATGCGGAGGACACCGCCTCCCGGCCGGCCTCCCGAGACGGGCGCCATCACGCGGCCCGCGAACATCACGGAGCCGATCGCGCTGACAACCACCGTCGTGCGGACCGACACCGACAAACAGCCCAACGGGCGCGGCGAGGCTCTTCACGTACGGGGGCAGGATTCGGGGGTCACTCGGCCGCCCGATCTCGCCTTCGGCCAACGGTACGTTTCATGATGCACGACGCTCGCTCGACAGTAGTTCTCGAGCCGGAGAATTTGCGTGTCAATTTCACACAGTATCCACAGCAGCCACACCAAAACCTCCATTCTCAGCACCACGAGCATCAGCACCACCATTCCTCAGCACCGCACGTCGTTTGGCACGACTCCTAAGATGGATTTTCCAAAATTTGATGGGGATGATCACCAGATTTGCGTAGACAATTGTGAACTCTATTTTGACATATATGGAGTTTCACCACCTATGAAAGTCAAATTCGCTGCTCTCAACATGGTTGGGAATGCAGCACTCAGCTTAAAACTCGTGCAAAAGCGTAGGAAGTTTGTTCACTGGGAGGAGTTAACCACTGCTGTAGTAGATCGCTTGGGCAAAAGCAAACACACCTTCTATATGAGACAGATGCTAGCTCATGCGCAGCTTGGTTGCGTAGATGAATACACAACTAAGTTCAACACACTCAAACACCAAATTCTCCTAGAGGATCCTTATACAAGTGAAGTCTTGTTTGTAGAACGCTATTTGGTCGGTTTAAAACCGGAAATTAGAACTGCTGTAGTTTTACATTGCCCCGATGACGTTGAGACCGCGAGTTTGCCGGCAAACCGCAGGAAAGCGAGCTGGAACAGGAGAAGACCAGTAGCTTCACTCGCCACCGTGACAAAGACAAGCACAGGTCATTCGCCGTTGACAAGTTGAAAGGAGCCGCTCGTGCCGATGACACCACAAAGCTTGACAAACCTCGTTGGGACAGACAAATTGGAAGCACTCCGGCTTATCGCAAATCCAAGGGGAGTGTTTCACTTGTGGTGAGAAGTGGAGTAGGACACATAAGTGTGCTACTCAAGTACCGTTACATAGTGGAAGAGTTGCTCGAAGTTCTCCGGATTGACGATGATGATAGCCGATCGTCATCGGTAGCTCAACTCGCCTCGAAGATGATTTGATGCTCCTTGCACCCTTGGCAGCACCATCAAAACCAAAGGCACGCCGAACCATGCGTCTCCATGGCATGGTCGGGAAGCAGCACATATTGATATTGGTCGATTCTGGTGCCAATGCCTCCTTCATCAGTACAGACTTGTCAACGCAGTTGGGGCGGGAGTTGCAGGACACAGCGCCAGCTCGCTTTGTCGCAGCAAATGGTGCACCCCTTGTCAGCTCACAGATGGTACCCCAGTTACAGTGGCTCTGTCAGGGCCACTCATTCGTCCAAGACTTTCAGGTTCTACCACTGCCTTGTTACGATATGATTTTAGGCGCTGACTGGTTGGAGGATCATAGTCCTATGTGGGTGCATTGGAAGAAGCGTTGGATGCGCTTCACCCACAATAAGAGACGGGTCCGCCTCGTGGGCATTCGAGATAAACAATGAACCTGCTGTCCAGTGTCGGTGGCCAAATTACATGGGTTGTTGCGCCGCGGAGCTGTGGCTGACTGCATCCAAGTGCGGCCAATTCACCGTGAGCCGGACTCTCAATGCCCCGACAGCGATTGACATGGAGGCAATTCCGTTGAAATCCAGAGTCTCTTAGCAGAATTTGATCAGCTGTTTGCGGACCCGGCTGCTTTACCCCCGAGGCGTGATCGCGATCACCGCGTGCCGCTTGTGCCGGGTGCTCAGCCTACCAATGTGCGCCCCTACCGCTATGCGCCACATCGAAGACGAAATCGAGCGCCGATACAGCAATGCTAGCACATGGAACTATCCGACGCAGCTTCAAGCCCTTTTGCGTCTCCGGCTCTTTTGGTGCGCAAGAAGGACGGGACATGGAGGTTCTGCGTCGACTACCGCCAACTGAATGCCCTCACAATAAAAAACAAGCACCCCCTGCCTGTGGTCGATGAGTTACTGGATGAGCTTGCGGGAGCACAATGGTTCAGTAAGTTGGACTTGAGCTCGGGCTACCATCAGATTCGCATGGCAGCAGGAGAAGAGCACAAGACGGCATTCAGGACACACCAAGGGTTGTACGAATTTCTCGTCATGCCCTTTGGATTGACAGGAGCACCAGCAACTTTTCAAGGGGTGATGAACTTGTTGTTCGACAAACTGTTGCGACACGGTGTACTCGTTTTTATGGATGATATTCTTGTCTATACATCCACCTTGGAGGAGCACAAGAAATTGTTGCGTGCTGTCCTTCAGACACTTCAGGAGAACCAGTTGTTCATTAAACGTTCCAAGTGTCTGTTTGCCCAATCCTGATGAGGACATCCCTACCTCACTACTACCTCCGTCATTAACAAATGAAGATGAACCTGCTGTGAAGCTCAAGTCCAATGAAGTTCGGATTGGACCAATTACAAGAGCTCGTGCGAAGCTACTTAAACAACAGGTGAACTTGTTTCTAAACGGTACTTTGATTGATGAGAACTTTATACTGTCTAAGTCCTATTACTTATGTATCATCAGGTATCAAGAGGAGACAAGCATCGCACGAGGAGAGGAGCAGCTGGACATGAAGATCGGGCCACCCCTTATCATCTTGGTATCAGATTTCCAGTTTTCCTCGGTAAGCCATCCACAATCCACCCCATAGTTGAGTTGTGAGTGTTTTCCTATCCAGAAAAAGCCATAAAAAGTTAGGGTTAGGGTTTGCCATCGCCTTAGATTGCACTAATTTCGAGTTTTAGTTGCTTTTCGTAGTTGTTTTTGCGTATCTTTATCTTTCATCTAGTAGAATTGTTAGGGTTTGTGTTTTCTCTATCATCTAGTTCATCATAGTGTGTCAGTTTTGTTACTCCGAGTCCACATAGCGTACAATGTGTTTTGTCCAAACCATAGCTACAGCCTATCGATATAAAGTGACTAGGAGCTTCCCCAGAAGAGACTAGTTTTCCCGCTCGACAGGCTGCTCATTAGGGTTTTGGTGCTTTGCATATCTTGTTGGCCGTGTTATCAAGGAGTTGGGTCAAAAAAAAAAAAAAGAGAAAATTGAAAAGAAGCAAAAGAGCTACATAGCTGCGTGTGTTCTACAAAACAGAAAAATACAAAAAGAAAAGTGTCGTGCTAGTTGAATCAAGTGAAAGGCCTAAGTTTTCTTTACTGCACCTGTAGTTGAGTAATCTTGTGCCTGTCTCGTTGAGCTTTGCTAGCGTCTTTCTAGTGCATTGCAACCTTTTTCCTCCATATAGTTGCATTGCCCCATTATATCGCCTTGTGTGAGTATCTTTGGTTGTCTACTGGTCACAGCTAGAGCTTGTTATTGGTGCAAATAGGTAGCCTACCTACAGCCCCACATATATCATGCTTTGTCGTGTGATTGTTCTTATACCCTTGATATTCGCTTCGCTACATCCGTGCACTAGTTGTTCCTACAAGTGTTAAGCAACACTAATTTACTTTGGAACGGTAAGATTTCCTTTTCTTATCAGTTTTGAGTGAGTTGTGAGAGTACCACCATATATTTTGGATTTAGTGCACTAACCTACTAATCATGTCTGCTAGTGATAATAAGATTGTTAACCAGGAAAACAAGAATTCGGCAGATATCATCACATGGAGGGAGTATGAAGCTCTTCGTAACGAGATGCGACGTGAATTCCGCACTAAGGATGATGAGCTTAAGGATACAGTGGACGAGATCAAACAAATGTTGGATGCTACTAATATCACCGTCACTGGATTGGCTGATCAAATGACCGATATACAGCGCAATCTTGCCGATATGCGCCTCGCTATTGAGAATTTGACTACACAACAACAACAAGACGATGATGAAGATCCCGAGCTTGATGATGACGCACACAATGCTCGTGGTGCGCCTCGTGATTATCGTCCGCGTGGTCGGGCTCCACTTGGCCGTAATGGTCGTGGGCAAGATGAAGAAGATGGATTGGGTAAGCCCAAGTTTTCCATACCCAAGTTTGAAGGGGGAGCTGATGTTGAAGAATATCTCACTTGGGAGCTCAAGATTGAGAAGTTATGGAGCTTACATCCCAACTACTCTGAAGATAAAAAGATCAAGCTTGCTTCTTCTGAATTTAATGGTTATGCATTGCGTTGGTGGGATTCTTTGGTTCGTAACCGCGACGAAGATGGTGCACAACCTATCCGTACATGGCGTGCTATGAAGGAAGTTATGACTTCTCGTTTTGTGCCTACAAATTACATGCGGAATATATTTGATAAGCTAACACTATTGAGGCAAGGTGTGAAGACTCGTTGATGAGTACTACATGGAGATGGAGATGCTTATGCAGCGTGGTCGTGTCCGTGAGTCTCTCGAGATGACAATGCAGCGTTTTCTCAATGGATTGAAGTATGATGTTAAAGGCATTGTTCGTCATTACACCTACACCGATATGAATCAATTGTTACATCATGCACGAGAAGCCGAATCACAGCTTGGTCGAAGAAGCAAAGGTTAAAGGACGTGCTACGGGAGCTGGGCGTTTACACCCCGCGCGCCCTCTACGGCGCCGGCACCGTCGACGCGCTCCGTTCCTTACTCTACTCCGCCTAGCAAACCGGTCTCCAATGTATCTAATGCAAAGAAGTCCGAATCTGCGGCAAGTACGAGTGGTTCTGGTGTGTCTACAACGCGCAACCGCGATATGTTTTGCCATACATGTGGTGGCAAGGGTCACTTCAAGAGAGATTGTCCTAACCGCAAAGTCATGTTTATCAATGAGGACAATGAGTATGAGACTCGGAGATGATGTTGATCCAAATGCTCCGCACAATGATGACTATGACACCGATGGCGAAGATGCATATCCTTCCGATGCTCGTACCATTGTTGTGTCGCAGCAGTGCTCTTAATGTGTTGCCTAGTGCATCTACTCAGCGTTGCAATTTGTTCCAAACCAAAGCTTTGGTTGGTCCTGACAAGGCTTGCAAGGTCATTATTGATGGCGGGAGTTGCCGCAATTAGCAAGCAAGGAGTTATGTACCAAGCTGAAGTTGAAGTACCTACCGCACCCGCATCCATATTATATTCAGTGGTTGAGCGATAATGGTGAAATGAAGGTAAACCATATGGTGCGTGTTGAGTTTGAGATTGGACCGTATAAGGATTGCATTGATTTTGATGTGGTTCCTATGACGGTTTGTCACCTCTTGTTGGGTCGGCCTTGGCTCTATGACCGTTCTGTGCAACACAATGGCCGAGCCAATACATATCACTTGGAGTACAAGGGCAAGAAAATTTAACTTACAGCCTATGTCACCACAACAGATTGTCAATGAGTCTCGTCAGAAGATTGAAGTGAATTTGGAGGATGCACCTCTAGATAGGCGAGAGAATTGTAATGTCGTGAGTGATATACCGAAAAGTGAGAGAGTGAATTCCTTAGTTTCATTAGCCACCAAAGAAGACATGAGAGAATTTAGTGAGGATCCTACGGCCATGCCTCTTGTGCTTTTGTACAGGGGTACGGTTTTGGTTACTAATGACATGACCCCTCTTCCTCTTGGTGTTTCTAATGTTTTGCAGGAATTTGGCGACGTGTTTCCGGAGGAGGTACCCGCAGGACTACCACCATTGCGAGGTATTGAGCATCAAATTGACTTGATTCCCGGAGCATCGCTGCCCAATAGGGCGCCATATCGCACTAATCCCGAAGAGACGAAGGAGATACAGAAGCAAGTACAAGCGCTACTCGACAAAGGTTATATCCGC
Organism: Lolium rigidum; assembly: GCF_022539505.1. Taxonomy (NCBI): domain Eukaryota; kingdom Viridiplantae; phylum Streptophyta; class Magnoliopsida; order Poales; family Poaceae; genus Lolium; species Lolium rigidum. Next base: position 215,907,519 of record NC_061513.1, on the reverse strand, counting down.
ATAAGCCTTAGTCCTTGTGTTGTTCCTATTATTCTAGTTCCTAAGAAAGATGGTACTTGGCGTATGTGCGTAGATTGTAGAGCTATAAACAACATTACTATTCGATATCGTCATCCTATTCCCGTTTAGAGGATATGCTAGATGAATTGAGTGGTGCTGCTGTGTTCTCTAAGATTGATTTGCGTAGTGGTTATCATCAAATTAGGATGAAAGAAGGGGATGAGTGGAAAACAGCCTTTAAAACAAAATTTGGTTTATATGAGTGGTTAGTAATGCCTTTTGGGTTAACTAATGCACCTAGCACTTTCATGAGACCGATGAACCATGTTTTGCGTGAATTTATTGGCAAATTTGTGGTTGTATACTTTGATGACATATTAATCTACAGCCGCAATGAATCTGATCATACTATACATATTCGACATGTTTTGCAAGTGTTGCGTGATAATAAACTCTATGGTAATCTTGAGAAGTGCACATTTTGCAAAGATAAGGTCATATTTCCGGGTTATGTTGTCTCTAAGCATGGAGTAGAAGTAGATGTGTCTAAAATTGAAGCTATTCAAAATTGGCCTACTCCCATGAATGTGAGTCAAGTTAGAAGTTTTCATGGTCTAGCTGGGTTTTATCGCCGTTTTGTGCCCAATTTTTCTACTATTGCTGCACCTTTGAATGATTTGACTAAAAAGGGTGTTGTCTTTGAGTGGGGCATTGCCCAAGATCATGCTTTTGATGAACTAAATCGATTGTTAACTTCTGCACCGTTGCTTGCACTTCTTGATTTCAATAAGCAATTTGAGATTGAATGTGATGCTAGTGGTATTGGAATTGGTGGTGTGTTGATGCAAGAGGGTCGCCCAATTGCATATTTTTCTGATAAATTATCTGGTGCTAAGTTGAACTATCCTATATATGATAAAGAATTGTATGCTTTAATTAGAGTTCTTGAGGTTTGGCAACATTATTTGTGGCCAAAAGAATTTATCATACATTCTGATCATGAAGCTTTAAAATACCTGAAAGCCCAATCTACTTTGCATAAGCGTTTAGCTAAGTGGGTTGAGTTCATTGAGTCTTTTCCATACATCATTAAACATAAGAAAGGAAAAGATAATATTGTTGCTGATGCTCTATCTAGGAAGAATATGCTATTAACCCATCTTGATGTTAAAATTCCTGGATTAGAGGTGTTATGTGATTTATATGCGACTGATCATGATTTTGCTGAACCGTACCGCTTGTGTGTTATGGGTAAAGCATGGGAAAAGTATCACATACACGATGGGTTCTTGTTTAGAGCTAACAAACTATGTGTTCCAGAATCGTCTGTGCGTTTGCTCTTATTGCGGGAATCACATGCTGGAGGTTTGATGGGTCACTTTGGGCGTGAGAAGACGCTACTCATGCTCGCCGATCATTTTTATTGGCCAAAGATGAGGCGGGACGTGGACAGGTATGTGAAGAGGTGCATTACTTGCAACAAGTCCAAGTCCAACCTGAAGCCTCACGGTTTGTATACTCCGTTACCGGCACCTACTACACCTTGGGAAGATATTAGTATGGATTTTGTGTTGGGTTTGCCGCGTACTAAGAGAGGCCATGATTCTATATTTGTGGTAGTGGACAGATTTTCTAAAATGTCACACTTTATTGCCTGCCACAAAAGCGACGATGCGTCGCATATTGCTAACCTGTTTTTCGGGGAGATTGTTCGACTACATGGAGTCCCGAAGACTATTGTTTCGATCGTGATGTGAAGTTCATGAGCTACTTCGGAAGACACTTTGGGGAAAGCCGGGGACAAAGCTACCGTTCGGTACTACTTGTCATCCTCAAACCGATGGTCAAACTGAGGTGGTGAATCGAACCTTGTCACAACCGTTGAGATCCATGATCAAGAAGAACCCGAAGGAGTGGGAAGAGTGTTTGCCGCATGTGGAGTTTGCTTACAACAGTGGCGGTACATTCTACCACGGAGCTATGTCCTTTTGAGGTGGTGTATGGTTTCAAACCCATTACTCCACTTGACTTGTTGCCTTTGCCCATACATGAGAGAGTTAATATGGAGGCATCCAAGAGGGCAGATTTTGTGCGTAAGATCCATGTGAAGACTAAAGAGTTGATCGAGAAGAAAGGCAAGAGCAATGCCGCAAGGATGAACAAGAAGCGCAAAGAGATGTTGTTCAAGCCTCGGAGATTTGGTCCGGGTACATTTTCGCAAGGATAGGTTCCCGAAGCTGCGGAAGTCTAAGTTGAAGCCTCGTGGTGCTGGTCCTTACAAAGTGCTTGCCAAGATCAATGATAATGCATACTCGATAGATCTTCCAAGCTTGATGAGTTTGGTGTCGGTAATTCTTTCAATGTTGCTGATTTGACACCATATGACGGAGAAGACCTTGGAGCGTCGGGGTCGACGCCTTTTGAAGGGGGGAGATGATGAGGACATCCCTACCTCACTACTACCTCCGTCATTAACAAATGAAGATGAACTTGCTGTGAAGCTCAAGTCCAATGAAGTTCGGATTGGACCAATTACAAGAGCTCGTACGAAGCTACTTAAACAACAGGTGAACTTGTTTCTAAACGGTACTTTGATTGATGAGAACTTTATACTGCCTAAGTCCTATTACTTATGTATCATCAGGTATCAAGAGGAGACAAGCATCGCACGAGGAGAGGAGCAGCTGGACATGAAGATCGGGCCACCCCTTATCAAATCCCAATTGGAGTACCTGGGGCACGTGATCAGTGGCGCCGGAGTCGCTACTGACCCAGAAAAGGTGGCGGCTGTTCAACACTGGCCACAACCCAACAATATGAAGGAACTCCGCGGCTTCCTAGGCCTCACAGGGTATTACCGCAAGTTCGTAAAAAACTACGGAGTGATCAGTCGGCCATTGACGGAATTACTAAAGAAAAACATTCAGTTCCAATGGACACCTGTGGCAGACACAGCGTTTCATACCCTCAAGATGGCGTTGATCAATGCTCCAGTTCTGGCCATTCCAGATTTTTCTCGTCCATTTGTGGTAGAAACGGACGCCAGCAAAATGGGCATTGGCGCCGTGCTCATGCAAAATGATCATCCAAATGGCTTATCTGAGTAAAGCTCTCTGTCCCAAGAATCAGGCATTGTCGACATATGAGAAAGAGTGTCTGGCAATCCTTCTCGCTGTTGATAAATGGCGACCGTACCTGCAACAACACGAGTTTACCATACAAACTGACCAGAAAAGCTTGCTTCACTTGATCGAGCAGACGCTTGACCACGGGAATGCAACACAAAGCTTTTGTGAAGCTGATGGGGATGAGTTACAAGATCCAGTACAAAAAAGGGATAACGAATGCTGCTGCGGATGCCCTATCTCGTCGCACCCATGAGAATGAGTTCTTGGCAATCTCTGCGGTGGAACCAACTTGGCTGCAAGTTTTGACAGAAGGATATAATGAGGATCCAGAGACAAAGAAGCTGTGGTCTGAGCTCAGTATGTCTGGGCACAACGACAAAGGTTACTCCCTCGAGCAAGGAGTGATACATTTTCATGGCCGCATTTGGGTTGGAAACAATGTCACGGCCCAGCAGCACATCATCCAGGCTCTTCATTCCAGTGGCATTGGCGGCCACTCCGGTGTTCTGGCCACTTACCAACGTATTAAACGCATGTTTGCGTGGCCACACCTGAAGCAAACCGTGGCGCAGTATGTCAGCACATGTGCCACTTGCCAGCAAGCCAAGACTGAGCACACAAAACTTCCGGGGCTGCTGCAGCCTCTACCTATTCCACCATTTCCCTGGCACACAGTCAGCATGGATAGGGGCTACCTCGTTCGCAGGGATACGACGTCATTCTGGTGGTCATTGACAAACTCACAAAGTATGGTCATTTCTTGCCCTTGAAGCACCCCTTTACGGCTGCTCAGGTGGCGCAAACGTTTCTGGATGGCATCTATAAGCTGCATGGCCTGCCACAGCGAATCATATCTGATTGCGACAAAGTGTTCACCAGCACCCTTTGGCAGGAGCTGTTTCGACTGACCGATACTCAGCTGATGATGAGTTCAGCTTATCATCCCCAGACGGACGGGCAAACAGAGCGTCTCAATCAGTGCTTGGAAGCATTCCTCCGATGTTCAGTACACGCCACTCCTAATCAATGGTCCAAGTGGCTGCCGCTCGCGGAATACTGGTACAACACTTCTTATCACTCCGCCCTTCAGCGCTCGCCATTTGAGACTCTATACGGGCATGTTCCTCGGCATTTTGGTACGCCAGATCCCGCTTCGGTCACGTCGCCAGAATTGGAGAAGCTCCTTCAAGATCGCTCCACAACCATGGCCTTGCTGCAACAGCAATTGTTGCGTGCCCAAGAACGCATGCGGCGACAGGCTGACAAGCACCGAACGGAGCGCACCTTCCTGGTGGGCGACTCTGTTTACCTCCGTCTTCAACCTTATGTCCAGACTTCGATCGCGCGTCGCAGCACCTAGAAGTTAGCTTTCAAGTTCTACGGGCCCTACAAAGTGCTCCGTCGGGTGGGCGAAGTTGCTTACAAGCTGGAGCTACCCACTGGAAGCCGTATCCATGATGTGGTGCACGTTTCTCAGCTCAAACGTCACCTGCCTCGTACACACCAAGTAAGTGATCTGAGTTCTGTGATTCTTTTGGACACTACCAACATGTTGCAGCCACTCGAGATACTTTCGGCAAGATCGATCCAGCGTGGTGGGGTGGCCATTCCTCAAGTTCACGTGACCTGGGACACGTCGACGCCACCAGCGACGACCTGGGAGGATGCATTTGCTCTGCAAGCAATGTTTCCCAATGCACTGGCTTGGGGGCAAGCCAGCTCTCAAGGGGTGGGGCATGTCACGGCCCAGCACCGGCCTGGAAGCAAACGGGCCAAGAAGAGGCAGAAACGCCAGTTGGCTGAAGCCCAACTGGACGAAGAGAAGATGTCGTGCGGGACTGGCTTGGAAGGGGAATAAAAGAGGAGGAAGAACGGGAGAAGGAACTCGAACAGAAATGAGGAATTAGTTGAATCAAATGTAATTTCCCCTTCAAATACCGTTGTACTTCCAAACTTGCACTTCTCTGTGAGGATCTGTAAGCGAGGTCGTAACACCATGTCACAAGATCCAACCATGGTCGATTGATCGGGTCATCTCGTTTGCTGCGTTGTACAGGTGTTCTGCTCAAAGTAGCTAGCACTGCAAGTGTTTCAAAGGATGGACTCGGACAGTGAGACCTGATCCTCACTTTCGACGTGTAGAGAAGCAGCTTGCAGGCAAGAATTTTCGCTCGTAAGCAGCCCCAGCCCAGGCAATTCTTGTGAGTTGTGACAACGTGAGGAATACTCTTGGTATGTACCGGATCAACACAATCATTGATAGTGTGTTGTTGGTGTGATTCAACGAGGAGGTGCTCACAGCTTCTATGCAAACACGATATATCAAGCTTGGCAATATCCATCAGATGAGGCCTATTCTACAGTACCCAATAGCTTGCTTTTTTTTTATTAAGCATGTTCTTTTCTTGCTATCCTGTATGGTTTGGGAACCTATGACACGTGTAGTATTTGAAATTACACTTGAAGCTGATAAAACTTGTGCTATTATTCTTTTCCTAAATTAGGTTGATCAGCTATCAATTGTAGGCAGGACAATGATTAATTTGCATTTTATCTTCTCCCATGTTTTTCGAAGACAACCAATGCTCTCTATACTAACTTTGAACTGTGCATATTAGATACACTTCTAAAAAAATTACTACATAACGTTGTAGCATTTTTAAATTATGGAACTCACGGGAGATAAATATGGAGGCAATGGAGATGCTACTAATACACAGGTTCACATATAAAAGGCAATGTAAAAATATCTTTTTGAAAGCATTGCCCAATTGTTTGCTTATTGTGTTTTCCCGGTGCAACGCACGGGCATTTTTACTAGTCAATCTTCATCGCAGAAGAACCATCGGTGGGCATCATATGAGTCAGGCCAGACTCGTCGAAGCGGTCGGTGTGGTCGATACTCAAAGCCATCGAGGTAACTAGAAGAGGCAGCAGCCAGCAGGTGGTAACTAGAAGAGTCAGTTCAGACTTCAGACTCCCATACTTATACAGGGCCCAGGTGCAAAATGACAGCAAGGGGCCTATTCGCATAAATTATTAAAACACTATATTTCAAGCTAAAGAAACTGAATATATTATTATTGAGTACATTATGTCAAAAAAAAAATTATTATTGAGTACATAGTAGTAGAAATTCATAATCTTTTTACACTGAAAATGAAAGCGCATACTAACTTTTGGCTCTAAAATGACAGGACCTAGTAATTACTTGTCTCGATCAAGCCACCGCAATTTCCTATTTCAGAAAGAACCAGAGAGCAGCAATCACCTAAAAAGTGCAAGAAAAGTAATATTAGACAATCACCTAAAAAGTGCATAGTAAAGCATATTAAATTCGATAGAAGAACTAGTTAAGAGTGGATTGAGGAGCGATGGAAAGGGCAAGCCGCGAGCACACCTTTACCTTTCTCGATCTAATCCCAATTCCCAAATGGCTATTTGATTGGGAACGAATTTGAAAATTGAAATGGAGAAGTTTGAGGAACGATAAAGCTGCATCGTTGACCTCAATTCATGGGTGGCCGGGATCTTGGAAGGCACAGCAGTTGCGGCGCGGTTCTAGGAATTTGCGGGAGAAGGAGATGAGCGAGATGGACAAGAAGAGAACGATTCATTTGCGTTAGCTTACTATGCAGATGGTTCCTTAGCTGCAATTGCTCGCTTGATCTAATTGAGCGACCAAAAAAAACTGCTGTTTTTCTTTCAAATCCGAGCAATTGAAGCCTGGGTTATTAGTTTTTTTTCTTTTCTTTCAGAACAGGTGTTGTCCATTAGCACAAAGAATCTCGTTGTGTATTCTGTTGGAGTGTACTACTGAACTAGTTCCATTACCAGAAATATTGATCATGGTTACAGATTTGTATACAAAGAAAATGCTCACTACATAAACAAAACCAGCATGTCAGTATCACAGACACAGAACAGCAACAACAAAAGGTACTACTAGTTCAACAGGTGAAAATAAATCACCCTGTAGATTATTGCATCTGCTGCCTGGACTACTTGGCTCGCATGCACCAACCACACCCAACTCTGAATAAAGATTCAACAACCCCGCTAATCGTTATAGACATCATCTTCCATGTACATGTAAGGGAATGCGGAACCTGTCGAGCCCCTGAAATATCCACCTGTGGCTGGATGTTGCAGAACCTCCATTCCTTGGCTACTGCAAGCAGAACACTGGCCTGAAAGAAGTTAACCAGGAAGACTCTTATAAGAGAACTAGGAATATTTCACTGTTTGATTCATAAAGACAAGGATTAGTACCATTTTCACTGTCTGATTCCAGAGGAGAGCAGAAATAATATTTTTGCCCAAACATCTCTCTTAATTCAGCAAAAAATACTGACACTCGGGAAACACTTGTGATAGGGTTCTCAATCTTCACTTTGAAGTTGAAGTGGTGGAAAACATTGCAATAATTTTCCACATTGAAACATTGGTGGCCAAGTTCCACTAGTTGGCAGTCATGTCCCTAAAGCCAAATAGAGATCCTTGTTAGTAACAAGTTAATTGGTCACTTCCTTGTTGTTTAAAAAATACAAAAATAGCAAGCTTTTACTTACCGCGAGAGTGGGACTTCTTTTTTTGTATTCTTCGAAAGCCACCATCACCTCCTTACTCATCCATTTCCTCGCATTTTGAATAATCTCTTTGTCAGAAACTCCCCGCCTGTACGCACAACCAAATTAAAATGTAGTTTCTGAAGAAGCACAAGGTAGAGCTAGTAGAAGCCAGAATATGGTGAGTTGACGACAACATGTTCAGTGATTAATGAAGCTTTCAAAACCTACATGCACGTGATAAGAACCACACAACACCGAAAGGAGAGTGAATTAACTAGATATATGTATGCTATGGGGTTGAAAACACCTATGTGTGGCATAGGTACTGCTCGCTTAGAAATTTTGTGTCAATCATATACTCGTATGGGCCTGTGACCCCTGTCAGCATCTTAGAAATTGAACCCGTGACCGGTGACCCCTGTCAGCATCTTAGAAATTGAATATGGAAAGACACTACGCTCTAGAGGATAGACAATGCCTAAATACTATCAATATGCTTTCTTCCATTTTGCTAAATAAGGAACACAAATGATAAATACTTCTTATTCCAAAAACTAACAGTAAGATACAGGGGTAATATCAATGTTTAGCATGGGCAATTGAAAATTTATAACTCTGCATATTATGAGGGGTTATAGTTAGGTAATGCTGGCATTGGTCAACAGGCAACGTCAGTGGTCAGACCCAGCTTCATGTTGTTTAAGCTTCCAAACAACTTTAGTGGCATGACTGTGCAGTTTCAGGGTTTAGGAACTAATGAATTGGCCTGACAAGGCCCACAATGTGACTTTTATTCTATGCAGACCAAACATTAAATTACTGAAAGTCCTTATAAGAAACCTAAATTTTCCATCTTATGCATGATCATGCATTCAAGCTAAATTTTTAGCGACACAGAATAAAATGCTTAGAGAAGATTAAAGTAGTGCCAGTTATCAGTAAAAGAGAGGATTGCTAACACAATAAGAATTGCAGGAGATAAAATTCACCTTGGTTGTCGACGTAGCAAAATCTGCATGGCCGCTTCCTCCCTTGAAGCTTGTTCCCTTGCCTGAAGTTTCTGTCGCTCCTCAAGGAAGTAGGGAGCTCGGGCAATGATATCGGCACGCCGAGCAGCTGACATTTTATCCTTCTTGGCGGCTAGTCTGGCACGCTCAATGTCACGAAGCATAACACACGTTTCACGGAAAGTGCTGCATGTATTCTCTTCAAAGTACTTCTCCAGTTCTCGCCGCTCCTCCTCTCTAAAGAAATGCATGCACGTATGGTTAAAAGTACGAAATAAATCAAAGGCTAAATACTTTTGAGCTAGTGAATTTATCCATCTGAAGTAATACAAAGCACAATTACTGTAAATGAACCGAAACACTCTGGTCGTGGTGAATAATTTTGTGCTTTATGACTATATCTAACTAGGTACAGAGTGAAAACACTCAACCCACAAATTAGGATGTCAACAGTATCGTTTATGTCGCATACATTTGGTGGTCCCCACACCACACTTTTGGCATGCTGGGCTGATGCTTTCCAATTTTGGTTATATGAGGCATGTATAAACAGGTAAAGTTTTAGCGCTTTGGGACATCTTGCATTATTTATTTAAATGCATTTAAGACTTAAAAGTTACAAACAATAGAATACAAGTCAAGACCATCAGACAGCAAAATCATACGTACATATCAAGATCTGATTCTTCTTTGGGCTTGCTCTCCTCAACAATTTCAGAGTCACTCTCGCTGCCGCTAGCATCGTCAGCACAATAGTTTGACCTAGAGCAACAGATATCAACACAATAAGAGGTTATATTGATGATTACCTACCTAGCAATTTGTTTTGGTATGAACTGTCTTAAACTATGCATGATGTGAAGAGCATATGAAAGAATACTATCGGTAATAGCAAGTATCCATTTCAACAAACCCTAACTGGGTTAATCAGAAATAGTTATGGGCTTATGGCCATACCAACAGGGTGATATCTCGAATTTAGGAGGCGTGCCAGTCAGCCCTAGCGCCTTGAGTTCTGGCAGAACTTCAGGTGTAGAGCTCTCACTGTCACTGCTGCTAACCTCACCAGCATGCTCCTCAACCCTGATCGGAACATGTTTATCAGTCAATATTCATGGTCAGATATTTAGGACATACTATTTCCTCTGTGAGAAGACCAGTGCAAATAATAGCCGAAACAAATATGATTTGAACTTCTGGTGGAATAGGCAGACATACAACACCTGAAATAACCCAGATGACTTACGGTAGTAATTCTTGTGATAATTCTCGTCCTCGTCTGCCTCCAGATCGCCTAGGAAGATTTGAATATAGAACACTCTGTCGAACACGAGTTGTGGTTCCAGCTACTGGAGTTCTAGATGACCTGTTGAGGTTAAGATTTGAAGTTACAACAAGACAAAGGCTTCCCTCCTGCTCATGGTTTAAAGTGGATTTCGAGGTACATCCTTTAGTTCACTTGTAAAGGCAAATATATAGCAGAAGGTTGGGAGATGCAATTTGGGTCACGGGTGCATAACTGTATATGAACCTATTGTGTGAAAACACAATTCAAAATGTCAAAAAAATTGAAATTAAATTCTGCATGTACATCTAGACATTCTATATTGGCACATAAGTTGTCCGGAAAACACCACCTCCCAGAAGGTTGTGCTATACACATTTAATGAATTATTGTTAAGTAGCACTGTGCAAGTGCATATATCTCTCCAAAGCAAAAGAATTGGAAATCTGGAATGCTGTCCAATTTCAAAAGGTCTGCTTTTGCCTTTCTCTGTAAACTTTCATTTCGATAAAGAACGAATATAATAATTCATCAAGCTGATACAGAATACACTAGCAATCTAGCATTTTTCAACTAGAACCATATCGCTCGAGCTATAAAAACACCTGCAATTTGTGGATGTACATTCAATTCCCAGCAAAGTTTCTTATTACCCTAAAGAATTGCGGAACGGGCTGTGAAATTGATGGAGAAGTGGCGAAAGCTCACCCAGTTTTGCGGGAAGTCTTTCTACGGATGCGTGACTTGCGTCTCGCTAACCACGAGACGGGCTGACCGCCGACGGCGAAACCGCGCACACCACGAGGGGGGAAATCAAGCCATCTTTCGGAATCGAGATGGCCATCGCCGTCCATGGTGGCGGAAGCCGGCCGCGAGAGGAAACCTATGGGGAATTTTGGTCGGGTCGGTCTCTGTGTCTCTCTCTTGCTGACCCGCACCAAGTCTTTTTTTTTTTAACAAACCCGCACCAAGTCCGGTGGCATTGTACTTTTTTTTTTTTTTTTTTTGCGAATCCCGGTGGCATTGTACTGGAACGAGTGGGCTGAAAGGTTCCGGCCGAATTTGGTCAGTGATTTCGAAAAAGAACTAAATTTTGGACTTCAATAAAAAAATAAGTCCTTAGAACATCCCACCGGCGCCCGCGTCGGGCAACTCCGCCGGACAAGCGCCTTGGGGACGCCGGCACACACCGCCGCGGATTTGAGACCGGCTGCCCACACATTCGTCATCAAAATAAACCTCGCATATTTTTTTGTAATTGGAGTAAAATAAAGAAAACAAATATAAATGGAGACTACAATACGACCATATTGCATAATTAGCACTAAACGAAAAGCTCGCAATTAATACAAACTCAAGTCAAAGCACCAATAGTAACCGCACGCTTTGGAATACAGTTTGGACATCAAATGTTCCTCCAAAATTAAAAACCTTCACCTGGAAACTTGCCACAGAGTCTTTGGTTGTCCAGAAAAATAGATGTCACCGAATTCCAAATCAAATTCCAACTTGTCATTTATGTGGAATGAAAGAAGATGATGGTTATCATGAACTTATGGAATGCACGACTGCAAGAACGCTAAGGTATGAAATGAGACATCTTTGGGATTTACCTACTGAGGAGGAAATGACAAGATCTGGAGAAGATTGGGTTTTGGTTCTTCTAGACAAACTAAATGAGAAATCTAGAGCAATAGTTATGTTTCTTTGGTGGAGAGCATGGCACCACCGCAATGACCAGATCTTCGGAAAAGGTGATGCTAGCATAAAACACTCTGCTAGATATCTTGATAATTACCTAAACACCATGTTTAGGATTGATGGAGGGCAAGCTGAGGCCAACAGGAAGGGAAAAGGACCAATGCACACTCAAAGAACTAGAGAAAACATGGAAGAACAAAATGGGAAGCAACATCTTTGGATACCACCGAGATAGGGGAGGTTAAGGTAAACGTCAACGCTTCTTTCTCCGAAAACTCTCTGGATGGTTAGTGGGGTGCGGTCGCCAGAAATGATAGGGGTGAAATAATTTTCTCCACCTAGGATTTTATTCGCCGTGCCACTTCTGCTGAATGCTGCGAGGCGTTGGCCTGGTCTAAAGATTGCGGTTCAGCACACTCAGGGAAACATAAAAGTTAAAACAGATTATCTCTCCTTAAAATTTTTGAGCCAGGGGGAGTCTACAGGTCGGAGGCCAGCATTCTGGGATGGGAGTTCAACATGCTAAAGCCTGATAGTAGGTCAATCACTATTGCTCATGTCAACACGGAAGCAAATTCTTTGGCGCATGAACCGGCAAAAATTGGTAGACAAACGCTTTGTAAAGGTCTGGTGCATGGGAGGGTTCTGGCCGATGTGTCCGAACTCTGTACAACTGATTGTATGAACCTTGTTCTATGATGAGTAATATACAACGCCTTTCAATTTTTTTTTTTGCATAATTTAAAACATAAACTTATGCCAGGAGGTTGCATCCTCACTCATAGAAAAAAAAATCAGTGATGCACATGAGCTGCTCTTTTTTTTTTTTTTTTTTTTTGCTTTTGGCCGCGGCCTCGGCATAGGCCCCAGCCCCCTCTTGCATCAATTGTTATACCATCATTTTGACAATGCTATCTATTTCTACACATGACACAACGAGGTAATCAAATAAAAGAACGCTATCTAAATTTACCGATGAAAAGGACGTAACAGAACTCAGCTAGCCAAATCGTTGAACACCTTGTGTGTGTGGTGGCTGCGGGGTAGTGCACCTGGCCGGTGAGCGCATGGTACAGACATGCGCATGACAACCAATACAAGTGAGGTCAGTCCTATGACCGCGTCGATGGGGAGATGCGGTACACGGCGGCGGACTCCTGGACATGTCCTAGAAGCGGCAACGCAACCATAACCGTCGACGAGACTCGGCGATGAAGGGCGACATGACGTAGAAGTTGCGGGCAGACAACGGTGTTATTGCGCAGCCCCTGCCCGAGCATGGTAGGATCAGGGACTTGCGGGTAATACATGGCGGGGGAGGGGCTTTGGGGCTGCCGGTGGGATGCTCTTCTTACTCGGACAAAAAAAAACTAAGCTGTGGGTTTCGATTGAACATAGTGTAAAAAATAAAAGCACCCATACTCCTATTTTTCCTTCTTACAAAACTTATGTACTAATGTGACTTGTATGCATCATCACATTATAAAAGCTTACGAAAACAAATTTTAGATCAAGTACCTTAAGCGGTTGTTGTAGTTGCTATTAGCATTTGTTCGAAAAGTTTAGTTGAACTTTTTTTGGAGAAACCATTGCCAAAACGGTGTTATTAAGAGCGGAAGAAAATAACTTATACATTAAAATAGTGAAAATAATGAGGGAGTGATGTTTTAGCTCTTGGGTGGGTACGCTCCCTTTAGTTTGAACAGCAACTTTGATATATTTTGAAATGTCAAAAAATTTCAAGCGAAAAGTTCACGTGTACATCTTCACATGCTAGGTCCGCACAAAGTCTTTGCATGAAAATTCAACTTTTCGTTACGGTTGTATAAAAAGACAAAATTTAGTGCTAAAAATAAGGCTTTTTGTGAGACTTATTTTGTCTTTTTTGCATCAACCACAAAAAACATCGGTTTTTCACGAAACTGCACGAACGGACATGGATTGTCGAGATGTACATGTGAAATTTTTGTTAGAATTTTTTGGCAACTAGAAATAGATTTTTTGGGTGGAGGGAGCATATGCACCCAAGAGCTGAATTGAATTTCCGAAGTAATGAGAGCTTGTAACAACGGGGTTCCACCCAAATGTGGATTTTGTGCACCTAGGGGACCACAAATACGTTGAAAAAAATCCATAGTTACACACTACCAAAACTTACTACTCCCTCCGAATATAGATATCTAGATATATTTTAGTTTTAGATACATTCATGTTAGCGTCAAGTAAGGATCGGAGGAGTATTTTTTTACATAAATGTACATTGTGTAAGGACCTTTCCCCTTCTAGCCACATATATGTTACATTTGGCAAAACTAACCCCCTCAAAAAGAATATGCATGCATGGGCCTATTGACACTGAAAACATCAACCTGCGACATGTGGCACATGTCGCGTCCTAGGTTCGCGACGGGCACAATCACATCCTAGTGCCACAAAAGGTTAGTATTCGTGCGTCAGTTAACTTGTTGCTTGTCGACTGATACGTCTCCGACGTATCGATAATTTCTTATGTTCCATGCCACATTATTGATGATATCTACATGTTTTATACACATTATATGTCGTATTTATGCATTTTCCGGCACTAACCTACTAACGAGATGCCGAAGAGCCAGTTGCTGTTTTCTGCTGTTTTTGGTTTCAGAAATCCTAGTAAAGAAATATTCTCGGAATTGGACGAAATCAACGCCCAGGGTCCTATTTTGCCACGAAGCTTCCAGAAGACCGAAGGGAAGACGAAGTGGGGCCACGGGGCGCCGCCACACTAGGGCGGCGCGGCCCGAGAGGGGCCCGCGCGGCCCTGCTGTGTGGGGCCCCCGTGACCCCTCCTACTCCGCCCTTCCGCCTACTTAAGGTCTTCGTCGCGAAACCCCCAGTACCGAGAGCCACGATACGGAAAACCTTACTGAGACGCCGCCGCCAATCCCATCTCGGGGGATTCAGGAGATCGCCTCCGGCACCCTGCCGGAGAGGGGAATCATCTCCCGGAGGACTCTTCACCGCCATGGTCGCCTCCGGAGTGATGAGTGAGTAGTTCACCCCTGGACTATGGGTCCATAGCAATAGCTAGATGGTTGTCTTCTCCTTATGTGCTTCATTGTCGGATCTTGTGAGCTGCCTAACATGATCAAGATCATCTATCTGTAATTCTATATGTTGTGTTTGTCGGGATCCGATGGATAGAGAATACTATGTTATGTTGATTATCAATCTATTACCTATGTGTTGTTTATGATCTTGCATGCTCTCCGTTATTAGTAGAGGCTCTGGCCAAGTTTTTTCTCTTAACTCCAAGAGGGAGTATTTATGCTCGATAGTGGGTTCATGCCTCCATTAAATCTGGGACGATGTGACAGAAAGTTCTAAGGTTGTGGATGTGATGTTGCCACTAGGGATAAAACATTGATGCTATGTCTAAGGATGTAGTTATTGATTACATTACGCATCATACTTAATGTAATTGTCTGTTGTTTGCAACTTAATACTGGAAGGGGTTCGGATGATAACCTGAAGGTGGACTTTTTAGGCATAGATGCATGCTGGATAGCAGTCTATGTACTTTGTCGTAATGCCCAATTAAATCTCACAATACTCATCATATCATGTATGTGCATGGTCATGCCCTCTCTATTTGTCAATTGCTCGACTGTAATTTGTTCACCCAACATGCTATTTATCTTATGGGAGAGACACCTCTAGTGAACTGTGGACCCCGGTCCATTCTTTACATTTGAAATACAATCTACTACAATACTTGTTCTACTGTTCTCTGCAAACATTCATCATCCACACTATACATCTAATCCTTTGTTACAGCAAGCCGGTGAGATTGACAACCTCACTGTTTCGTTGGGGCAAAGTACTTTGGTTGTGTTGTGCAGGTTCCACGTTGGCGCCGGAATCCCTGGTGTTGCGCCGCACTACATCCCGCTGCCATCAACCTTCAACGTGCTTCTTGGCTCCTCCTGGTTCGATAAACCTTGGTTTCTTTCTGAGGGAAAACTTGCTGCTGTGTGCATCATACCTTCCTCTTGGGGTTCCCAACGAACGTGTGAGTTACACGCCATCATCGACCTGTTCAGAGCATATCACAAGGTCATTTTTGCGCATATGTTCTATTAAGGGCTAGTTTTTCTAAATACATCTTTGAGGGGGCTAAATGCAAAAACTTCTTGGGTAAAAATATGGTTAGTATAGGATATCAATTTATCCGTTAATTTGTGATCAAAATAAAAGTAGACAAATCAATACGGCGAACAATTGCTTTAAGACTACTCATAGTGGAAGTAACTAAGGTAGTAACAAAGAGCTACATGCATTGCCAACTAGTCAAATTGATGATATGTCATGATATTAAATGAAGAAAGAAATGGTTGTGGTAATTAGCTATGTTACCATAACATCACACTTTTCAAGGTAAAATAAGTCTACAAGCTAATTAATACACTCATGCATGATACTGCTTCTAAGTTACTATGCACTATAAATGTAGTAACATAGACTAGCTAGTATAGTATCATATGCATGATACTACTATATGTTACTTTCCACTATGACTAGTCTAATGGTGTTGGGTGGCCTTCTCTTTTTCTACATATTGCACATGAATAAATTTGGAGACTAGAGACTGAAACCACTTATATATATTTGCACAAAGCATATATGTAAAAAATATTTTTTACTTCCCCTGAAAAGTCCAATACCATATATTAAGTAGGACAAACCCTTAAAAAATGGAAATAACATCTAAGGTATTGGGTATCGAAGATTTCTTCCTTCTACATAGACTGGCCGGCGGCGAGTCGTGAACAGAGTGTGGTGCCTCCTTTGGACCTCTACTAGATGGACCTAGCACGCTCTGCCGCGCCGTTCTCTGCTAATAGCATTTAGGTTTTGCAGCGTGACTGTTGTTCCTTCTCCTAATTCCACTCGCATCAAGATGAAAATAAATTATAAACAATTCTCCTAATTTTATCATGTATACAAACATACTTTGCAGCATCAAAGAACCTTTGCCTATCTTTCCAGCATCATCTAGAGTACTTTACTTTGTTTACTCATCCAAGATCTGTCAGTATGAATGGAAGACCTTCCTTAAGAAAGACCTTTGGCTCCTAACATAGCAGTTGCTTGTCCTTGGTAATATCTAGTTTTCCCATATGGTAATCATCAGTTGTATTGAGCTCAATTCAACAACACAAAGAACCTAGCGTGCGTTGTTGCGCAATTTTTTTATGTTTGTCGGTTTATTTTTTCGTGCAAGTTATATGCCTTTTGGTCATGTTGTACTGCATGCAGATGATATTTTAGTACTCCCTGGGGCATAGATGATGCGTACAAACTTGACATCTGAACCAAAAACAAACACCTAATATCTGAACAAAACCTGGGGCGTCCCCCAATGCATTGAGCGCATCACTTGGATTTTAAGTCTAGCGCACCCAATAGCCAAAACATAACAGCAAGTACATACAATTATCATGCTCCGGATTTTCCAAACATAGTCTAGATCACCATTTCTAACAGAATACAAAGAGTGGGGAAACATAAACCTTTCTAATCCAGTGACATGTTCAAGGGCGTCACAATTGATAATTCAGGCCTTGTATTGCGTGACTGTAGAAGGATAGAGAGATATGCGGAATATGATGGATGTATTATTGAGCCTCATGGGCGAGTATATATAGGCGTACAGGGATCATCTTGGAGTGCAAGACAAGACACAAGAGTCCTATCTCTATCCTAGACTATCCGTTTATACGTACACGGAATATATCTCTAACACTCCCCGCGAGTCGTAGCGGGAGCGTCGTGAACAACAAGAACGACGTGGACGGTCAGACTGAAGATAAACCGAAGTGGACCCCAGAAGGCTGACACCCCCTGCAGTCGTAGCGGGAGCGTCGTGGACGATGTCGCGTCGCGGATGCTTGGACTGTAGAGGAAGCTGGTGAGGCGCAGGCGAGGTGGTAGCCCTTGTGCCGATGTCGAGGGAGCCGAGAGCGTGGGTGTTGCAACCTTGGTCGGGGTAGCCGCGCGAGGATATGCCGTGGTCGATGTCGAGGTTGGAGTAGAGGCGCACGGTGTAGAAGGATAGAGAGATATGCGGAATATGATGGATGTATTATTGAGCCTCATGGGCGAGTATATATAGGCATACATGGATCATCTTGGAGTGCAAGACAAGACACAAGAGTCCTATCTCTATCCTAGACTATCCGTGGAATATATCTCTAACAGTGACCACTCCATTATTTCCACCTTGTAGATCCTCCATAAATGCCTCCTCAATCCCTTCCGCTTAAGTAACAAAGATACTATACCCTATGTTGTGTTTCACATAGGAAGTTGTATGTTCAGATTTGTGTATTGCCCAACAAACATGAATAAAATATATATGTCTAAAAAAGTGGAAGAACCTAAAACTACAGTCTGAATTGTATCACCATACAACTTAAATGGATGAAAACAAAAGGACAGATTACTTTTGGTTTATTCTCAATTCCCTGTTTCTTCTATCAAGTAGTTGATGATTTAATTAGTAGGTGGATTTCCAAGCAGACACATATAAGAGATTATTTTATCGATCCGACCACTCACTTTGACTGTGTACTAAATTTTGGCATCCTATGTTTGCAGATATACGTAACTCCATAATATGTTTCACATTATATAATAGTCCTAAATTCATAGAGCACACATACCTAAACGTCCCTTCCCTTTTAGCATCTACTAATTATTCATTTGATGATTCACATCCACTCAAAACTACATGCAAAGAAGAGAAGTTAGATCAGACTGGATCTTGTAGCAATGATGAATATTACTGAAAATGCAAGTTATTTCACTCTCTATTTTGACAGGAATACCACAGATTATTTAGCTAATTCGAACAAAGAGCTAACCAACTAACCATCCCAATTGGCTCGTCGTAAAATGATTTCAAAAGTAGGCAGAAGCAGAATGCTCACGGTGACAGTGTGGAGTGTTTATTAGTACTTGGGAATACGCCTTTGAGGTGTGCTTTTGCACACTTGCCCAATGAATTTGAGTTCTTTATCCAACAGGAGAGTAGTATGATGAAGTGCTTATATTTATATTCAATTATGATTGCAATGTTGAGAGTGGCCACTAGTGAAAGTAGGATCCCTAGGCCTTGTTTCCAAATACCGCAAACATCGCTTATTCTATCGTTTTCATCGCATCTTTACTTCCTGCAATATTTACTTCCGATCGCAATTACCGTTTACCACCATCTATACCATCTGCGTTTTAATATCTCTTCGCCGAACTAGTGCACCTATACATCTGACAAGTGTATTAGGTGTGTTGGGGACACAAGAGACTTCTTGTATCTTAATTGCAGGATTGCTTGAGAGGAATATCTTTGATCTCTACCTCCCTGAGTTCGATAAACCTTGGGTGATCCACTTAAGGGAAACTTGCTGCTGTTCTACAAACCTCTGCTCTTGGAGGCCCAACACTGTCTACAGGAATAGAAGCGTGCGTAGACATCAGACTCCTCCCCTTAGGGTTGGCCGGCCATGCTAGTGGAGTCCCTCCGGGAGTCCTCCTTCCATGGTGATTTCTTCCGGACTTTTCTAGAACCTTCTAGAACCTTCCATAAATGCACCAGATCATTTTCAAACTTATAAAATGACTTTCTATATATGAATCTTATTCTCCGGACCATTCCGGAACTCCTCGTGATGTCCTGGATCCCATCCGAGACTCCGAACAAAACTTCGAACTCCATTCCATATTCCATATCTACTTAAACGACATCAAACCTTAAGTGTGTCACCCTACGGTTCGCGAACTATGCGGACATGGTTGAGACTTCTCTCCGACCAATAACCAATAGCGGGATCTGGAGATCCATAGTGGCTCCCACATATTCAACGATGACTTAGTGATCGATTGAACCATTTACATATGATACCGATTCCCTTTGTCACGCGATATTTTACTTGTCCGAGGTTTGATCATCGGTATCACGATACCTAGTTCAACCTCGTCTCTGACAAGTACTCTTTACTCGTACCGTGGTATATGGTCTCTTATGAACCATTCATATGCTTGCAAGCTAATTAGACGACATTCCACCGAGAGGGCCCAGAGTATATCTATCCGTCATCGGGATGGACAAATCCCACTCGTTGATCCATATGCCTCAACTCATACTTTTCGGATACCTAATCCCACCTTTATAACCACCCATTTACGCAGTGGCATTTGATGTAATCAAAGTACTCTTCCGGCATAAGTGATTTACATGATCTCATGGTCTAAAGGACTAGGTAACTATGTATCGAAATCTTATAGCAAATGAACTTAATGACGTGATCGTATGCTACGCTTAATTGGGTGTGTCTGTTACATCATTCACATAATGACATAACCTTGTTATTAATAACATCCAATGTTCATGATCATGAAACGATGATCATCTATTAATCAACAAGCTAGTTATTCAAGAGGCTTACTAGGGACTCCTTGTTGTTTACATAACACACATGTATCAATGTTTCGGTTAACACAATTATAGCATGGTATATAAACATTTATCATAAACACAAAGATATATAATAACCACTTTCTTATTGCCTCTTGGGCATATCTCCAACGAGTTCCACGTCATAGTGGTGCGATACCCTCGGTCTCACGTCCTTTGGCGGCTAGGGTTTTACCTCTCATGGCGGGACAGATTCCCGTTCAACCTCGTAGTGTTGCGCCGGTGTCTGCTCCTATGCGCTAGCCAATTCCACCTCGATCTACTCCGGGTCGCACCATGGCTGGTGCTCCTAGTGGACATGTTGTGGTGGGCAATGCCCCGAATGGTGCCCCTGCTTCAGCCAGCTCTTCCGAGGGGGCCGTGGGTTCAACAGTGGGAGGAGTAAATATGTCCCAACAAGGTCAGTCATCTCGTTTTGCCGCCGGGTGTGGTTCGAGGTCAAGCTGATTGTTTTAGTGACAGAAGATACGAGGGTTTTGAGGATCAAAGCTTTGGTGGTTTCCGTGGAGGGATACTATGATAGTAATAATAGTTTTGGCAATACTTTCGGTTCTCACAATCGAGGTTGCTATAGACCGCATCCTTATAACAATCACAGGCAGTGGAATCGAAACTACAACAACAATTACCGAGGGGCTGGTAGATACAACAATAACACCAACCGGTTTCAGCGTAGATTCAACAATTTTGACGGATCCCAACTGGATACCATCTCTCAGGGCTTGGGTGCTAAGTCCCATGGGTCGGGTGCCAATCCTCAGGCGTCCGGGGTTGCTCGGTGTGGTGGCCTCTACCATCTCGGGAGGTACTGAAACCGTGCCCGGAAAGCAACAAATGGAGGAGATTTCCGGGATGTCTTTGTCGGCTCGTGCTCAAAAAAAGATTGACAAGATGCAATGTTTAAAGTGTGGTGAGTTTGGGAATTTCGCGGATGCTTATGCAGCCTGTCCTCTCGCATGTACCTGTGAGTTGACTACGCATGAGTCTAATGATTGTCCTTTGTTGTCGATGCCTAAACCAGCTTGATGTTACATATGGGGTGTCTTGCAATGAGCTAATGTTTCATGAGGTTCCTGCTCGGCTTTTGATGGTTGCTCGTCCGCAAGTCAAGGAGGGGTTTCAAGTGGTTCTACTCAGCCTTCTATTGACACGGAAGAAAAAACATAGATTTTATCTGCCGCGGGGTAGCTTGGCAGAGAAACCAGATGTTTTCCTGGCAACCAGTGCAGCAGAGGTGGAAGAGGTGACTGGTTTGCCAGAAAATCAGGTTATGCTACCTGCCGCGACTCCAACTGCTCTTGATTCGCTTCAGGATTCATAGTGCATGTTGTTTATAAGGACGCGCGCCATGGTCGGGTCGATGGACCTGTGTCTCTGAAAGGTACATGCGATAATAGTGTTAAGGAGGCAAGAGAATACTCCTATTTCCCCTTTTATTTCTTCACCAAATGTATCTAATCCTGGAAAAGGAGCTTGTCCTGTGTTTTCAGTTGGCTTAGAATCTCATGAACTTCCACCTCGTTTTTGTACTACAGAACATACTACCATGGCTTGTAATGGAGTTCA
>NC_061513.1:215674577-215885646 GCF_022539505.1 Lolium rigidum | reverse complement strand
GACTGAAACTTTAGGGCCTTTACTCAAAAGGAAGATCAAAACTCGCGGCTGATCAGGCTGCCAGTATGTTGATGCCGCCCCCATCTTCTAAATGCCTCTACAAGCACAAGGCCACGCGCCAGCTGGGTGGTGATCTTTTAATGAATATGGTATATTTTCTTAATCCACAAAACATGCCTTGATTTTTCTCTGTTTATTGTCGGTTTTTTCTATGCTTGCCAAAAGTTTACAACAACAACAACAACAACCAAGCCTTTCAGTCCCAAACAAGTTGGGGTAGGCTAGAGTTGAAACCCATAAGATCTCGAAGCCAAAAGTTTAGAAACACCAAATTCGTTTGCTTACAATCATCATACAAGTAATGTTCATCTACTCCAGCTCCCCTAACCCAACAAAAAATGATGTTAATTACGATTTTTAGATTAAAAGAGCACCATTAGGCGCTGTTAATTACGACTTTGAGATTAAAATGTCATTTGCAATTGTTAATTACAATTTTGAGACAAATGGTTAGTTTAACCTCGATCTCTTCTCGCTCTCCATTTATCCCAACCGAACAAAAATTTAACCATTCCATTCCTCCGAAATGGAACCATTCCATTCCATTCCACGCCGTTTCGTAACCGAACACACCCTTGCATTGTTGTGAACTCGTTGTCCATACACGGCCATACCCTTCCACTTACATCCAAGCACTATATGCATCGACCTGTCTCGTAGTCATTCAATATCACCGCTGAGATCTGTTCCCATTCTTATGCAGCCGAAATCGCTGCGCCTTTACTCAAGTGGATGCAAAATGAGGCTAATGAGGCTGCTGTGAGGACGATGGTGCCGGCACCATCTTCCGAAAACCTCTACAAGCACGAGGCCATGGGCCACTCGGGTGGTGACCTTTTAATGAATCTGGTATATTTTCTTAATCCACATACATGATTTCATTATTATCTGTTTAATTACCGTTGGCTTTGTCTAATGCTTACCAAAAGTTCAGAAACACTGCGTTTGCTTACAATCATCATACACTAATTTTTCACTTTTCAGTCTGTCTCATCCAGGATATAAACTGTTGATTTCCATTGGCTTCTTGTGTAATCATTTGCATTGTTGTCAACCTGTTCTCTATGCACAACCCTATTCTTCCACTTACACCCGCACTATTTGCATCAGCCTATCTCATAGATTTATTAAATATCAATGATGAGTTCTGTTGCTATTCATATGCAGGATGAAACTTCTGTGCTCTACTCAAATGGATAAAAAATGATCCCGATGAGGTCGCTGTGAAGACGATGGTGCCGCCACCATCTTCTCGAAAACCTCCTCAAGCACAAGGCCACGGGCCAGCCGGGTGGTACCCTTTTCAAGCAAGGTGTATATTTTCTTAATCCTCATACATGATTTGATTTTTGTCCTGTTTATTGCCGGCTTTGTCTAATGCTTACCAATAGTTCGAAACACACACACCTATTCTTACACTTACATCCAAGACTATATGCATCAGTTGTCTCATAGATTCATTTTATATATCACTCGCTGATGTCTCGTTGCTCTTCAATTTTCATATGCAGATCGAAACCGCTAACCCTTCATTGGTCAAAAGGATTGCAACCGCTGCCGATGAGGCATCCGCAGAGGCTGCCACCAAGTTACCGTCGCCCCACCTTCCGGATGCTTATATAAGCTCAAGTCCAAGGACCAGCCGGGCCGTAACCATCCAAGGGTTCGGGTATATTTTCTTAAGCCACATATACATGCCATGATTTATGTCTCGATATTATCACCGGCTCGTCTAATGCTTTTTGGAATTCGGAAACACCAAATTAGCATGCTTATATTCATCATACACTAATTTTTCACTCGTTCAGCTTTGTAACATAGTGTTATGCACTCGCTTGTCAACATTTGCATTGCTCTGAACTATGCACTTTACACAACCTAATTCTTCCACTTACATTCAGCGCTACGCACCCGCAGTACCTCCCATGTTTCCTTCACCATCCCGATGCCGAGCTTGCGGGAATATGGCGGGCCCATGTACATACCCCGCATATAACACCTCCTATGGCTCTATCTACCTTTCTAGTAGCTCCTTCACAGTAGTTACAGGTATGTATTCTCAGTGGTTTAGCATGAATTGGCATATAGTAAAGTCTTGTTTTTAGTCTTCCCGCTTCTTACATTTGTATCAATTTTCACATGCAGACTCGTACCTTGTGAACTTCGTCCAATGATTAACCGGATGTGTCCGCATGAAGGGTCTTTCACTATGCATGGCAATGGCAAATTGATGAACACCTACACGGTCTATGAGGTGTATGTCTACAAGACGCAGGCCATCACATATTTGTATGGACATGATTGGAGAAAGTTTGCTTTTGACTACGGTCTGAAGAAGGGCGACGAGCCGAGGATCGAAACTCAAACGGGCAGATATACGTGAATCAGCTACGTAGTTGGAGACACTTCCAAATATATAATATGTAACTTTTTTCTACTCATATCTTTTGATAACTGTTCTGAGCAGCTTGTTCTAAACCATTCCCTCTGTTCTAGCTTGCTCGGGTTTAACATGATCAAAGCTGCAGATCCCCTGATGGAACATGAGCGGATGTCACAAAGGGCAACCACACCAAGCACCGGCACCGGCTTCCCACTCTCCCGCATCAGCACCGGTTCCCTGTACTCAGCTCCGTTTACTGCATCTACCCAAAGAGTCCCCTACATCAGCATTGGTTCCCGTAGAGGCCCCATATACTACACCTGCCCGAGCAGCTCCTCGCATCAAGCACCGGTTCCTCTAGCTGCACCGCGTATCGCACCTCGCCCAACAGCCTCGCATCGACGCACCGGTTCCTCTAGAGGCACCGTTCATCGCACCTCGCCCAGCAGTCTCCTCGCATCAGCACCAGCTCGTGTACCAGCCTGAGCTCCCGCACCTGCCCCAGCCCGATCACCGAGGTCTCAGCTCATTGCTGTGGCCACCCGTGTGGTGACCAGGACGCATCTGAAGGCTATGTTCGTGAGTATATGACAGCATAACTGCTCTTATCTTGATGTCTTCTCTGCTCAAAGTCTCACATGGTTCAGTGCATTGGTGCCATTGACTAATTTTTGGTGGTATCTCTTGCTTTGAATCAGAAATTGCCTAAAAGTATCGCCAAGGATCTCAATGCTGGCCGAAGGGGCAAGATTTCCCTCGTCATGGAGAGTGAAGGTCTCACCGTGGAGGGACGGTACTCCGTCAGTCCCACAGATGGCCGCTTGGCTGTTACTTCCATGTGGAAAAAGTTCATTGACGGTGCCAAACTTCGCATTGGATCAAAGTTGAAGGTCAAGATCTTTCGATGCCGCTGTGACATGCTGGTCATAAAGTTCGCGGTTGTCTAGTTCTCGTTGCCCCATGAGCCCTTAGCAAATGCATTTGTAGTTATACTTATATAAGGTTATCTTATCCGAACCGCTAATTAATTGTATGGGTGGTAAAACTCGGCAAGCTTTTGCTCTTAGCAAGTATGTATGTATGATCAGCTATTATGATAACTAATGTTTGTGTTCATCTTAATTTGCATTTCCGTTTTAGAAAAAAACTTAATTTCTATTTTGGCCGACCTCGTTAGAGAACTATCGCATTGAACCCACAACATGATTCAAATAGATTCATTACACCGAGCCACATGTCTTGACCTTGCTATACACTACTTCCATTAATCAGTGCAACAAGGCTTACCCGAGCTGCCTCGAACCATGGCGCATTCGAATCCACCTTATCTATCTAGAAATACAACCTTTGCGTAAAGAGGATTTGCAGTATGGGGAGGCTGACATTGGGGACCCATGAGCCGACAGTCGTCGTCAACGTTTTAAAGGTGGCAGGAGATCGAAAGAAAAATAAGCCAAAAATCAGTTGGTAAACAAATTCAAGAAAAGAAACATTTACCTTTCCGAGAGGATGACATGCGGGACCCATGAGGCAGCAGCATCCTCAACTATTTCAAGGCGGCAGGGGATCAAAAGAAAAAAGGAAATAGCCAGAAATTAATTAGGGTCAAAAATAAATCCATCAAAGGAAACTTTTATTGTTCATAGAGGATGACATGTGGGACCGACTTGCCACCAAGCGTCGTCATCGTTTCAAAGGGGGCAGGGGATCAAAAGAAAAAGGCAAATAGCCATAAATTAGGGGAAAAAAATAAATCCAACAAAGGAAACTTTTATTGTTCATAGAGGATGACATGCGGGACCCATGAGCCAGCAGCTTCCTCAACGTTTCAAAGTCGGCATGAGATTGAAAGAAAAAGGCAAGTGACATAATATCCGGAGCCAAAAATAATCCAAGAAAAGAAACTTTATTGTACATAGAGGATGACATGCGGGTCCCATTTTGTAGCAGCGGTCTCAACGCTTCCAAGGCGGCACAGACCGAAAGAAAAATGAAGTAGCCGTAAATCGTGGTGTGAAAAAAATCCAAGAAAAGAAAGATTTCAATTGGGCTGTATCCGGACATCCGGGCCTTCGAACTATCCCGTCGGGCCTTTTGACTCGTACAATTTCAGCCCACTCCAAAACAGGAAAGGTCGAATTTTTCTCAAAAAAAAAAACAGAAAGTCCTATGCTTCGCAAAAACAAAAAACAAGGAGATTCAACATATAAGTTTGTTTATGTAGATATAAAGATTTAATTTATCCGTTTGCAATAGCTCAGAGCGAAATACAACGTTTATTGTCTGCAAAATAAAATATCACATGTTTCTTGTACGGGAGGTCGACATCGGGGACCCATGAGCCAGCAGCGTCGTCAACGTTTCAAAGGCGGCAGGGGATCGAAAATAAAAAAAAGCCAAAAATCAGTTGGTAAAAAAATACAAGAAAAGAAAACATTTATCGTTCTGAGAGGATGACATGCGGGACCCATGAGGCAGCAACATCCTCAACGTTTCAAAGTCGGCATGAGATCGAAAGAAAAAGCCAAGTGACATAATATCGGGAGCCAAAAATAATCCAAGAAAAGAAACTTTATTGTACATAGAGGATGACATGCGGGTCCCATTTTGTAGCAAGCGGTCTCAACGTTTCCAAGGCGGCACAGACCAAAAGAAAAATGAGGCAGCAACATTCTCAACAATTCCAAGGCGGCAGGGGATCAAAAGAAAAAAAGGAAATAGCCGAAATTAATTAGGGGTCAAAAATAAATCCACCGAAGGAAACTTTTATTGTTCATAGAGGATGACATGTGGGACCGACCTGCCAACAGCGTGCCTCATCGTTTCAAAGGGGGCAGGGGATCAAAAGAAAAAGGCAACTAGCCAGAAATTAGGGGTCAAAAATAACTCCAAGAAAGGAAACTTTTATTGTTCGTAGAGGATGACATGCGGGACCCATGAGCCAGCAGATTACTCAACGTTTCAAAGGTGGCATGAGATCGAAAGAAAAAGGCAAGTGACCAAATATCAAGAGCCAAAAATAATCCAAGATTTATTGTACATAGAGGATGACATGTGGGTCCCATTTTGCAGCAGCGGTCTCAATGTTTGTAATGCGGCTTGAGATCAAAAGAAAAAGAAAGTAGCTAGTAATTAGGGGGTGAAAAAAATCCAAGAAAAGAAAGTTGATGGACATAGAGGATGACATGCGGGTCCCTTGAGCCAACAAGCTTACTCAACGTTTCAAAGGGGGCAGGGGATCAAAAGAAAAAGGCAAGCCAAAAATCGAGGGTGAAAAAAAATCCAACAAAGGAAACTTTTATAGCACATAGAGGATGACATGCGGGTCCCATGAGCCAAGCAGGTCTCTCAACGTTTCAAACGTGGCATGAGATCGAAAGAAAAAGGCAAGTGAAAAAATATCGAGAGCCAAAAATAATTCAAGAAAAGAAAGTTTTATAGTACATAGAGGATGACATGCGGGTCCCATTTAGCAAGCAGCGGTATCACCGTTTGAGAGGCGGCAGGGGATCGAAAGAAAAAGGTAAGTGACCAAATATGAGGAGCCAAAAATAATTCAAGAAAAGAAAGTTTTATAGTACATAGAGGATGACATGCGGGTCCCATGTAGCAGCAGCGGTATCACCGTTTGAGAGGCGGCAGGGGATCGAAAGAAAAAGGCAAGTGACCAAATTTGAGGTACCAAAAAAAACTCCAAGAAAAGAAAGTTGATTGCACATAGAGGATGACATGCGGGTCCCATTTAGCAGCAGCGGTCTCAACGTTTCCAAGGCGGCAAGGGATCAAAAGAAAAAGGAAGTAGCCATAAATCGGGGGTCAAAAAAATCCAAGAATAGAAAGAATTTTGGTTCATAGAGGATGACATGCGGGACCCATGATCCCGCATCGTAAACGGCTCGATCGGAGAACGTTGAACGAGATGGCGCGATCGAGAAAAAAACAATGCTAGAGAGGCTGCCATCCGGGCCCTACATCTCCGGGCGGTGCGGATTTGCGTTGACTCGGCCGGCGAACCCGAGAATTCGCGATGCACCACGTCCCGGGCCACCATACGCGACGTTTTGGCCGCTTTCGTCGGGCTAGGTGGCCTCAAAAACGAGAAAAAAAAGTTTTGACATGCACCACGGAGGGACCAAAAATCGTCGGGCATGGTACACCAGCAACCACGGTGCGACTTCAACTTCGTCGGCCATGGCAACTTTTCTTGTAGTGCTCCTTTCTTATCTCTTTTGAGAAATTTATGTATTTCCTTTTTCAGGTGCAGATAGTTGACGTCTGCTTTAGGTCAGATCAGTCCAAACAGCAAGCAATTGGTTTATGCCCTGGAGGCGTTTTGTTTGTGTGAGATTGTTGGTGTTGAATTCTTAGCTGCACCATTTCCTTTCTCCGGCAGAATGGTGCACAAGTTGCAGTGGATGTGTTGTTGATGTTCTGATGCCTTGATGGTGTGGAGCCCCTGCTCAATGCCAAGGCGCTGCAGAGGTCTGATTCAGGACAGACAAAGTAGGAGACCTGCAGCCCTGCCTGGTGGCTACAACATCCCCCATCAACACTTAGGTACACCTTTCTTTGCACACACCAACTTATCTTAAGACGAGGTTGGTGAACTAATCTTTCATGTGGCTTCTATGAGGGCTGTAGGCAATGCCATTATAACGTTTCCAAATCTCATGGTTATAAATCTGAACTACCTTTAGCCCTTGATGTGGCAGGGCACGTAACTTTATAATGTTGGTAGTTGGAAGAACCAAAGGTAAATCTTAAATGTAGGTGTGCAGCATATGGTATATAGTGTATGAAGGCACAAAGGAAGAAATTTTAATTAGAAGGCCTAGAGTACTCTTATTTGGCAATGTAGGCCAGTTCTAACTAGGTCTTACTTCTAATATCTTAGGATTAAAACGAACTGGTTGTACCCATGATTTACTAGCTGGTAAGCCAGGCGAATATACAATTTGACACATGAACTTTATAATGCAATACTTAGATTGGTCTGAATATTTTTGAAATTTAGAGATCAGTACTTTAGCAAGTATAATTATATATACATATAGTTCATGAATTGCAACAGTATGCAAATTATAACAATAGAGCTGGCAAATATGGAAAGTAAGCATATGATGGAATTATAACAGCATACGTGTGTTTTGTTCAGTCACAGTAATTTAGTTGCCTACCTACTGTATGATCTGCTGCTAGGATCAGTCAGAAATTGTGACCTGTTGATACAGATATACTAGAATGGCAATGAGCCAGAGTTATGGTCATCTATTTGTAAATGTGAGAGGCTAAACAGTGTTGCTCCACTGATGTGCAAGAGTTATTATCATCAGAAAGAGCTAAACTACTTTGAAAATGAGAAACGAAAGAGCCTTCTGGCCGATACTTCCAAATTAGCTAATATTACCCAAATAGCATATTTTAGTGCTTAGTTTATTCAGAAAATAATAATGACTTGATGGGGGCGCTATTCGCTCTAATTGTGTAGCTTATTATCTGCTTTAGACTTTAATAATTGTTCTTTGCACAGTAGGTTGCTTTTTTTTCGAAATCCTGCTCTGCGCCATGTGTACACTAACTCTCATCATCTATTCCCAGGGCACTGTAGTGATCTGAAATGAAGACTTTATTTCTGCGGGTACTGCCAGCTATGGCCATTGATGCTGCGAGCAGCGATGATGGTGCGGCGGGGCCGAAGGTGCTGCCAGGGACAGGAAACGGTGCTGCAAGCGACATGCGACAGTGCTGCCAAAGACGTCCAGGGATACTACGAGAGGCAGCTGGGGGTGCTACCAGCCGTGGCCGATTTCTGTGCGTGTGTTGAGTTGTCCGTGTGGGTTCACGCTTGTTGACCTTTTTTTCTCCAGCTGTTGACGTCAGAAACCCACCGGCGGGTAGAGACGGGCAACACCGTAGAGCCGGGAACAACTAGGGCTGCGGCTGGCCCTAGTCCCTCTGAGCGACGGCCCGCAAAGCCTCCTGGTCGCACGCACCGATGTTTATCACAAGGCGTGCCACCTGACCTATACCTGGTCAGGAAGGTGTGGATGATGCCTCGCTTAGTTTCTGCAGGGCACACACGTAAACGTTAAATACGAGCCTCGATCGGCTCTCAGGTTGTCCTGTGAATCGGCTCAAAGAGCCGATCCACCCATGATTCAGACGGGGTGTCCGAATATATGGTGGTCCTGCTTGATCAAGGTAAAGCTAATGAGATCTACGACGATGTGGGGTTCTCACCGCATAATCGGATCGTCCTACTCCAGGTTGGGCCTCGCGGCCACGCACGGTGATCGTAAGCCGATCCTAAACAAGGCCTAAAAACCAACACGAGGTTGATCCTCGGAACATCCCGCTTAGGGCCAACGAACGACACCCTACGTGCCGCTGGATCCTCCCCCCCTTTGTAAGGCCTAACTATTGCAGATATTAAACTAATCCTTGTAGAACAAGAAGTAATCGTAACGGATCAGATCTACTAAACTATGATCAAGCGGGGTGCCGCCCCTACGCCTAAGATAGGCGTAAGGGCGGCTAGACATGCAAGGGTTGCACTACGAAAGCATGCAGCATGAAGAACAATGCTAACCCTAACATGTCTAAGATAACTACGTTGCTCGCCATCAAAAAGGCTTCAGTACGAGCAACGCTTGAACAACGTAGGCAGGCTTGTGCTGCCTAGATCGCAAGATGCGATCTAGGCAGCATGATGCTTACCGGTAGAAACCCTCGAGACGAAGGAGTTGGCGATGCGCCGAGATTTGTTTGTGGTTGAACGTTGGTTGTTGTTTATTCCATAAACCCTAGGTACATATTTATAGTCCAGCGGACTTTCTAATGTGGGCGTGCACTAAACCGTGCACGAGTAAGATTCTATCTCTAAACTAAGATGCGATCTAATATGTTACAGATACACGGGCAATTAAGCCCAACTTGGTATAAAAGGCCGATCCACATATTACTTCTATATATATATTCTTCACGTCCATCTTGATCGCGGCCCACCTCTGACTTGGTCAAATTCCGGTGATAACACATGCCCCCCTGGTTTTGGTAATGATAATTTCAAAACCATTACGCTTTCTTTCGTCGGGTCATGTCGTGGCAGAACTGTTGCAGTATCCGTCATCATGATGCCCTGCCTTCTCAACTTCTCCACGTGACCTGTCAGTTTTTTTATTTTTATTTTAGGCACCACTTCCTCGGAAACTGCTGTGGCATTGAACTTCCACTATATCCCCTTTTATTTAACCGCTCCGCACAGTTATATTCCTGCATCTTCTTCGCATTAGCACTCCAAAAGCCCTCCTGTGCCACCATGTCCTCTTCCTCCTCTGCTTCATCGGATCTTTCCGCCCAGTCCTCTTCGTCTCGCGAGCCGACGCCGGAGCCGAACCCAGCGGAGGTCCACGCAGCGAACACCCGTCGCGCCATTGCAGCCGGGGAGGAGTCTAGCCATGACTTCTCCCTTTGGTCAGAGGACGAAAAGTCCTTGACCGACGGGGAAAGCGACCTCCGCTTCCTCGTCGATGGGACAGCGGAGGAGGAGAGTGACGACGATCGCTTCTCCTGCGACTTCTCCTCTCTCGAGGAGGAGGAGGAGGAGGAGGAAGAAGAGGAGGAGGCGGAGGACGACACCTCCTCCGACGAGCCCCCGGCCAAGCGGTTCTGCCCCTGGCCGGGAAACCTCAGCGACTTCGACAGTGATGATGACGACGCTGATGAAGAAGACGAGGACAACGAAGGTCCGGTCGGCGGCCATTGGAGCGACGAAGAGCCTGCCGGGAGTAGTGCCGACGGCGGTGACGACGGCGACGGCGAGGGCAGCGACGGCCCATAGATAGGACATCTAGCATAGGACCAGTAGCAGTAGGTGGGGCCATGTATCCCCTAGTGCTTCCTTTTGGGATAAATCAGCTCCTTATGTAAGAAATCAATCAATGAAGAACTTTCCCCAATTCGATTTTGCTGATTTCCTTCAGGACAATTTAGCCGATTGTCCTTTGTACTGATCCTGCCGATTCGTCCCCTTTGCCAATGCGTAACGAGCCGATAGAAACGCTTCGGTCCTTCGACATTTACCCTCCCATTCTTCAACTGATGATTCTCTTTCCGGTAGATACTGTGGGACTTCCAAGAGAGCCCTTAAATTTCTCCCACCAGTTTCAGCGATCCTTCTTAGCGAGCGCTCATCATTTTGTGAAGAAGGTTGCAAAGGAGATCAGCCGATGGTACCCCAATCGGTTCCTCAATAGAGCATCTACCAGGCCTGTTGCCCCCCGAGTCTCAGCCAAGGCAAAACAGAGACGAGGATACGCAAATTAGCTGTATGGACCTGGGCTTGAACATGTGTGGGGGAGTTTCTTATGCAGAGCCAGCCGATTTGAACATACATCGGCTTCTCAAAGCAGAGAGCCTTCAAGGTGAGCTGCCCCCCGAGCTTTTATATCCTCTTGAGTCATTCCTCTTGAGTTGATGGCCATGCATCAGCTTTTATATCCTTAAGTCGATGTCTGCTGCATCGGCTGTGCTCGAAAATTTTCGAATTTTCAGAAATTTGGCC
The DNA here is from genome assembly GCF_022539505.1 of Lolium rigidum. NCBI lineage: Eukaryota > Viridiplantae > Streptophyta > Magnoliopsida > Poales > Poaceae > Lolium > Lolium rigidum. The sequence goes on along the minus strand of NC_061513.1, from coordinate 215,874,640 downwards.
GACTAGTGCATCGGCCCCCATATTCCAATACCCATCACAAAAGGATGAGACGCTTTCATTGCATATCCTCGTGTTCTATCCACCTGGGTGCCCCCCCGAGCCGATTCTGTCAATAGAATTGATGGTAACGGCTCTGTTGGATAACATGTTGAACCCAGACAGAATGGTGGGTGAGGATAATTTTGGCCGATTGCTGGAACCGGCCTCCACGTTGCTTGCTCGGTGAAGGTTTTGTAAGTTCCCTTCATAAATTTTTAGGGGCCGATCACAAGGATCAACTTCGTCATGTTTGCTCCTTGACGGGCTCTTGCTACTCGTTCAGGCCGGAAGACAGAACCAGCCCAATCTCTGACTTTAGCATGTTGGTGTGCTTGTTGTCATCCACCTTGGATGTATCGTGTAACCGTGGAGCACTGAGCTTCGTCGGCAGAACTAGCACCATGTTTGTGCCAGCCGATGCTTCATCATCGGCTTTCCTTTGCTTGGGGCGCCACTCCATTTTCCGTGGACGACCCTCTTCATCCAGGGTTCGCTGAACCTTTGCAGCCAGATCAGGCCTTGTCTTCCTCAATGTATGCAAGTATAGCCTCTCGGCTTCTTCCAGGCCGCGCAATCGTTGAACCCTGCGTTTCTGGGAACGGCTGAGTCCGTCAGGGCACCACCTTGGCCGGCGGTACCTGTCTTCTTCTTCTTCTCCCTCGTCTTCTGAATCTTCGAGATTTTCCAACCGAGGGGACTCAGCTCGTTTGCTCTGTGGCGGGAGAGGTCCTAAACGTTCGAACACGGACACGTTGGCTGCCTCCTTCTTTTTCGGTTGCATTCGGGCAATTGCCGATTGTTGGCAATCGGCTCATTCCTGAATCCCAGCGAGTGCTCGAAGAAGGGACAATCCCAGTGCCTGTCCTCGTCGTCTTTCTCCCTTGCCTTTCCCTTGGCGCAACGCTCGTGCTCCTCCTCATCGCGATTATGCCGACGATGTCTTCTAGCCAGGCAATCGCTTTCATCATCATCGCTGGACCGTCGGCGTTGGTCGTACTGACTCACATACTTGTTGAGGAGGTGATCAGAGAGAGTTCGTTGATATCTTATGTTCTTCACTTCTCCATCTGTTACGTAGCGCTTGCCGTCTTGGCGGAGCCGATCGCGTGGAGCGGCTTCCTCTGTTTCTTCGTTATGAGAGCAGCTGCCCTCATCTCCATCCTTGCCAGCGTGGTGTCCAAGATCTACCATGTTGATATTGCACAGGAAACCCGGCTGGCACCCTGCATGGCAAGCATACTCCACCATGTTTACGGTGGGGAAGGGGTGTGTGTCGACCTTCATGGCGTACTAGTTGAAAATTAGACGCCCGTTCTCTATCGCCGCTTGGATGTGCTGACGCCACACCCTGCAGTCGTTGGTGGCATGGGAGAGCGAGTTATGCCATTTGCAGTATGGCTTTCCATTCAGCTCTTGCGCCGTGGGGAATTTGAGACCTTCGGGTATCTTCAACTGCTTTTCCTTGAGTAGGAGGTCGAATATTTGCTCAGTCTTGGTCACGTCAAAATCAAACCCCCTGGGCGGGCCTGGCGGTTTTACCCATTTGCAGGACACGGGGGTTCCTCCCCGAGTCCATTCAGCCACTGCTACTTCTTGGTCTCCCGCAGGAACTTCGTCTTCCTCTGCATCGACCAGGGCTACTGCACGCTTGAACTTGTCTTGGTACAGGTCCGGGTGGCGCTGTTCATATGCTGAAAGTTTCTGAACCATGTGCGCCAGCGAGGGATATTCTGCTTGGGAGGCCGTGTCCTTGAGCTGTGTTGCAAGGCCTGCTACTGCCAACTCGACTGCTTCCTTCTCATTTATACGAACCGAAAAGCATCGGTTCCTAAGATTCCTGAAGCGCTGGATGTATTCTGTCACAGTTTCTCCATGCTTCTGACGTAGTTGTGCTAGATCGGCAATGCTAGACTCGGAAGCTTCTGAATGATACTGCTCATGGAATTGCTCTTCTAACTGCTTCCAAGTTTGGATGGAGTTCGGTGGCAGCGATGTGTACCACCCGAAAGCCGATCATGTGAGGGACTGTGAGAAGAACCTCACGCGCAACTCATCTGACGCTGAGATCGTGCCCGGCTGTGCCAAATATCGGCTCACATGCTCGATGGAGCTGGACCCCTCGACCCACCGAACTTTGTGAAGTCCGGGAGCCGATATTTGGGTGGCAGCGGGATCAGTTCGTAGCTGTTGGGGTACGGCTTGGTGTAGCCGAACGCCTTCCTTTTCGGCATCATACCGAACTGATCTTTCAGAATTGTACAAATCTGATCCGCTGTGATGGCTGAAGGTGTCGAACCCTGAAGATTCGTCGGGGTAGCATACTTAACCAGTCATGCTTGTTTTTCTGGTTCTAAGCCAACTGCAGGAGCTGGGCTCTGGAGGTTTGTCGGGGCGGCGTACTTAGCCAGCCACGACTGCTTCTGAGGATCGGCTCCTGACGTTCCTCCTGCCGTTCCAGAGGCCGCTGTTATTGCAGCCTGGTTCGAGGGTGCCAAGGCGTTGCTGTCTGGCACGTATGCGCACGCGTATCCGTGCGGGACCTCCTTAGGTGGCTCGGGCAGGAATTGGTAGTCACTAGGATCACCACCAATCTTGTAGACGACGTATGCCGATGAGTTCGGCAGTTCCGGTGCTACCCATGCGAACGGCTGGGGCTGGAGCGGCATCTCTCCTTTGAAAGTCCCCAGAGCCGGTCCCGACGGGGAGTACCGGTGACTCATGATTTCCCGGACGACGCGCAGGGCGACACGCTCCAAGGTGTTCACCAGGCTCTCAGAGTGGCGGTGCGGCGAATGAGCCACCATGTAGTTGATCTCCTGCCGCGGCGACCTGGTGCGTTCTTCTGACGGGGCGGACAGGTCCACTCCATCGAGCGCGCCTTCAGGTGTGAAACCCTTCCACCTGACGCCATGGGAGCGGGTTCGGTGGAAGGAGCCGATGAGTTCGGCTTCGAGGGTCGCCTTGATCTCGTCATGCTTCTTCTTGAGTTCATCAGGCAAATCTGCGTACGTGACCGGAGTGTCTTCCGCCATCTCGGATGTAGATGGCGATGTCGTGGATGTCGTCGACGGTTGTCCCACCGGGCGTGCCAGAATGTGTTGACGTCAGAAACCCACCGGCGGGTAGAGACGGGCAACACCGTAGAGCCGGGAACAACTAGGGTTGCGGCTGGCCCTAGTCCCTCTGAGCGACGGCCCGCAAAGCCTCCTGGTCGCACGCACCGATGTTTATCACAAGGGCGTGCCACTGTTATCACCAGATTTTGGCTAAATCAAGAGGTGAGCCGCGATCAAGATGGGCTTGAAAGATTACACACGAGGAATCTATGAAGCGGCCTTGCATGGAGAATTTGGGCTAAGTTGCCCGTGTATCTTTAATTATGGTAGATTGTATCTAGATTGAAAGTTAGAGTTTATCTCGTGCACGGTTTAGTGCACGCCCACATTAGAAAGTCCGCTGGACTATAAATATGTACCTAGGGTTTATGGAATAAACAACAACTCACGTTCAACCCCAAAAACAAACCAATCTCGGCGCATCGCCAACTCCTTCGTCTCGAGGGTTTCTATCAGGTAAGCGACATGCTGCCTAGATCGCATCTTGCGATCTAGGCAGCACAAGCCCCATGTTGTTCATGTGTTGCTCGTACTGAAGCGCTTTTGATGGCGAGCAACGTAGTTATCATAGATGTGTTAGGGTTAGCATTGTTCTTCGTTTAAACATGCTTACGTAGTGCAACCCTTGCATATCTAGCCGCCCTCACGCCTATCTCAGGTGTGGGGGCGGCACCCCGCTTGATCATTATCTAGTAGATCTGATCCGTTACGATTGCTCCTTGTTCTACAAGGATTAGTTTAATATCTGCAATAGTTAGGCCTTACAAAGGGGGGGAGGATCCAGTGGCACGTAGGGTGGCGTTCGCAAGTCCTAAACAGGATGTTCCGAGGACCAACGTCATGTTGGTTATTTGGCCTTGTTTAGGATAGGCTTACGAGCACCGTGCGTGGCCGCGAGGCCCAACCTGGAGTAGGATGATCCGATTATGCGGTGAAAACCCTAAATCGTCGTAGATCTCATTAGCTTTATCTTGATCAAGCAGGACCACCAAGTATTCGTGCACCCCGTACGAATCATGGGTGGATCGGCTCTTTGAGCCGATTCACGGGATAACCCGAGAGCCGATCGAGGCTCGTATTTAACGTTTACATGTATGCCCTGCAGGAAACTAAGCGAGGCATCCCCATCACCTTCCCGGCCAGGTATAGGTCAGGTGGCACGCCCTTGCACTTCGCATCGCCGCGTGTGACCAGAAGAGCATTGCGGGCCGTCGCTCGGAGGGGTCTCAGCCAGCCGCAGCTCTAGGCTCTTCCCGGCTCTACGGTGTTGACAAGGCCGCTGCCCGTCGGTGGGTTTTGGCAGTCAACACATTCTGGCACGCCCGGTGGGACCAACGTCTACATCAACCACATCGCCATCTACATCTGAGATGGCGGACGGCACGCCAGTCACGTGCGATGAGATCAAAGCCATCCTCGAAGCCGAACTCATCGGCTCTTCCCACCGAACCCACTCCCATGGCGTCAGGGGGAGGGGTTCCATGCCCGAAGGCGCACTCGATGGGATAGATCTCTCCACCCCGTCAGAGGAGCGCACCAGGTCGCTGAAGCATGGGGATCTGCCCAAGGAGCTCAGAAGGAAACATGACGGGATCGAGGCAACCCTTGGAGCCGAACTCATCGGCTCCTCTGAGAAGACCCGGCCGCACGATATCCAGCTCGGTAGAGACCCGCGTCCGGGGCCCGGTGTCGACACGGTGGATCTCAGCCACTCCATAGGTCAGCCAAAGTTTTCCTTCGGTGTCAATATGGCAGGGTCTGCAAGCCGCCATGACAAAGAGAAAACAGAAAGCAGCCACTCACGTGGCAAGGATGAAGAGGGAGCCGATCCACGCGACCAACCCCAAGATGAGGACAGGCGGTACCTGGCAAGGGAGGGGATAAGAAGCATGCGGTATCAACGCCCACTCTCCAAGCACCCCCTCAACAAATGCGAGTATCACCACGACCGACGTCGGCGCTACGACGTAAATGATGAAAGGGATTTTCAGTCTGATGCCGAGGTCGGAAGGTACCGCCAACAGGGTAGAAACAACGGCGGGTACGATCGTCGCGCCGAAGGAAGGACAAGGGGGCAGGGTGACATGGATAAGCACTGGGACTGCCCGTTCTTCAAACATTGCTGGGACTCAGGAATGAGCCGATTGCCAACAATCGAGGACTGCCCAGAATGCAAACAAAGGAAGAAGGGTGCCGCTAACGTGTCTGTGTTCAGCCGTCTAGGGCCTTTCCCGCCTCGGAACAAGCATGCTGAGTCCGCTCAGGTGGAAGATCTCGGGGAGCTAGAGGACGGTGGTGAAGAATACAAATATCATCAGCCCAGGTGGTGCCCTGATGGACTCAGCCGTTCCCAGAAGCGAAGAGTTCAGCGCCTGCGTGGGTTGGAAGAAGCTGAAAGATTATACCTGCGCGCGCTAAGGAAGGCACGGCCTGATCTGGCCGCCAAAATTCTGCAAACCCTGGACAAAGAAGGTCAGCCACAAAGAAAAGAGTGGCGCCCCGAGCAGAGAAAAGCCGATGATGAAACATCGGCTGGCACAAATATGGTGTTTATCCTCCCTTCGGAGTTCAGTGCTCCAGGACTAGATGAGACATCCGTGGCACAACTTGACTGCGGCCCACGGCCGGTTATCTTTGAGAAGCCACGAGAAAGGAGCTACAGGCATCTGAAGGCCCTGTACTTACGAGGGTATATCGATGGGAGGCCTGTAAATAAGATGCTGGTGGACACCGGAGCGGCAGTTAACATCATGCCGTATTCTATGCTACGTCGGCTAGGACGCTCGAGTTCGGATCTAATCAAGACTAACGTAACGTTGAGCGACTTCAACGGCCAAGCGTCTGAAGCACAAGGAGTTCTGAACGTGGATCTGACCGTAGGAAGAAAAACTATCCCAACGACATTCTTCATCGTTGATAGCACGAGCAGTTATGCTGTGTTGCTTGGGAAGAGATTGGATCCACGCCAAGCTGTTGCATTCCCTCCACGATGCACCAATGCATAATACGGTGGGATGGTGATGAGGTAGAGGTTGTCCAAGCCGATGACTCGGCCGAAGTTTCAACGGCTGGCATGAACGCATGGGAAGCAGCGAGGCCAAGAACCCCTCTCGGGCATCAACTTGGACGATCGCGAGCGCATCGATGTGACAAAGGGAAGGGTTAAGCTAGTTTTATCCACTGGCCTGACCATGTAGTTAAAGCCAAGCAATGTGCAACTTGGCGAGGCTGATCCTTGTGATCGGCCCCAAGGGTCTATGAAGGAACATTACAAAACCTTCACCGAGCAAACAACGTGGAGGCCGATTCCAGTAATCGGCCGTGAATATCCTCACCATCCATACTGCCTGGGTTCAGCACATTCTGCTAACCCTAACACATTCATGATCCAACAGAGCCGATACCATCAATTCTCTTGACAGAATCGGCTCGGGGGGGGGCGCCCAAGTGGATAGTATGCGAGGATATACGGTAGAAGTGTCCCATCCTGTGGCGATGGGTATAGGAGTATGGGGGCCGGTACACGAATCGGCCGGAAATTCAAAAATTTTTAAGCATAGCCGATGTGCAGACATCGACTTAAGGATCAATGAAGCGTGATTGGCAAGCCTTCAAGATCAGCGGCATTAGCAGGTTTGAGGGTCGTGGCTCTGATCAAACGGCAAGTCAGGGTAGGGATGAGCCTTCCTAAGACTGCGAGAACAGCCGATGACGAAGCAATCGGCTGCGAGTTTTGACCAAGATGGTGACTTTGTAGCTGTCACTTCTAGGGGGTGTTGCGTCCAGGATTTGGAGGGCATCAGAGATTCAAAGACACCCCCACCGGGAGGCGTCCCAGCCTGCCAGTAACGAAGAGCCGATAGTTGTTGGGATCGGCTAACTTTGCATCACAACGGGCCTGAGGAATGGTGCGGATGTTGCGGAATTATCAGTTTCAATATGCAAGATGATTCAGAGACCTGAATCGGCTGTGAAGACTGTCAGCGGATGAAAGGTGGTCCACTCTCGGACGTGGTCGAGCCCCAGGCCAGGCCTGTTTGCCTGAATTACTGGTCTTCATCATTTGTCGCTACCCCAGTTGAGGCTCGGGGGGCAACTCGCCGTGAGAGTTCCTTTGCTATAAGAAGGCCGAGTTCGCTAAAATCGTTTGGCTCTGCGTATCAGTTTGGTTTGGAGCAATGGTTGCTGAAAGGGAACAGAGCAGGGTTATGAAACGTTACTCCAGAGGTAATGCCTGTCATGCAGAAGTGGCAGCTTCGGCGTTTAAATTGATCCAGCAACGATCTTAGGGCGCTTCTAGAGACAAAGAAGATCTGGAAGGGAAGGATGTGGCAGAAGAATGTCTGAAGGCCTAGGGTTTGCACGCTTATGGCTGGGCCTGGTTTGACCAGGAGCTTGGGTTCGGATGAATCTATCGCAAAATCTATTGTGAGAGGCCGATGCGATGCCATCGGCTTGCTGGGCATTGTCTAGATTGGAAATCGGCAGAAACAGGGTGGAGGACAATCGGCTAAATTATCATAAAGGGAATCGGCGAGATTGAGTCGGGGAATTTCTTCATTGATAAGCCAGATTTCTTACTTAGAAGAGCTGATTGCTCTCAAAAAGGAAAAACTAGGGGGATACATTGCCCCGTCTGCTACTGCTAGCCCTAGGCTAAGACCCTATCTAGGGGCCGCTGCTGCCCTCGTCGTCGTCATCACCGTCATCGCCGCCGCTGGCGCTGCTCCCTACCGGCTCGTCATCGCTGCTCCAGCGGCCGCCGGCAGGACCCTCATCGTCTTCATCCTCTTTGTCGGCGTCGTCGTCGCTGTCGACGTCGCTAAGGTTCCCGGGCCAGAGGTGGCGGCGTTTGGCCGGCGGCTCGTCGGAGGAGCTGTCTTCATCCTCCTCCTCTTCTTCCTCCTCCTTCACCTCCTCAGAGGTGGTGAAGTCTGCCCAGGAGAGGCGGTCGTCTTCGCTCTCCTCCACCGCTTCCTCGTCAGCAAGGAAGCGGACGTCGCTCTCCCCGTCGGTTTGGGATTTGTCGTCCTCGGACCTGACGGAGGAGTCATGGTCCTCTTTGTCCCACTTCGTTGGGGCGAGGATGTCGTACGCCGCTTGCGTACCCCCACGAGGGCGTCGACTCTCGGATGGGAGAGGACACGTGGGAAAGATCCGACGAAGAAGAAGAGGAAGAGGAGGAGGACATGGTTGCAGGGGAGGGTTTTTTGGAGTGCTAATGCGGAAGGGGTGAAGAGGAGAACTGTTCGATGCGGTTAAATAAAAGGAGGTGGGGGTTTTTAAGTTTCGAGCAGTTCTCGAGAACATGGTGCCAAAACTGTCAAATCGTGCAGAGAAGTTGGGAAGGCAAGTCGTCATGATGAAGCATACTGCGACAGTTCTGCTCTGCCGTGACACGACCCCTCTGAGAAAACAGAGTGGTTTTGAAATTATCATTACCAAAACCAGGGGGGCATGTGTTATCACCAGATTTTGGCTAAATCAAGAGGTGGGCCGCGATCAAGATGGGCTTGAAAGATTACACACGAGGAATCTATGAAGCGGCCTTGCATGGAGAATTTGGGCTAAGTTGCCCGTGTATCTTTAATTATGGTAGATTGTATCTAGATTGAAAGTTAGAGTTTATCTCGTGCACGGTTTAGTGCACGCCCACATTAGAAAGTCCGTCTGGACTATAAATATGTACCTAGGGTTTATGGAATAAACAACAACTCACGTTCAACCCCAAAAACAAACCAATCTCGGCGCATCGCCAACTCCTTCGTCTCGAGGGTTTCTATCGGGTAAGCGACATGCTGCCTAGATCGCATCTTGCGATCTAGGCAGCCTAAGCCCCATGTTGTTCATGCGTTGCTCGTCTTGAAGCGCTTTTGATGGCGAGCAACGTAGTTATCATAGATGTGTTAGGGTTAGCATTGTTCTTCGTTTAAACATGCTTACGTAGTGCAACCCTTGCATATCTAGCCGCCCTCACGCCTATCTCGGGTGTGGGGGCGGCACCCGCTTGATCATTATCTAGTAGATCTGATCCGTTACGATTGCTCCTTGTTCTACAAGGATTAGTTTAATATCCGCAATAGTTAGGCCTTACAAGGGGGAGGATCCGGTGGCACGTAGGGTGGCGTTCGCAAGTCCTAAACGAGGATGTTCGAGGACCAACGTCATGTTGGTTATTTGGCCTTGTTTAGGATCGGCTTACGAGCACCGTGCGTGGCCGCGAGGCCCAACCTGGAGTAGGATGATCCGATTATGCGGTGAAAACCCTAAATCGTCGTAGATCTCATTAGCTTTATCTTGATCAAGCAGGACCACCAAGTATTCGTGCACCCCGTACGAATCATGGGTGGATCGGCTCTTTGAGCCGATTCACGGGATAACTTTGAGAGCCGATCGAGGCTCGTATTTAACGTTTACATGTATGCCCTGCGGGAAACTAAGCGAGGCATCCCCATCACCTTCCTGGCCAGGTATAGGTCAGGTGGCACGCCCTTGCACTTCGCATCGCCGCGTGTGACCGGAAGAGCATTGCGGGCCGTCGCTCGGAGGGGTCTCGGCCAGCCGCAGCTCTAGGCTCTTCCCGGCTCTACGGTGTTGACAAGGCCGCTGCCCGTCGGTGGGTTTTGGCGGTCAACGGCCACCGACCTATACCTGGTCGGGAAGGTGTGGATGATGCCTCGCTTAGTTTCCTGCAGGGCACACACGTAAACGTTAAATACGAGCCTCGATCGGCTCTCGGGTTGTCTCGTGAATCGGCTCAAAGAGCCGATCCACCCATGATTCAGACGGGGTGTCCGAATATATGGTGGTCCTGCTTGATCAAGGTAAAGCTAATGAGATCTACGACGATGTGGGGTTCTCACCGCATAATCGGATCGTCCTACTCCAGGTTGGGCCTCGCGGCCACGCACGGTGATCGTAAGCCGATCCTAAACAAGGCCTAAAACCAACACGAGGTTGATCCTCGGAACATCCTGCTTAGGGCCAACGAACGACACCCTACGTGCCGCTGGATCCTCCCCCCCTTTGTAAGGCCTAACTATTGCAGATATTAAACTAATCCTTGTAGAACAAGAAGTAATCGTAACGGATCAGATCTACTAAACTATGATCAAGCGGGGTGCCGCCCCTACGCCTAAGATAGGCGTAAGGGCGGCTAGACATGCAAGGGTTGCACTACTGAAAGCATGCAGCATGAAGAACAATGCTAACCCTAACATGTCTAAGATAACTACGTTGCTCGCCATCAAAAGGCTTCGATGCGAGCAACGCTTGAACAACGTAGGCGAGCTTGTGCTGCCTAGATCGCAAGATGCGATCTAGGCAGCATGATGCTTACCGGTAGAAACCCTCGAGACGAAGGAGTTGGCGATGCGCCGAGATTTGTTTGTGGTTGAACGTTGGTTGTTGTTTATTCCATAAACCCTAGGTACATATTTATAGTCCAGCGGACTTTCTAATGTGGGCGTGCACTAAAGCTGTGCACGAGTAAGATTCTATCTCTAAACTAAGATGCGATCTAATATGTTACAGATACACGGGCAATTAAGCCCAACTTGGTATAAAAGGCCGATCCACATATTACTTCTATATATATATTCTTCACGTCCATCTTGATCGCGGCCCACCTCTGACTTGGTCAAATTCCGGTGATAACACCAGCAGAAAGTACAATTGGGTGGAGGAGTCAAGTGCGGATCAGCTGGCCATGAGAGACTCGATTTTACTGCAGAAGGTGGAGGAATTGGGTTTACGATCCCCTGAAAGACGCCATCCATTAATATTGTGAGATTGTTCCTATTCACAACGAGGCCAATGATGGTCGGTTATGCGGGCGTGAAGTTTAGCTGGCTTGTTGAAAATCATTATGACTGTTCTGATGCACTCTTTTGCTCGCTTAGAGCTGATGTTGATCCTTAACAACTGATGTTATATTTAGTGCTAAATGATATGTAATCTAAATACATGTTTTTTCCTAATGTGCTTATGAAACTGAATGTGAAAACATGTTCTTATTTATGGCCGATGTCAGTTCCATATATTTAGGTGTTTGTGATTTGTTAAACTATGTATTCAATCTTAATATGAACTAATGAGCAATGCAATTAATGCATGTGATTAGTCTGATGGATTTTCGTGTATTTCTGCCTTTATACAAGGCTTCAGCCTCATGTAAGAAAGTGATTAACACCGCTATATGGTAGTTGTTATATCAATAGAACTACATTTGATGGAAAATTGTAACAATCTCATTTTGAAAGAATAGACAGAACTTAACACGAACATGAAAAAGATCTTCCATAAATCCAAAAATCACTAGATATAACATAGCATATACAAACAATTATCCATAGGATGTACATATGAATTTTCTCTACTGAAGTTCTGTATTATTTATATGAAAGTATTAGTACCATAGTCTCGCTTTTGCCTTTGCGTCGGGCGTAATGGGTCATCTAAGCTGTATAATTGAGCGTGGTTCTTTTTGTACAATATTTTTTTGAGAAACCTTTTCGTACAGTATTTGTTTTATAGGCTCGATATCAGAGGAGCTGGTGTTATGATGTATAGTAATTTTGGTATGCAAGTATGATCAGGACCACCTTGTGTGGCCTGCCTCATTTGTGCTTCTTTAGTGATGATGCTGGTGTATTTTTACTGAAGAAAATAACACTATATTGAACGTGTTGACGGCGCCCAAAATATGCGTTATCTTTATATAGTTGCTTGAAAGTTATTATTTTCCTTAAGAAAGATTGCTTATATCAGAAATTTAATTTGGCTTTCGGATGCATATGTTCCCTCCACCAAAAATTATATTTGGAAGTGTCACAAAAAATTAAAAATTTTCTACATGTGAGATCGCCAAGTTTCATTAAAAATAATATTTTTTTTATCATACATGTGAGATCGCCAAGTTTCAGTAAAAATAATATTTTTTATGGTCTATGTAAAAAAGATAAATTTATCTTGTGAATAGCCTTATTCCGAGTACTGAATTTTCTCTTTTTTTACATAGGCTACATGAGATTTTTCCTGAAACAACTTTGTGAGTGTGTAGCACGTGAAGATGCACGTGCAATTTTTTTTACTTCAATTTTTAAATTTTTAAAATATGTGTAAGATGGATTTGAAAATGAAGAGAGCATTGCTCCCAGGTTCTCAAAGACCTACTGAATTCTTGGACAACTAAATAAACATCAGTCAAGTAAAAATTGTGGTTAGAGTATTGTCTTGTTTTTGCGTGTGCGCCGGGGCGCACCAGGTCATCTAGTGGCTATTTAAACTCATAAATAAGCAAGGGGTTTAGCAAGAGTTGTTGCAAAATAAATATCTAAAGAACAAAACTTTATCTCATATATCAGCTAAGCCAACAGACTCGCAGTTTTGGAAAGGTCTAATGATGCTAAAAGATGATTTTTTTAGAAGAGGGTTCGTTGAAGGTAGAGAATGGTCAGAATACTAGGTTTTGGGAGGATACTTGGCTAGGAGGTAGGCCTTTATGTGATCAATACTCGTCGTTGTATCGTATTGTCAACCATACTAATGTTTCGGTTGCCCATGTTATGAATGAGTCACCCTTAAATATAGGATTTAGGAGGTCGCTCTCAGACAATAGATGGGATCGATGGGTCATCTTGTTGCCCGCTTAATGGAAGTTCAACTTTCAGAGAATGATGACACCTTCCATTGGAATCTCACTGAATCTAGTCTTTTTACGGTCAAATCTATGTATCTTGATTTGCTTGATGGTAATGTAGGAGATGCCAAAAAATATATTTGAAAGACCAAGGTTCCACTTAAGATCAGAATTTTTATGCGGTTCCTTCATAAGAAGGTCATTCTTACAAAAGATATTCTAAAAAACGAAATTGGCAGGGATGCTCCAAATGTTGCTTTTGTGATCATCTCACAATTCAACATTTATTCTTTGCTTGCCCTTTTGCTAAAATACTCGGTGTATTATTTATATGACTTTCAATATTCCTGCCCCGTCCAATGTGACTAATATTTTTGGTAATTGGTTAAATGGGGTAGTGAAGAAGGATAAAGGATACATTAGAGTGGGTGTGTGCGCTTTATATTGGGCCATCTGGAACGTTCGTAATGATTTTTCTTTAACAAAAAGAGGTTTCCATCATTTTTGCAGGTTGTTCCTTTGGTTACTCACTGGATCCATATGTGGTCCTATATTCAGCAGGAGGATGTGCGTCGGGACATGGATATTGGGTGCAACCGCTTGGCGACGGTAGCACGGGAATTCTACAGCCAGTGCGGCTGGCGTACTCGATAAGCGGCTCACATGAAGATCTTGTGGCGACTTGTCTTTTTAGTCTTTTTTAGATGGTTGGTTTTCGTGAAAACTTGAGTGATCCGTGAAATGTAATAAGTGTGTAACTCAGATTTTCAATAATGATAATAAAGCATCGTATGCATCGATTGATGCAGAGGTTGGGGGTTCACCCCATATCGAGAAAAAAAAGAGTGGGGATTAGATCCTAGTAGATCAGATTAACCTTCGAATTTATTGATGGATTTCTGCTTTGGAAATTGAAATGCACTTCTGCAGGTTGGAGCACACTTTCGAATTCATCACTTTGGAGTTTTTTGTTCAGCCTATTTGATTCGTCATATTGTTGGTTTCAATTGGCTTGTTTTGATTTTGTATTTTCTACATGCAACTAATATAATAATATATAGCATGTGATTTTGTAGGCATTCTAAAACAAAGCATGATTGTTCAAGTGTATGTGTTTTTTCTTTCTAACTAGGAGCTCATATTGTTCTAGAAAGATTTGTGCAGAAAGATTTCTCTGTTTGCTTAATTCATGTATTTTCCTTGCAAAAATTGGCCGGACTTGGTTATATGACTTTGCAACCATGATAAATTTGCAATTGTCGATAGTGTCTGTCCTATTTTATTATTATTCTGATTGGTTCAAACTAGAGTATGTAGCTTACTTGAGATGGAATTGTGAAGAATTTTTCTCATACTACCTGTAGTTTTGTGTTTTTGTTATGATAGACGGGAAGATGCATGCTTCTTTTCTGTTTCACATGGTTGTTATTTCGGTATATTTTTGTGTAACTGATTTACAATACAAAAACTTATATATTTACCAACATAGATTCTACTTGCAACTTACTCTGTATATGATTGTGTTTGTAGATGGTAGGGTCGAGAAATTTTAGGCTACACCAATCTCAGACATGGGGTTGGCTTGTTGCTTGTTTCTTACTCACCGCCTGCGGTTTTGCTCGCTCTTATGTGTGTTGCTCATTCACGTGCAAGTTCTCATAGATGTAGATGCAAAGCTATAGGTCACATTCATCGTGTTCTTCTAACTGTTGTACAATGATGTATATCATATATAGATGGAGCTCTCATCTTTTTTTATCAATGTATTGAGTGATTTGTAGTTAGTTCTGCTGAATCAAACAAATTTACAAAAAGGGACGTCTCAGGTTCTGAATAAATGATTCGATCAAACTTTTTCTTTTCTGAACCTTAATTCGTTCAAACTTCGGAATGTTGACAGTGCCTCACTAAATGTGTATCGTTTAATGATTATATCTTTTTGATCGTTATATCTTAACTACGCATTTCATTTTTTAGAAACATATTCTATTGTTAGGTGGGAATAATGAGTGGCATAATTTTAAAACCAGAGGTGGCAGGTCGGTGCAATGCATATATATTGGTGGTGGCACTTTTTTTTTTGAGAATTTCTCTGGAAAGATACAAAGTTGTTGACCCTTACAAGCACCGAGAAACACAAACACAAAGGACCAAGAACACCTAGAACACCCTAAGACCACCATAACCCATGAAGATCTCCGGAGCCCTGTGTCATCATCCCATAAACTTGAGAGAAGACCCCTACAACAGAAAGAACTACAACCAAGCACAAGCAGGTCATCATCTTCGACCACGGTGCAATTGCCACCACGCTGCTTCCTCCTTCCTTGACACCAGCGCCGAGAAGGCATGGACACCAATCCAACACGCCTGCAGCAGCCGTCGCCATCTTTGGCTTTGAGTACCGCGAAAAGTGTCCCTTCCGTAAGGAAGGGAACTCGAGTCAACCGACCGGTCCAGCACCGCGGCTGGGCCATCCGCCCGGGCAAACCAGGAACTCCCTCCAGCATCAGCGCCGAGAAAGAAGAAGAACAGCAGCAGCAAATCATACCGACAAGGAGGAAGAAGGGTCTTTCTCCCGACCATCTGGCCGATTTTGGCATCGCCACGTCGGACCGCCTCCTCCCCTCGCCACCATGGCCGGCCGGAAGAAGCTGCAAAATGTGACAGCCGCAAGCCACCAGAAGAACACAAACCCTATAAAGGAAGGCAATGGTGCCATCTCCTTCCTCTCCCTCGCCACCACGGTCGGCCGAGGAGAAGGCAACAGCATCAGCACTCCTCCGACTCCAGAACAGACTCCGCAAACTCCACGGCAGGGTCGAAATTCGACCATGCCCGGGGACTCCACCCTCCCCCGATCCGCAGATCTGAGAGGAAACCAGGCCAGCAGCTCGCCGGTGCCGCCACAAGTGGCCTTGCCGAGATGGGGATCGAGCTCCAGCATTCTTATTCCGACGCGACGTCGCCTCCACCATCTCGATGCCGTCCCAGAACACCACGCGAATACTAGGCCGGGCTTCCCGGCGCAGCAGAGGAAGACCGCGGCGGCGGCGGGAGGAGGGGGTGTGGTGGGGGCTAGGGTTGGGGTCGTGCGTTTTTCGTTGTGGTCAGATTAATTCGATCTGTGGTGGCACTTGAAAACCACTCACGACTCATGAGTTAGGATTGGAGGCGGCGGGTTGGTGCAATGCTACTATTGGCTTTGGGTGGGTGATAGTATGGATGCAACAATCACTACATCACAGTAGAGTGATTGTTACTATTAAGATAATTAATTAATTAACGGTAACCAAAACGGGCATGCTTACTAGTGTGGTCAGGTGATAGAACGGAAGCAGAGAGATGTCTATGGTTCGGTCCAAAACAACCCACGCTGCTGTTGCTAAACCTGTGAGGTAGAGGGGGCAATAACTCCGATCCAAACATACAAGAAATAGTCAAGCAGCACAACAAATTGGATTGCTGCAAAAGCATCAGCATGAACTACATATATACTCCTCTGCTGTACATCAAACTATCTTGGGAAAGTGCTCTTCGCCGTTGCACGGTCAAAACACTCAGGTTACTGCTACCTACCACCGAAAAAGAAGGGGGAAAAAGGAAATATGCGAGGTCTACGAGCAATCAATCCCGTTCTTCTGTCAGCATTTGACCAATCTCCTGTATCCTACAAAACTTCAAGATCTGTCCTAACCCTCACTCCTACTCGACCTGTGTTCATGGGTTCACCATGTACAACCCACGGAGACTCTCTTTTTCCACTCGGCCAATGCCATCGATCCCGAAGATCTTGCCCTCGCTGTTTTGCATCACCATGTGAAGAATCTCTTCAGTCTCGCTCTCGGTCTGAGCATCTCCAGTCTCGCTCTTGGTCTGAGCATGCCCATTACCGATGATCATCACCGCGTGGGAAGCTGGCAGGTTGGACTTCGGGTGTATGTACGGCATTGCCTCATCATAGCAGTACACCTCGCCGGGCTTGAGGTAGAAATAGTTCCTGGACAGCCGGAAATGGCCGGCCATGATTTTCCCGTCATTCAGAAGCGCTGTCAGAGACGTGGCATCCATGTCCTGGGGTATCATTCTAGTGTACCCAGGTATCTTCACTCGGTGGCCAGAACAGCATTGCTCCTCTGCTGGCACAACTGCCTGCATGAACCATCAATCAAGGCAGGTAATAATGTTGATTTGTGTATATGTAAGTAATCGACAAGCAAACAACACTGTGAGTTTGCATATGCAGAAGCCAACACGCTGAAAGCGCTACAAAAATACAAGATTCAGAACATTTTGTTTTTATTTATACAAGATTCAGAAATACAATCTATACACTACCGTGCCTTCTCAATATCTATACTTATACACTACAGTTCAGCTGTGATATCTTTTTCCACACACTAAAGTACAGCTCTCCTTGACCATATAGAGGTCACCCAAAGCTGTAAAGTCTACATGCTGAATTATGATTTTCACCTCCAGTCTTCCCACTATCCCATATACATCAACATATAACTAATGGATGGTAACGCAAAGAGTGTAATACAGTTAAAAATATTCATGCAAAATCGACTTGAATGAGCAACAAAACTACGCAGATCTCACCTGACTCTCTGATATATTACGGCACATGACACCAGGATGTTCAAGAATATCAAATCCTGTTTTTATTCGGTCCTTGCCTCTTTGGTCACTTTTCTCCGACCCAAATCCCTCAGATAATTTCAGCTTCTTCGCATATTGAATCTTAAAGTCGTCAATAGATAAGATACATTTGAAGTCCTTTGGAGGTTCTTCGCAGGCACACTGGTATTTCTTATCAGATTCCGTCACTCCGGCACAACATTGCAAAGTGCAAGTGTCTGCATATAAAGAACAGGAAGTGAAGGAACTCCACTGGGATGGTTAAAACTGAAATAATATTAACGCCGTGCAATAAAATGTAAGTTAATATAACCACCTTCTTGCCCTCTTTGGTCACGAACGTGAGCCAGAATTAATTTACCCCTGTGGGGCCTTTGAGACCATGTAGTTTCCTGGGCTGGCTGCATGAGTTTGGCATGCCATGGTCATTATCTAAATGTTTTGAAAACAGAAAAATATAGAAAATACAAGAGCCATAGTTATGGATTTGTCCCTACAGATGGGATTTTTTTGGTTGATTTCATGATAACTTGTAACAGATATAACTAGTTGTCCGAAGAAGCTGAAATTTTGATGGCTTCGTTAATTCCAAGCCAACCTCTAAAAAAGAAGCTGAAGCACCACCATGCTGATTGAGGCACATATCATGTAGTACTGGTTATAAAAGTGCAGCACCAAAAAAGACAGTGCCCAACAAGTACAAAAGGTACTCAGAAGACGTTATTTTTATTTCTTCCAAAATTTCATAAATATCATGAAACCATTATTGTTGTTGTTATGTCGCGAAAGTAGAAGTGCAAAATTTTAGATTCTTCGTAAACAAATTTAACTGATTCATGGTCATCTCTAAATCGCGAGAGGGAACATCTGGAATTTTCTATTTTCCAACTTAAACTGAGAACTTTGCAACCTGTGGAAAACAATAAAGCCGAGGTATAACTAAGTATGTCGCAGTCTCTCATTCCAATGATTCGACAAAAGAAGTGTCTCGTTCAGATCTGGACTTACTTTGCAAACTAGATTGTTTGGAATTGAAGAGTTGGAAGAAATGGAATCCTCCTCCTTCTTCATATTCACTTCCAACTGTTGTGCAATGTCGGCCAGGATTTTGCCACTGCAATCTGTAAGACATCTCCGCTTTTGGGCATTATTTTTTAAATCTCTCCAAATACCCTCACAGCGCGACAAAACATCAGATTCGCCTACCAGCCAGCACAAGTGCCTAGAGGAAGAAAAACAGAGTTGGTGTTAATATATTGTTCGGTGTCAACAAAAAAAACTCATAATTAGCATAAATACAAGGTCTGTACCTTGCACATGTAAGAGCGGCGTTAATACAATTATCCTTCACAAAATCTAGCTCAACACGATCTTTAACATTTGTTGATATAATCGTCACATCAAACCATTCTTGTTGCAAGCTGTCAATGGATTTCACATCCAGATTAACTTTAGCATGCATCTCATCACTATATCTGAGTTGTCTTCTAACTATATTTGCTTCCTTGCTTGACAGGCATATAACACAAACTTTCAGCCTTCTACGAGCAATCATTGGACCTGACACAATTCAAAGAAACTGAAGTAACTGCACTGTACAAGACACTATTTCATCAATCATGACAATTAATTCCTAGGCAATCTTTGTAGAAGACAACAGCTAGCAAGTACATTTTAAGTATCAACTTACTTGAGCATCTCTAACAAACACGAAATTTTTTTGTCATTCATAGCAAGAATATGGCAGGGGGCCCTTTTAGCAAATTTGAAGCTCAGTGGAAATCGCGTGATGTTGATATGGAGGCGATACAATATTACAATGGAGAAGAAAATAAGGGAATGGATGCCAGTTATTCCAAATTACCTACCTTTGTATAGCATCTCAACTAGCATCACAATAGCAGCAGACTGGATAGTAATTTTCCCTTGATGCCTCCTTTTATCCACAGCTCGGATGTTGAAAAATGAAAAAGCTGGCTGCTCTAATAGTTTGAATTCTTCATTGTAGCCATCTGTGGTATCTTCACCATTCACCAATTTGTCTCCATAAAAGAGTTTGTTAGGAAATTCAACAAGTGAATAATGCATTTCTTGTTGCTCTATCAGCATGTGCTTTTTCGAACATAGAGGTTGCAGCCTTTGGAATAAGTTTGTACTGAATCCTGCTTCTTCCCAAACCTAACAATTAAACAAATGAAGTCCGATTGAAATAGTCACAAAAAAACATAGGATTGGTTCATTTCAAAACCTGAAGTAGTGGAAATGCTCGGAATAAACATCTATAGAACATTAATCACACTATAGCTTCACTTAAACAAAGGCTCCTTTTCGAAAGAAACTTAAACAAAAGCTAAACTGTGGATTTAGTGTGATCCTTTCAACACAGCAAGTTGGCAAGAGTTTGCATTTATATTAAATTTAATGGTTGGCACAGTATTTATCCCTTATTTTATATTTTCAGTATTGAATGCAAGACATATATCAAGCTAGATATACAAAATATTGTACCTTGCTTTGAACAAATGGCTGTAGGTGTTTATGATCACCTAAGAATATAGTATGCCTCAGCGGAAGAAGGAGAGGTATAAGGAGCTCATTATCATTAATCAGACCGGCATCACCGACTATGAACGCATGAAATGGCTCCATGTGGATCCCATGCAATTGGGAAGCACAGTCGGTAGTTGATACCACAACAAGCGAGTATTTGATACAAAATATCTCTAGCTCGGACCTGCTTCTTGGCTTTGGTAATATCAACGAGTTGCAGAGGCTATTTAACAATCTGATACACTCCTCCCTTGTTTCATTTAGTTTCTGTCCAGTGCCATATTCATTGTCTTCGGCAGGTAGATCAGTCTGGGCCACAAGACCAAAAGCTGTGTGGACAATGCCATCAGTTAAACGATCATTATGGATCAGATCTTCAAAACGGGCCATGGTGTCAAGCAAGTTCGCTGTCCTCTTAAGATCAGAAACACTTGTGCAAGCTTGGGGAATCTTTTTTATTATGTAGTCCAAAATATTCCGAAGAAGAACATAGATATTCTTAAACCTCTCCCTGAAAGAAATCAATGTGAATTGCAAAATCCCAGTTGTCTTGCAACGTGTACAACTTTCAGGACATTCACACTGGACATGATAATATGCGCCCAGGCCTAGAAGAAGCGCCATTTCCTCCGCCCAGGCTTTCCACATCGTCAGGCAGCAAAATAGTTCATGACTTTGTTGACCTAAAGACGATGTATGTAATGTTTTCTGGTTCTCTGGATTAAATATGTTATTCAAAGCCAGAACATTAGAACAATCATCCAATTGTGTTAAGAACTCAGAAACTTGAGTTACTGATGGGAAGCATATCAAGATTCTCAGCTTTCGAGCAACCAACACTTTGACGATCTCAGCTATCAGAGTATGTTTCCTAGTCCCTGGAGGTGTACATACTAATTCAGTTCTGGTCTTATGAACACAGTTGACAATTGAAAGTAAAGACTCCACGGTTTGCACATCTGTATTGCACTTGGAGATTTTATCACAACTCTTACACTTGTTATTTATCTGCAAATCATAACCGGACAGAATATCTTAATCAAAATTTAGTTGAGACATACCATACGAAAACAGCAGAAAACAAAAATGCCATTCAACAAAAGATAGAAACTAACTTACCGTTTTCTTGAAGTCCATAATTGCTTTGATAGCAGGATTATTCTTCTGATCAATAAATGAAAGAACTTGAGAGATCTTCATTTTGACAGTCAAGTTGGTCAAGAAAGTAGCAAATCTCAGTTCTTTAGGTTGAATTTCTCTGATACGATTCTTTGACAGAAGAACATTAAAGCTTTTCTGGTAAGAGGTATCCTGGCCAATTTTAATGGCCATCCCAAGACAACTAAAGCTCGTGTTAAAGCCTTTCTCCAAGGGTGATACATAGCTCAGCAAGAAAATATCATTATCATTTGAAATATGATTACATCCTGCCTCCATGGATTTCTCAAGACTGATATCAATGTAGTAACAACAGGTCCCACATTCTTGGGCAGAAGATATATGAAAGATCGCAGGCTTTGCAACAGTTTCCCATCCTGATCTTATCATTGCTCTTGTTTCTTCTACTAAATATTGACGGTGTATATCTTGAAACTTCTCAGCTGATTCATATATATGAGAAACTTTGCTGACCTGAGTTATGAAAAAAAGAATATGATATCATGTTCTGAAATCTGAATACTGTATTATATGGATGTATTGAAATTCTGTAATTATTATAATAGATAGGGAGGGGTGATAAATTACCTTGCTTTTGCCAATACTGTCATTGTCGATGTCATTAATACTCCAACATAGAACAATATCGGATAAGAAGGAGGTTACTTTGCCCACTTGTTCACCTGTAAGTCCCGAACTGCTGCAAACGATCTCCTCCTGCTCCATTTGCTACAACAAAAGCAAATTCTGTATCAAGAAGTGCACAGAATGATATATCTATATATATAGTAATCACAGATGTCTGATAATTTCATTAACAGTACAATAATTGAATTATTGTCTGCCAATAGTGAGCATGTCATGCATCCACAATTCATTATGTCATAGTCTTCATTAGAGTGCTAAGCAAATGGATTTTTCAAACTACTCAATCAATACTTTGAGATATAAATAATCGCAGCGCGGGAAATCCTGATTCAGGAGAGAAAATAACAAAAGTTTTAGCCTTCTTTATTGAAGTTGATGTAAGGCAACGATGCCAAAATCATTAACATGTAGAGTACATTTTAACACTCACAGATATGGAAAAACCATTGCAAGATAATAATTTAACACCTACAACTAACTCCTCATAATGTTTGAAATATGCTAGAGAGTTGGTGGACAAGTATGGGAGAAAGATCAAGACAATGAGATGCAAATGCAAATCTACGCTGAAGGTGCTGAAGATGTTTCGAACATTCTTTGTTTTTCTTTTCTCAAGTGTGTGCAGTACTTTCATGGTTCATCTGAACAAACCACTGTAACAAGACACTGTTGAGGCCTTGTGTGCTTCAGGTTGCATAGGCTGGGGATTTAAAACTCTCCCATCATAAAAATAGAAATTAGACTAGATGAATATACTCAGACTTGCAACATTCTACAATTCCCCGGTATGCGAAATCATTGACAGACTTGTAAAATGCTGAAACAACATACAGAGAAGCACCACCACACAGCGCGCAAACATGTAATATATCAGAATGTGGAGGCCCAAACTTTCCATACATAGAACTGAACAAAGTTTGGTTCGATTAATTTGCCTATTCATGCAGGCTTACGTGGTTCGTGAATACTTGTTATATTATTACATGATGACTAAAGTAGACACCTTCATGCAGGCTTACAGTGGGTTTTTGCATCCAGTGGGTTCACACAACCCAGCTAGGCGAGACACAAGCCCTTGATTAACCTATGTACTACCAAAACTGCAAGTATTACTCAACGATGGATGAATAGCACGATTCGCGGGCACACAATCCACCGAGCCGACGCCCGCATCCACATCCACCCATGGCTTAGATGAAACACGAATTCAATCTAGCAACATACACAAGGTAAACCGAGCTTGCTCGTCGATGGAGGTAGCCGAAACATAAAATCGGGAGAAAACCGCTCCAAACTTCATCGACCCGTCGCAAACAGCACCGGAAAGGTAGGTCGGCGTAGGCGCGTGGCCACCGAGGAGGCGAGAGTGGGA
This sequence comes from Lolium rigidum, assembly GCF_022539505.1. Taxonomy (NCBI): domain Eukaryota; kingdom Viridiplantae; phylum Streptophyta; class Magnoliopsida; order Poales; family Poaceae; genus Lolium; species Lolium rigidum. The sequence continues at coordinate 215,851,473 of NC_061513.1, read as the reverse complement.
GGGGGTGCGTGCTTACTTACCCACGCTTACGGAAGCGGGAAGGCGGGAGGTCGGAGGAGCAGCGGGCGGCGCGGCGTAAGATGCGTGCGCTGCCGAGTTCGTCAGCGTTGTGCGCCCGCGCCGGAGCGGAGGACGTCTGCCTGCGAGCGCGCGGAGGGGAAATGTTAGTGCGCCGCGAAACCTAGGAGGGGCGAGGAGGAAGCGGGGGAGAGGGCTGGAGCGAGGTCCGGACTAACCGAGGAGGGATCAGCCTGCCGACGTCGCCGCCTCGCCGGTGCTGGCAGCGGCAGTGGCAGCGGCAGCAGTCGCGGTGGTCAGCAATCCGTCACCCCAGTCCTCGGCGACGCGAAAGTGTAGGAGCATGGTCTATATGAACCGAGGCTCGTTGGCGACAGGATGGCGAAGTCCAGCTACGGCCCATTGCGAGCCTCAACGATTGGGCCTGGCCCGAGACTGCCCCGTTCAAGAGCAGTGGCATGCCCACAAAACCGAACAGCTACAACTACAATCCACTCGGACAGTTTTTTTTTCTTCCGGAGATAAAATTACTAGTATTACTGATCAAACTGTGCACAAGGTCCCAGTTTGGACTCGTATACAAGGTATTCCGGAGGGACTGATGAAAAAGAAGGAATTGGCTGAAAAAGTGGCTAGGAAAGTGGGAGAACCACCGATCAAGGTAATCGTCAATGAAGGAGTTTTAAATTCTGCAAAATATTTGCGTGCTAGGGTACATCTGGATGTTTATAAGCCGTTAGTACGAATTGTGCCAATAACTATCAAGGAAAGGAAGGTTTACCCGGTACAGTATGAAAGGCTATCTGATTATTGTTATTTCTGTGGTTTGATGGGTCATATAGTTACTGAATGTGGAGATGGTGTGCATGAGAAGAAACACTGCCAGTGGGGTGAGTGGCTGATGGTGGTTTTTGACCAGAAGGTACCAGCTAATGGGGGACGAGGTATGGCTGGCCGAACTGGTTTAGGGCGCGGTAGAGGAAGGGGTCATGTACCTGGTGATCCGAACCCCTCTGAAGCTACTGATATGGATTGGGGGAAAGAGTCGAATTTTCCTCCAGGGCATGGAACAAGGAAAAGATTGATAAGGACAGACGGTACTGTCAATATGCCTGGTAGCGGGCAGCTAAATATTCCGGAAGGAAGAGTTCATCAACAAGTATGTCTTTTAGAATACGGTACAGGAGGAAAAGAGGGGGAAACGCCTGGTACAACTCCGCAGAAGGTACATGCACAAAAAAGACAGAAGAAAGTGGTGGATGGTGTGGAAATCGACGAAACTATTGGATCGACGACCTCCGGGATGGAGGATCGCCGGGAGCAATGAAACTCTGTGGTATGAACTGCCGCGGTTTGCGCAACCGCCGGGCAGTTCGAGCGCTTCTTGATCTCGAGAAGCAACTGAAACCCGATGTGTTATTTCTGTCCGAAACACATTTGGAAAAAGCGAGGGCAGAAAATCTTAGAAGAAAGTTGGGATTGATAAGCTTATTATCTTTGAGAGTGATGGCCAAAGTGGAGGACTTCTGATGCTTTGAAAAAATACTGTTAAGGTTACTGAAAAGAGTGTTACAAAAAATTATATTGATGTGGTGATTGAAGAGGATATTATGTGGAGATTTACAGGAATCTATGGTGAGCCTAGGTGGGGTCAAAAACACGTCACATGGGATTCTTTGCGCACACTTCATGGCCAGATGAATTTACCTTGGCTAGCTATGGGAGATTTTAATGAAATCATGTTTAATTACGAAAAAGAAGGTGGCCGTCCTAGAGCACAACAGGCTATGCAAGATTTCCATGACGCTTTGAGAGATTGTGAGTTGGATGATATGGGGTATGTTGGTGATCTGTTTACTTGCGAAGAGGGAAATTGAGGGAAAGATTGGACAGGGGTAGTAAATGAGCAATGGAATAATATTTTTCCGTTTGCTAGTCTGATCAACAGTGAAACAACAAGGTCAGATCATCGGCCTTTACTAGTGGACACTGAATATATGTCTAATACTCACGCAATGAGGGATATTCCCCGCAGATTTGAGGCTAGGTGGCTCCAGGAAGATGCAGTTGAAGAAATGGTTAAGTCTGCTTGGGAAAGGGCTAAAACAAGGGGCGAAAGTTCTTCCTTGATGCAAAAATGCAGCGATGTTCATTCAGAATTACATAGTTGGGATAAAGAGGTGTTGAAGGGGCCTGCTAGACGTTTGAAAGAATTAAAGAAGGAACTTGAGCAACTTAGAAGGGGCGCGATGACAGATGCGGCTTTGGCGGCACAAAAAGAAATTCAGTTACAAATTGAATTAACTTTGGAAAAAAGAGGAAATGTTCTGGGTTCAACGAGCACGTGCAAACTGGCTGAAGCATGGAGATAGGAACACAAATTTTTTCCACAGGTTTGCATCAAAATGGAAAAAACAAAATACTATCAAATGCTTAGTTGATGACAACGGTACAAGACATGAGGATAAAGATGTTATGTGCAATGTGGTGTATAACTACTTCTCTGGTTTATTTTCTTCAGAGGTGGAGGAACCAGATGAACCGGTTTTTGTTGATGTCCAGAGACTGGTTACTGAAGATATGAATAGAGGTTTGTTAGCCCCTTTCTCTGCTGAGGAGGTAAAGAAGGCTTTGTTCAGCATAGGGGACCTTAAAGCTCCGGGCCCGGATGGTCTTCATGCAGTTTTCTATAAGAGATTTTGGGACATGTTGGGTGATGATTTGATTAAGAAAGTTTTGCATGCAGTAAATAATATCACAGTGCCTTATGGATGGAATAATACAACCATAGTTTTGATCCCAAAGATTGAGAATCCGGATAGGGTAACACAATTCAGGCCAATTAGCCTGTGTAATGTGGTTTATAAAGTTATATCCAAAATGTTATCAAATCGGCTGAAGAGGTATTTGCCTGATATCATTAGTGATCATCAAAGTGTTTTTGTTCCGGGAAGGTTAATAACTGATAATATTTTAGTTGCATATGAAAGTATCCATGCTATGAAGAAAAAGAAGGGCAAGACTGGGCTATGTGTTGTGAAGCTTGATATGCACAAAGCATATGACAGGGTAGAATGGACTTATCTGAGCAAAATTATGTTGAAGATGGGATTTGATAGAAGATGGGTGGATATGATCATGGCATGTGTTTCCTCGGTAAACTATAATGTTAGATTCAATTCAATGGAAACAGATGTATTCATACCATCGAGAGGCTTGAGACAGGGGGACCCCCTGTCACCATATCTATTCCTATTGGTGGCTCAGGGTTTATATAGTATGTTGAAGGGAGCAGAAATAAGAGGAGAATTGGAAGGGGTGCGGGTATGCCGTGATGCACCAATGGTGTCGCACCTTTTGTTTGCTGACGACTCATTGATTCTTATTAAGGCAGATAGAAAGAATGCTCTTAAATTGAAGGAGATTCTTGACAGCTATTGTGCTAGCTCAGGCCAGAAACTTTCTGAAAGCAAGTCAAGTATTTTCTTTAGTCCAAATACTATTGTAGAAGAGAGGATGGAGGTTTGTCAGATTCTAAATATTATGACTGAGTCTCTCAATGATAAATATCTGGGTTTACCGGCGATGGTGGGGATAGACAAGAGTGAGTGTTTCAGACACCTGGTGGATAGAGTTCTTGCAAGGATCAGTGGCTGGAAGGAGAAATTGTTGAGTTTGGGAGGTAAATAAATTCTTATAAAGGCTATTGCTCAAGCGATACCAGTATGTGCGATGATGGTTTTCAAGATTCCAAAAAAACATATGTAAAGGAATATCTGACGCTATCTCTCAATTCTGGTGGGGCGACGAGGAACAGCAAAAACATATGCATTGGAAGGCATGGTGGAAACTATGTATCCCAAAGAAAAGTGGAGGTATGGGTTTTTGAGACTTACAAAGTTCTAACTTGTCTATGTTGGCTAAGCAGGTCTGGAGGCTTTTGAGTGAACCTGATTCTCTATGTGCAAGGGTGTTGAGGGCCAAATATTATCTAGATGGCCGGTTACTTAATGCAAAGCTGAAGAGTGGTAGTTCTTTTACTTGGCAAAGCATTTTGGCAGGATTGGAGTGCTTTAAAAAAGGTTGTATCTGGAGGGTTGGAGATGGAAGCCAAATTGATATATGGAAGGACAATTGGATACCATCAAGCCATAATTTGAAGATCATGACGCCTAGAGGTACAAACATTGTAACCCGAGTGTCAGATTTGATAAATCCTGCTAATGACATATGGGATGAAGATCTGATCCAAGACATCTTTTGGCCAATAGATGCCCACCGAATTATGCAAATTCCCCTTACCCCGGATAGGGAGGATTTTGTTGCATGGCATTAAAGTAAGGTGGATCTCTTTTCGGTACGGTCTGCATATTACTGCCAATGAAATTATAAGTTTGGTAGAGCAAACAGGAATGAGAGTATAGCTGAAGGAGCAAATAACCCTGTATGGGAGAAATTGTGGAGTCTTGAAGTTCCTAGCAAAATTAAAAAAATTGGATGGCGAGTTTTACATGCTATGATTCCATGCCGTGGAGTTCTTGCAAATCGGCATATAGGAAATCTGGGGGGTTATCCGTTATGTATGACAAGTTGTGAGGATATCAAGCATATGTTATTTGCTTGTCCAAGAGCGAGAGAAGTCTGGGATTGCCTTGGATTAACTAGCAATTTGGAAACCGTTATTAACATAGACAGATCGGGTTTAGTAGTGGTTGAGGAGATCATATGCCGTGGAGGACGCCTGTCCTTCATGGATAATGTTGGTTTTGCTGAACTTGTGCTTATTGCAGGTCGGGTACATATGGTGGGAGAGAAGACAGAAGGTCCATGGTGAAAATATCCAAACCCCAGTGCGATCAGCTATGTCTATTATGGTGCTAGCAAAAAATTATATGAATGTTTTAAAGAAACCTGATGCGAAGCAAAGGGAAGGCTGGAAGAAACCTCTAGAAGGTAAGGTGTTGGTTAATGTTGATGCAGCCTTTGATGTAGATTCTAGAAAGGGTGCAACAGGAGTGGTTATCAGTACTGGAGGTTGTATAGCATGCTTACAAACCTTCTTACCGCATGTGGTTGATGCACCTATGGCTGAAGCTTATACTTTTCGAGATGGCTTAACTTTGGCACAGCAAATCGGGATTCAGAGTTTTACGATACAAACTGATTGTGCTCAAGTGGTGGAAACTATGAAGAATGGAGGTTTTTCAGCGACCTCGTCTGCAGCCATTTATGATGATTGTATGATTCTTTGGAGTGGCTTCGGGAATGTGTCTGTTGAGTTTTGTAATAGGGAAGCAAATCAAGTAGCACACGAGCTTGCTAGAGATTCTTGTAGTTCTAGTAGGTCTTGTACTTGGGTCGATGAACCCTCTAGGTTCATTCTTAGCAAGCTCGTGGATGATGTAACCTTATTGGGTTGATGGGCAGCGGGTACCAGACGCACTCTTTTCCTTCCAGGGTACCTAAGGGGACTGGGAGGTTTTTAATGAGACGATCTGCTATCCTTTTAATAGAAAATATTTCAAAAAAAAAGTGCACATAGGGTGGTCGTGCCTTCTTCCGTGGCATTTGAGTACGGCGCTATCACGTCTTCCATAGTAAAGTCCGTGTGTTCAAAGTGTCGCATGTCGAAACCAACCGCGCTGCATAAAAAGACTAGAGGGCGCTCGGTCAGTATCGTCCAGAATTTGTTTTGCCCTAGTCATCCTTCATCAGAGTACAAGTGTGCAAACAACTGTGGTACGACATGGATTAACATCATTGTTCTTCTGACCCACTCCCGTTTTCAAACGCGCAGCCATCAACTGAAAAGAGTGGCTGCCTAATTAGAAAGAACATTCTGCTCAAATCCAAACAATCAAAAGCGGAAAAGATAAAAGGCGCACACTACAAGAGATCCTCAAGGAAACTGTATAGACACCTAATTAAAACGATGGAGGTTCGGTTCGGAGATTACACTATCAACCATGTTGAATAAAAATGTCCATCACCACATCCTTCAATCATGTAGGCAGCTCCATAAATAGGTTGCGATTTTCCACACGTTGTAGAGACGATCATGCATAGAGAAAAGTTGTCTTACATAATAGAAGAACTTTTATCACTAAAAATCTTGTCATTTTCACATATCCATACCGGTTAAATAACGACAAGCATTCTCATCCTAATAAGTATTTTAAACATATGATGCACACCATTTAGTTAGTTGCCAAAAATATTTGCAACGCTGCGTGGCGAGTATAAGGTAAAACCTACTTGGATGACTAACATATAGATCTAGAAAATTTGCACCGGAAAAATAAGTGATTATTGGTATCGCCATGATGATAGAAAACACACTTTATACTTTCATGCCAATTGTGTTTTAAAAGGTTGTCTTTGGTAAATATTTTACTCTCTTCTAAAAATACCATGCAAAAAACCTTAGTCTTCAGCGCAATCTTCATTTTATAGATTTTTTTTCCCGCTCTCATGTAGATTCCATCAAAATACATCATTGCTTGCGTTAATTGGATCAAAGCAAAGTGTTGCAGCATGGTATTCCATGAAGAAAATCGAGGACCAACAAGATCTATTCTGAAGCCACTAAGGTGATGCTTGCCAGAAAAGGATTTCCAAAGAAGACGAAAGATTTGTGCCGCAAACAAGGGGAAATTTCATGGATTGTTGTCAGTCCTGTTATATTTACTCTGTTTCGGTTCTTTCTTACTTCTAAGCCCTCTCCCGTGTTCACAGGTGATGTTGATCTCACATCCGACGGTCCCTATTGAGTTTCCCCATTCCCTATTCGACAAAGAGAATTTAGCTACTTTTTGCTTTATTACTTTTGAAGATTGTATTAGCTGTCTATAAAGCTATGGATTAGAGGCATTGTTGGCCATCTATTTCCTTAGGTTGTAACCCTAGACTCCACTTGTGTGATCAGTGAGCTATTCCTTTGTAATCAGGATCCAAACCCTAGAAACATTTATCTAAAATTAGCTAACACAATCGGTTCGTGTTTGAATTCCCTATCATTCTAATTTGTTTGTCTGAATACTGGCTTGAGCCTATCATGAACAAAAGGAAGAGAATTAAGCAAATGTGCAACCATGTTCTTTCCTACATTGGTAACTTTGTTGTACAATACATTAAGGTACACAACAAAATGGATGGTGTTCTTTCTGAAATAAACTTTGAGAACCATATGAAAAGTGAATTGGTCTTTCTTGCAACAAGCATTGCATATGAAAGGTTTTGTAACGCAGTGGTGTGAATGTATATATTATGCAATTTGTTTAAGGAAAGTTTAGGAATGAAGGTTAATGATCAATACTGGCCATTATTGTCAAAGAATTATAGGTCATGCGTGTATCCCTAGGTTACAAGATTGAACAACGTAATTTCCTCAAAAAACATTGACCAACGGAATACAAGGTATATATGACAAAACATATATCATTAGAAAGTTCAAAATGTTATACTTTCAAATGATATAACTTTTGTGTTGCACAATATATATTATGTTGGTCAAATTGATGATCTAGGGATACACATAGGGCTTATAAACAGGGATGGAGGGAGTAGTACTCTCTGCTCGCGGGCCGGCGCACGACACAACCATATGCGCGTCTTGCCTTTGCTATTGCTACTAATGTTGTTGTATCAATTATAAGGACAACACCTAGCCATCACATTGAAAGGATCGTATGCCACACCTAGAGGGGGGTGAATAGGTGCTAACCAATGTTTAGTTCTTTTTCAATTTAGGCTTGACACAAAGGTAAATTCTCTAGATATGCAACTATGTGAGTTTACCTATATGACAAGATTAACAACTAAGCAAGCTATAGCTACACAATATAGGAGAGATAATAGGATAGAGGTAACCGAGAGTGGAGCACGCGGAGACACGGAGTTGATTCCCGTAGTTCCCTTCCTTTGCAAGAAGGTACGTCTACGTTTGGAGGATTATGGTTGCTACGAAAGCCAAACCAACGCCACGAAGGCTTCACTCAGGTCTCCGGTGAGCACCGCCACGAAGGCCTAGCCCACTTCCACTAAGGAATTTCCTCGAGGCAGAAACCGGGCCTTTACAAGGTTCTTGGGGCACACATCCACAACCAAATTGGAGGCTCCCAAATCTGTAACAACAACAACACAAAGAACAATATTAACAACAAACAACTAGGGTTTCTCAAAAGAGGAACACTAGCAAATGGGCCCTCAAGCATATGAGGGGGAAATGCAAATTGCTTCGGTGAAGATGTAGATCGGGGTCTTCTCCTTCGAATCTCCAAAGATCAAGAGCTTTGGTTGGGTGGAGGAGGAGATCTTGTGATTCTTGTGTTTCTTGAGTTGGCTCTAATGGTGATGAACTTGTGCAATGATTGAGCAGCTTGGGGAGGAGGAAGAAGGGGGTATTTATACCCCTTCCAAAATCCAGCCGTTTGGGCATTTCGAGGGTCGGATTATCCGGTGAAAGTGAGGGCTGGATTATCCGCCCCCCTGAAATATTCAGCCCTGGGAAAAATCCGGGCAAAAGTCCGGCCAAAAATCCGACCCCTATCCAGGGTGTCACTGAGCCACTTTTCCAAAAGTCCTTAGCGGATTTTGGGGGCCCGGATATTTTGCAAATATCCGGCCCGGAATATCCGGCCTGGAGAATATCATCCTGCTTCTCTTTGTCTCGTTTTCCCACACAAAACACCCATATATATATATATTATATGCACCACTTCATCAAACATTAGTGTATCACATATATTGACGTCAAACATTCCAAAACATAATCCGAGAGATTTTCTTTCAATCTCCCCCTTTTTGGTGTTTGATGACAATATACGGATTTGCAATAAAACCTCTAGAAGGAAACAACCATCTTGGCAAGAGATAGAGGCACTCCCCCTACATGTGTGCATATAAGTAATTTGCATTTGAATACAAATGCACAACATATAGGTGTGAGGTGCCTCAACACAAAAGATATCCAACATGGGCTCAAAACAAGAGACATCGATATATATATATTTAAAATAACACACCATATCATAAGCCTTAGTCTCAACATATAGAATTCCGAAATCCTTAACATAATGTCTCACAACCACACATATAACATAGTTTTGAACGAACAAACCAAGCCAAATAGTTCAAATAAATGACATAAAAGAGGACACAAGTGATAAAGGAATGGTAAACGCATATGCTTGTGCCCTACCCGTGCAAATCCCGTAGAGAAGGCCTAAATAGAACACTTCTCCCCTTTGGCATCGAGACGCCAAAAAGGGGAAAAGCGCGATGTTACGCGCCCCATGGAGATCACTCGGAGTCCGTCTCGGAGACATACTCGTCATCACTGTCAGCAGCTGGAGGAGAGTCGCGAGCGATGTTGGCCCTCTGAATACTCTGCTCAAGGTCAGTCCATGGAACCTGGGAAGAGTGCCACCCACCGTAGGCGGGGTGAACTGGAGGCTGAGGCGGAGGTCCTTGCTCACCACTGAGCCTGTGAAGAATGACCTCCTAAGTATGCTGAATCTGTGAGCGCTGATGGCTGGCCTCATAGTTTTCCTTGTGAATCTCAATGTTCATGCACAAAACATTGCGCTGAAACCAACTGAGCTTCTTCACATTCTTCTGAATCACAGGGGTAGCAACAGGGCAACCGGGTGCATAACCACTAGAGCGAGCATCTACCATAAAGGAGCTAGAAATTGGTGCAGCACGGGGAATTGGCTTCTTCTTATAAGCCTTCTTGAAAGTGTACGTGACTCTCTGTAGGGAACTGGCTCAAGTCTTATGCTAGTGCACTTTGTTGATGAGAAGCTGAATGTATGGAGCATAAGGCATAGTAGTCCGGGAAACCATGGCATCATGAATCTCATTAAAGACGAAGTCCATGACATCAAGTGTGAAGTCAGACTCCTCATCACCATCCCGAGCACAATCAAAGGCGAGGCGCATAAGATCCACAAGAGCACCTCGAATAGCATCATTATTCCCGCCACTTGGAGCAATGGTGGCCCTGAAAAACCGAAGCAGCTGACTATAGATAGGCCGAAGCACAGTGGTAGTACCAACTGCTCCAGACTCGTCATACAGATCAAATAGCACTTCCTTGTTCGTCTTCTGAGGGCCATGGAGGCGGTGACCACCTTCAAAGGGGAGGCCAAGAACCGCAGCAAACCGGCGAAAAGCGGCCGTACAGGGAGTGGAGCCAGACATCCACTGAATAGTGCGCTCTTCATCCTTCTTCAAAGCCAGAGTGGCATAGAATTGCTTGAGCAAATCAGGACTGTAGTCACACTGTACCTTCATCAGCTTGTGTAAACCCATCCTCTCAGTGACCCAGATAGCATCCTCAAAGTGATTATTCAGAGAGAGGAGCTCAACATCAATGGCCTGCATAGGCCTCACCTTATTCATAGGTTCATAGATATCCTTGAAGATGTAACTCTGCTCCATGCACCAGAAGCGCTTATTCTCAATATCAAAGTCCCTCTTGATACGTCCATTTTGCATCACTATTTTATATCATAATTTACTGTTATTCATTGATATATTTCATATTTAGAGATGATACTTATGTTATTTCACCTATTTTGCATGTTTCATGATTATTGGAGAATTACTCACTGATGGCGCGTGAGACACACGTTTGTTGGGAACCCCAAGAGGAAGGTGTGATGCGTACAACAGCAAGTTTTCCCTCAGTAAGAAACCAAGGTTATCGAACCAGTAGGAGTCAAGGGCCACGTGAAGGTTGTTGGTGACGGAGTGTAGTGTGGCGCAACACCAGGGATTCCGGCGCCAACGTGGAACCTGCACAACACAATCAAAATACTTTGCCCCAACTTAACAGTGAGGTTATCAATCTCACCGGCTTGCTGTAAACAAAGGATTAAACGTATGGTGTGGAAAATGATGTTTGTTTGCGAAGAACAGTAAAGAACAGAGTTTGCAGTAGATTGTATTTCAGATGTAAAAGAATGGACCGGGGTCCATAGTTCACTAGTGGTGTCTCTCCGATAAGATAAATAGAATGTTGGGTGAACAAATTACAGTTGGGCAATTGACAAATAGAGAGGGCATAACAATGCACATACATATCATGATGACTACTATGAGTTTTAATCAGGGCATTACGACAAAGTACATAGACCGCTATCCAGCATGCATCTATGCCTAAAAAGTCCACCTTCGGGTTAGCATCCGAACCCCTTCCAGTATTAAGTTGCAAACAATAGACGATTGCATTAAGTATGGTGCGTAATGTAATCAACACAAATATCCTTAGAAAAAGCATTGATGTTTTATCCCTAGTGGCAACAGCACATCCACAACCTTAGAACTTTCTGTCACTCGTCCCGCATTAAATGGAGGCATGAACCCACTATCGAGCATAAATACTCCCTCTTGGAGTTACAAGTATCAACTTGGCCAGAGCCTCTACTAGCAATGGAGAGCATGCAAGAACATAAACAACACATATATGATAGATTGATAATCAACTTGACATAGTATTCAATATTCATCGGATCCCAATAAACACAACATGTAGCATTACAAATAGACGATCTTGATCATGATAGGCAGCTCACAAGATCTAACATGATAGCACATGAGGAGAAGACAACCATCTAGCTACTGCTATGGACCCATAGTCCAAGGATGAACTACTCACACATCAATCCGGAGGCGATCATGGTCATGAAGAGTCCTCCGGGAGATGATTCCCCTCTCCGGCAGGGTGCCGGAGGCGATCTCCTGAATCCCCCGAGATGGGATTGGCGGCGGCGTCTCTGGAAATATTTCTGTATCGTGGCTCTCGGTAATAGGGTTTTCGCGACGGAGAGTATAAGTAGGCGGAAGGGCAGAGTTGGAGGCGGCGCAGGGGCCCCACACCATAGGCCGGCGCGGGCCCCATGCTGGCCGCGCCGCCCTATGGTTACGGCCCCTCGTGGCCCCACTTCGTATGCTCTTCGGTCTTCTGGAAGCTCCGTGGAAAAATAAGACCCTGGGCGTTGATTTCGTCCAATTCCGAGAATATTTTCTTTGTAGGATTTCTGAAACCAAAAACAGCAGAAAACAACGAATCGGCTCTTCGGCATCTCGTCAATAGGTTAGTGCCGGAAAATGCATATAAATGATGTAAAGTGTGTATAAAACATGTGAGTATTGTCATAAAAGTAGCATGGAACATAAGAAATTATGGATACGTTTGAGACGTATCAAGCATCCCCAAGCTTAGTTCCTACTCGCCCTCGAGTAGGTAAACTATAACAAGGATAATTTCTGAAGTAACATGCTATCATAATCTTGATTAATACTATTGTAAAGCATATGAGATGAATGAAGTGATTCGAAGCAATGGTAAAGACAATGACTAAACAACTGAATCATATAGCAAAGACTTTTTCATGAATAGTACTTTCAAGAAAAGCATCTATAAGTCTTGCACAGGAGTTAACTCATAAAGCAATAAATTCTTAGTAGAAATTTTTGAAGCAACACAAAGGAAGATATAAGTTTCAGCAATTGCTTTCAACTTCAACATGTATATCTCATGGATAATTGTCAACACAACGTAATATGATGAATGCAAATAAGCAAGTATGTAGGAATCAATGCACACAGTTGACACAAGTGTTTGCTTCTAAGATAGAAAGAAGTAGGTAAACCGACTCAACATAAAGTAAAAGAATGGGCCCTTCGCAGAGGGAAGCATGGATTACTATTTTTGTGCTAGAGCTTTTCATTTTGAAAACATAGAAACAATTTTGTCAACGGTAGTAATAATTCATATGTGTTATGCATAAGATATCCTATAAGTTGCAAGCCTCATGCATAGAGTACCAATAGTGCTCGCACCTTGTTCTAATTAGCTTGGATTTACATGGATTATCATTGCATAACATATGTTTCAACCAAGTGTCACAAAGGGGTACCTCTATGTCGCTTGTACAAAGGTCCAAGGAGATAGATCGCATTTGATTTCTCATTTTTGATAGATCTCAACTTAGGACATCCATACCGGGACAACATAGACAACAGATAATGGACTCCTCTTTAATGCATAAGCATTCAACAACAGATAATATTCTCATAAGAGATTGAGGATTAATGTCCAAAACTGAAACTTCCACCATGATTCATGGCTTTAGTTAGCGGCCCAATGTTCTTCTCTAACAATATGCATACTCAAACCATTTGATCATGATAAATCACCCTTACTTCAGACAAGACGAACATGCATAGCAACTCACATGATATTCAACAAAGGTGTAATAGTTGATGGCGTCCCCAGAAACATGGTTACCGCTCAACAAGCAACTTATAAGAAATAAGATACATAAGTAACATATTCAATACCACAATAGTTTTTAAGCTATTTTCCCATGAGCTATATATTGAAAAGACAAAGAATGGAATTTTAAAGGTAGCACTCAAGTAATTTACTTTGGAATGGCAGAGAATACCATGTAGTAGGTAGGTATGGTGGACACAAGTGGTATAGTTTTTGGCTCAAGGATTTGGATGCACGAGAAGTAATCCCTCTCAATACAAGGCTTTGGCTACAAAGGTTGTTTGAAGCAAACTCAAGTATAAACCGGTACAGCAAAACTTACATAAGAACATATTGCAAGCATTATAAGACTCTACACTGTCTCCTTGTTGTTCAAACACCTTAACCAGAAAATATCTAGACTTTAGAGAGACCAATCATGCAAACCAAATTTCAACAAGCTCTATGGTAGTTCTTCATTAATGGGTACTAAGTACATGATGCAAGAGCTTAAACATGATCTATTTGAGCACAACAATTGCCAAGTATCAAATTATTCAAGACATTATACCAATTACCACATGAAGCATTTTCTTTTTCCAACCATATAACAATGAACGAAGCAGTTTCAACCTTCGCCATGAACATTAAAAGTAAAGCTAAGAACACCATTGTTCATATGAAACAGCGGAGCGTGTCTCTCTCCCACACAAGGAATGCTAGGATCCGATTTTATTCAAACAAAAACAAAAACAAAGACATACAGACGCTCCAAGTAAAGCACATAAGATGTGACGGAATAAAAATATAGTTTCACTAGAGGTGACCTGATAAGTTCTCGATGAAGAAGGGGATGCCTTGGGCATCCCCAAGCTTAGATGCTTGAGTCTTCTTGAAATATGCAGGGATGAACCACGGGGGCATCCCCAAGCTTAGAGTTTTCACTCTTCTTGATCATATTGTATCATCCTCCTCTCTTGATCCTTGAAAACTTCCTCCACACCAGACTCAAAACAAACTCATTAGAGCGTTAGTGCATAATCGAAAATTCACATATTCAGAGGTGACATAATTAATCTTAACACTTCTGGACATTGCACAAAGCTACTGAGAGGTCTCACTAGATTATATTCTATCATCTTGCAATAAGGTCTTAGATATCACATATATCTCATACCTTGATTATTTCTGAAAACTAAATTTTCAGCTCCTTACTTTTCAAACAGATTTGAACTTCAAGTTTCACGGAGACAACATGACTTTAGGTACTAATTGAAACCACAACTCTTTGAATCAATAATGTGAGGTTTACTAAAAGTTCGCAATAGGACTTAATCATTTCTTGATTCTTTAACAATACGGTACCAGTCCGTAAAGTTTCTTGTCAGACTTAACAGTATTTCTATCTCAATTACAAGACTAGCGCATGGTAGAAAACGGATGCCAATACTACAAAATTAATTCAAAATACTACTCTGACTATGTTTATGATAATTAGTTCATGTTTTAATCTAATTACTAATGAACTCCCACTTAATACAACATCCCTCATAGTTGTTAAGTGGTACACGATCCAAATCCACTACACCAAAACCGATCATCACGTGAGATGATGTAGCTTCAATAGTGAACATCAACATGTTGATCATATCATCCATATAACTCGTGTTCAACCTTTCGGTTTCCGTTGTCCCGAGGCCATGTCTGTACATGCTAGGCTCGTCAAGCAAACCCAAGTATTCCGCGTGTGCAACATGGCTTACACCCGTTGTATGTGAACGTTGAGTCTATCACATCCGATCATCACGAGATGCTTCGAAACGACGAACCGTGCAACGGTGCATACGAGGGAGAACACTTTATTATCTTGATATTAATGTGAGGGATCATCTTATAATGCTACCGTCGTGTTCTAAGCAAAATAAGATGCATAAAGGATTGACATCACATGCAATTCATATGTGATATGATATGGCCCTTTAGTCTTTGCGCCTTCGATCTTCATCTCCAAAGCACGGACATGATCTCCATCATCAACGGGCATGATCTCCATCATCGTCGGCGTAGCATCAAGGTCCATGGTGCCGTCTTCATGGTTGTTCACCTCATGTAGCAACTATTACAACTACTTTGAAATACTACTCAACACGAAATTTAAAGACAACCATAAGGCTCCTGCCGGTTGCCACAATACAATAATGATCATCTCATACATATTCATCATCACATAATGGCCATATCACATCACCAAACCCTGCAAAAACAAGTTAGACGTCTCTAATTTGGTTTGCATATTTTACGTGGTTTAGGGTTTTCGAGTAAGATCCAATCTACCTACGAACATGAACCACAACGGTGATACTAGTGTTGTCAATAGAAAGAGTAAATTGAATCTTCACTATGGTGGGAGAGACAGACACACGCAAAGCCACTTATGCAATACAAGTTGCATGTCGAACGTGGAGCAAGTCTCATGAACACGGTCATGTAAAGTTAGCCCGAGCCGCTTCATCCCACCATGCCACAAAGATGCAAAGTACTTGAACTAAAGACAACAAAGCATCCACGCCCACAAAGCAATTGTGTTCTACTCGTGCAACCATCTATGCATAGACACGGCTCTGATACCACTGAAGGGATTCGTAGCATAAAAAACAAAAAATTTCCTACCGCGTGAACGCAATCCAAGCCAAGATGCAATCTAGAAGATGGGAGCAACGAGGGGATGAATGAGACTAACCCTTGAAGATTTCCAAAGCCTACAAGAGGAGGCTCTCGTTGCTGCGGTAGACGATCACTTGCCGCTTTCAAAAGCGCGTAGAAGATCTTGACGGTGCCACAATCGGGCAGCACCTCCGTACTCGGTCACACGTTCGGTGTTGATGAAGACGACGTCCTTCCCCCCGTTCCAGCGGGCAGCGGAAGTAGTAGATCCTCCTCGGAATCCCGGCAGCACGATGGCGTGGTGGCGGTGGTGGTGGAGAACTCCGGCAGGGCTTCGCCTATGCGCTGCGGGAGTAGTATGTGGAGGAGGGCGCTAGGGTTTGGGGAGAGAGAGGGGGTAGGGCGCCGGCCATGGGCAGCCCTAGGTGGTGCGGCCAAGAGTGGCTGCCCCCTCCCTCTTCTCCTCATTATATAGGTGGAAATCCCCAAGAGTTGTAGTCCAAGTCTTCGAATAAGACCCCAACAACAAAACCTCCCATAGGTGGGAAACCTACTCTAGGAGGGAGTCCTACCCAAGGTGGGACTCCCACCTTTCCTTTAGGTGGGGTGGCCGGCCACCTATGGTGGAGTCCACCTGGGACTCCACCCTTTAGGGTTTGGCTGGTCATGCAAGGTGGAGTCCCTCCGGGACTCCACTTTCCATGGTGATTTCTTCCGGACTTTTCTAGAACTTTCTAGAACCTGCCATAAATGCACCGGATCATTTCCAAACTTGGAATATGACTTCCTATATATGAATCTTATTCTCCGGACCATTCCGGACCTCCTCGTGATGTTCTGGATCCCATCCGAGACTCCGAACAAAACTTCGAACTCCATTCCTTATTCCATATCTACTTAAACGACATCAAACCTTAAGTGTGTCACCCTACGGTTCGCGAACTATGTAGACATGGTTGAGACCTCTCTCCGACCAATAACCAATAGCGGGATCTGGAGATCCATAATGGCTCTCACATATTCAACGATGACTTAGTGATCGAATGAACCATTCACATACGATACCAATTTCCTTTGTCGCGCGATATTTTACTTATCCGAGGTTTGATCATCGGTATCTCTATACCTTGTTCAACCTCGTCTCCTGACAAGTACTCTTTACTCGTACTGTGGTATGTGGTCTCTTATGAACCATTCATATGCTTGCAAGCTATTTAGACGACATTCCACCGAGAGGGCCCAGAGTATATCTATCCGTCATCGGGATGGACAAATCCCACTCTTGATCCATATGCCTCAACCCATACTTTCCGGATACTTAATCCCACCTTTATAACCACCCATTTACGCAGTGGCGTTTGATGTAATCAAAGTACCTTTCCGGTATAAGTTATTTACATGATCTCATGGTCGAAAGGACTAGGTAACTATGTATCGAAAAGCTTATAGCAAATAACTTAATGATGTGATCTTATGCTACGCTTAATTGGGTGTGTCCATTACATCATTCATATAATGACATAACCTTGTTATTAATAACATCCAATGTTCATGATCACGAAACCATGATCATCTATTAATCAACAAGCTAGTTATACAAGAGGCTTACTAGGGACTCCTTGTTGTTCACATAACACACATGTATCAATGTTTCGGTTAATACAATTATAGCATGGTATGTAAACATTATCATAAAGACAAAGATATATTATAATAACCATTTTATTATTGCCTCTTGGGCATATCTCCAATAGTAGAAACATTGCCAACACCAATTATTTTACCATTGATAGTAGGAGGTTTAGCAACATGTGAAGCATCAACATTACTAGTGGTGGTAATAGTCCAAACTTTAGCTACATTATTCTCTTTAGCTAGTTTTTCTTCTCTTTCCCACCTAGCATGCAATTCAGCCATCAATCTAATATTTTCATTAATTCGAACTTGGATGGCGTTTGCTGTAGTAACAATTTTATTATCATTATCCTCAGGTTTAGCAGCCATTTTATTAATTAAAGAAGATTGTGACTCGGACATGTATGAGATTCGGTTTTCAGCATTTGAAAGCTTAGTTTGCAAACCAAAAATTTCCATATTCAAATTTTCAAGTTGATTCCCTATATTTTTCAACAAGGCAGATTGTTCATTCATAGTTTTAGTAAACAATTGATTTTGCTCATATTGTGATTGCATAAAGCTCTTAGTAGCTCTTTCAATTTCTAGCATCTTTTCCTCATTAGGCAAAACAGATCTACCATAAGAATTACCATAAGGATTACCACTAGCAGGATATGGCCTATAGTTGTTACCAGAATTATTCCTATAAGCATTTTGTTGAAATTATTATTTCTAATGAAGTTCACATCAACATGTTCTTCTTGAGCAACCAATGAAGCTAAAGGAACATTATTAGGATCAACATTAGATCTACCATTCACAAGCATAGACATAATAACATCGATCTTATCACTCAAGGAGGAGGTTTCTTCAACAGAATTTACCTTCTTACCTTGTGGAGTCCTTTCAGTGTGCCATTCAGAGTAATTTATCATCATATCATCAAGAAGCTTTGTTGCCGCGCCTAAGGTGATGGACATAAAGGTACCTCCAACAGCTGAATCCAATAGGTTCCGCAAAGAAAAATTCAGTCCTGCATAAAAGGTTTGGATGATCATCCAAGTAGTCAGTCCATGGGTAGGGCAATTATTTACCAAAGATTTCATTCTTTCCCATGCTTGGGCAACATGCTCATTATCCAATTGCTTAAAATTCATTATGCTACTTCTCAAAGATATAATTTTAGCAAGAGGATAATATCTACCAATGAAAGCATCCTTACATTTAGTCCATGAATTAATACTATTCTTAGGCAAAGATAGCAACCAATCTTTAGCTCTTCCTCTTAAGGAGAAGGAAACAATTTCAATTTTATAATGTCACCATCTACATCCTTATACTTTTGCATTTCACAAAGTTCAACAAAATTATTAAGATGGGCAGCAGCATCATCGAACTAACACTCAGAAAATTGCTCTCTCATAACAAGATTTAGTAAAGCAGGTTTAATTTCATAAAATTCTGCTGTAGTAGCAGGTGGAGCAATAGGTGTGCATAAGAAATCATTATTATTTGTGCTAGTGAAGTCACACAACTTGGTATTCTCAGGAGTACCCATTTTAGCAGTAGTAAATAAAGCAACTAAATAAAGTAAATGCTAGTAACTAATTTTTTTGTGTTTTTAATATAAAGAACGCAAACAAGACAGTAAATAAAGTAAAGCTAGTAACTAATTTTTTTGTATTTTTGATATAGAGAGCAAACAAAGCAGTAAATAAAGTAAAGTAAAGCAAGACAAAAACAAAGTAAAGAGATTGGATGTGGGAGACTCCCCTTGCATTGTGTATTGATCTCCCCGGCAACGGCGCCAGAAAAATTGTTGCTGGCGTGTAGTTGACGTAGGAGTTAGAAATCTTTGTGGTGTAACTTTTCTTCAGTTCCCCGGCAACGGCGCCAGAAAAATTGCTTGATGGCGCGTGAGACACACGTCTGTTGGGAACCCCAAGAGGAAGGTGTGATGCGCACAGCAGCAAGTTTTCCCTCAGTAAGAAACCAAGGTTATCGAACCAGTAGGAGTCAAGGGCCACGTGAAGGTTGTTGGTGACGGAGTGTAGTGCAGCGCAACACCAGGGATTCCGGCGCCAACGTGGAACCTGCACAACACAATCAAAATACTTTGCCCCAACTTAACAGTGAGGTTGTCAATCTCACCGGCTTGCTTTAAACAAAGGATTAAACGTATGGTGTGGAAAATGATGTTTGTTTGCGTAGAACAGTAAAGAACAGAGTTTGCAGTAGATTGTATTTCAGATGTAAAAGAATGGACCGGGGTCCACAGTTCACTAGTGGTGTCTCTCCGATAAGATAAATAGCATGTTGGGTGAACAAATTACAGTTGGGCAATTGACAAATAAAGAGGGCATAACAATGCACATACATATCATGATGACTACTATGAGATTTAATCAGGGCATTACTACAAAGTACAACCACTATCCAGCATGCATCTATGCCTAAAAAGTCCACCTTCGGGTTAGCATCCGCACCCCTTCCAGTATTAAGTTGCAAACAACAGACGATTGCATTAAGTATGGTGCGTAATGTAATCAACACAAATATCCTTAGACAAAGCATTGATGTTTTATCCCTAGTGGCAACAACACATCCACAACCTTAGAAATTTCTGTCACTGTCCCAAATTAAATGGAGGCATGAACCCACATCGAGCATAAATACTCCCTCTTGGAGTTACAAGTATCAACTTGGCCAGAGCCTCTAATAGCAACGGAGAACATGCAAGAACATAAACAACACATATATGATAGATTGATAATCAACTTGACATAGTATTCCATATTCATCGGATCCCAACAAACACAACATGTAGCATTACAAATAGACGATCTTGATCATGATAGGCAGCTCACAAGATCTAACATGATAGCACATGAGGAGAAGACAACCATCTAGCTACTGCTATGGACCCATAGTCCAAGGATGAACTACTCACACATCAATCCGGAGGCGATCATGGTGATGAAGAGTCCTCCGGGAGATGATTCCCCTCTCCGGCAGGGTGCCGGAGGCGATCTCCTAAATCCCCCGAGATGGGATTGGCGGCGGCGGCGTCTCTGGAACTATTTCCGTATCGTGGCTCTCGGTAATAGGGTTTTCGCGACGGAGAGTATAAGTAGGCGGAAGGGCAGAGTTGGAGGCGGTGCAGGGGCCCCACACCATAGGCCGGCGCAGGCCCCATGCTGGCCGTGCCGCCCTATGGTTACGGCCCTCGTGGCCCCACTTCGTATGCTCTTTGGTCTTCTGGAAGCTCCGTGGAAAAATAAGACCCTGGGCGTTGATTTCGTCCAATTCCGAGAATATTTCCTTTGTAGGATTTCTGAAACCAAAAACAGCAACTGGCTCTTCGGCATCTCGTCAATAGGTTAGTGCCGGAAAATGCATATAAATGATGTAAAGTGTGTATAAAACATGTGAGTATTGTCATAAAAGTAGCATGGAACATAAGAAATTATGGATACGTTTGAGACGTATCACTCACCGGAGTCAGAATTTTGCTGGAAAAAGCACCGTTAGGATACAATATTTCTGAAGATCAACAATTGACGGAAAATATACCGAAGCTCCTATTTTTCCAGATGACGGAGCCAGCCAAAAGGGGAGGCCGAGGTGGGCCGCCATTGGCCCTCCCCATGGGCTGGCGCGGCCACCAATGCCGGCGCGCCGCCACGTGGGGAGGGGGCCCATGACCCCCTCGGCCATCGCCCTTTCGCGTACTTCATCTCCCAAAAACCCTAAGGTGCGGGGGAACATCGAGGATAGTCGTCGCCGCCTCCTCGAGGTGGAAAACACCAGAGAGAAAAGAGCTCTCCGGCAGGCAGAAATCTGCCGGTGAAATTCCCTCCCGGAGGGGGGAAATCATCGCCATCGTCACCGTCATCGAGATGGACTTCATTGGGATCATCATAATCATCTCCACCACCGACACCGTCATCTCCACCGCTGCACCTCGTCTCCGCTGTAACATCTAGGGTTGAATCTTGAGTATTTCATAGGGGAAACTCTCCCGGTGTTGATTACTCCTTGTTATTGATGCTATTGAGTGAAACCGTTGAATCAAGGTTTATGTTCAGATTGTTATCCATCATCATATCACCTCTGATCATGGTCCATATGATGTCTTGTGAGTAGTTCGTTTAGTTCTTTAGGACATGGGTGAAGTCTAAATGTTAGTAGTGAACTATGTTGAGTAATATTTAATGGTTTGATATTTAAGTTGTGGTGTTATTCTTCTAGTGGTGTCATGTGAACGTCGACTACATGACACTTCACCTTTATGGGCCTAGGGGAATGCATCTTGTATTCGTTTGCTAATTGTGGGGTTGCCGGAGTGACAGCAACCTGAACCCCCGTTGGTATATCGATGCATGAGGGATAGCAGGATCTCAGAGTTTAAGGCTGTGGTTAGATTTATCTTAATTACTTTCTTGTATTTGCGGATGCTTGCAAGGGGTTTAAGCACAAGTATGTATTAGTCCTAGGAAGGGCGGTGCATTAGCATAGGTTCACCCACACAATACTTATCAAAACAATGAAGATTAATCAACTATATGAAGCGAAAGCACTAGACTAAATTCCCGTGTGTCCTCAAGAACGTTTGGTCATCATAAGTAAACAAACCGGCTTGTCCTTTGTGCTAAAAAGGATTGGGCCACTTGCTGCAATTATTATTCTCGCATTTTACTTACTTGTATTTTATTTATCTGCTATATCAAAACCTCCTGAAAACTTGTCTGTGAGCATTTACAGTGAATCCTTCATCGAAACTGCTAGTCAACACATTCTGCTCCTTGTTGGGTCGACACTATTATTTATCTAAAGTACTACGATACACCCCCTATACTTGTGGGTCATCAAGACTATTTTCTGGCGCCGTTGCCGGGGAGTGAAGCGCTATTGGTAAGTGGAATTGGTAAGGAAAACTTTTACTGTACGTGCTATTTTTATTTTTGCCTGCTGCTATAATTCATTATGGAGATATCTTCTCTTGAATTCCTATTTGGAAAATCTACTACTACTGCAAAGGTAGTGGATGAGGCGCCAGGTGAGAAAGTGATTCCACATAAAATACCTATGAAAATTATTGAACTTGTTGTGGATAACCGCTATGAAGGGGATGGAACTGTCCATCCCGGAGATCATTTACTGATTTACATGAATTATGCGGGTTATTCAAGTGTGCAGGTATTTCTATGGATGAAGTTAGGAAGAAACTATTCTCTATGTCGCTGTCTGGTAAAGCGGCGCATTGGTATAAACTGCTGAAGAATGGGCATTCTCTTGATTGGAAGAATATTATGCCTCTATGTTATTCTAAATTCTATCCTCCAAGTGAAATTCACAAAGACCGAAACCGCATATATAATTTCTGGCCTCATGATGGAGAGAGTATTGCCCAAGCATGGGGGAGATTGAAGTCTTTAATGCTCAAATGCCCCATTCATGAGCTTCCTGGTAATATCATCGTTGATAATTTCTATGCAAGACTTTCTTTTCAAGTTAAACCTTGCTGGATACTACTTGTTCTGGATCATTCACGTGCAACAAAGAAGAGTTTAAATGGGACCTTCTTGATCGGATTCAAGAGAATACTGAAGGATGGGAGAACGACAAAGGTAGAGAGTCAGGTATAAATTATGATTATGAATGCATTGAAACTTTTATGGATACCGATAAATTTCGAAATATGAGTGCTACTTATGGTCTTGACTCTCAAGTTGTTGCAAATTTTTATAAAGCTTTTGCCTCTCATTTTGAATTGCCTAGGAAGAGTTTTAATAAGTATCATGATCCTTAAAAAGATAAAACTGATTCACCTATAGGTAAATGTATTGAAGTTAAAACTGTTGATCACATTCTTCCTGAAGCTTATATTGAAAAAATTCCTTTTCCTGCTAAAATGAAGGAGTATTCTGTTATAACTAGTGTGGTTAATAAAAGTGCAAAGAAACCTATAGAACCTGAGGAGCAAATAAATGTTGAACCTGCTGTTGCAATAGTCAAAGACCTTGTGACTGAAAATGTAGAAGATGGTCACATCATTTTCTGTGAAGATGCTTCTAATATTGTTTCACATCCTAGTAAGTCTAGGAAAGCTAGTGTTCCTATGCTCTCTGTTAGAATTGGTGATCATTGTTATTATGGTTTATGCGATATTGGTGCAAGTTCTACTGCCATTCCTTATGAGCTTTACAGGGAAATCATGCATGAAATTGGTTCTTGTGAACTTGAAGATATTGATTTGGTTATTCGGCTAGCTAATAGAGAATCTATCTCTCCTATTGGTATTGTTCGAGATGTGGAAGTTCTATGTGGTAAGATTAAATATCCTGTTGACTTTTTGGTACTTGGTTTTGCTGCTAGTAAGACTTGTCCTATCACTTTTGGTAGACCTCTAAATACTTGTGGAGCTATTATAGATTGCAAGAAAGAGAAAATTGTGACTAAATTTGCTGGTGAATCTTATGAGTTTAATTTATCTAAATTTGCCAAAGTTCCTTATGAAGCTGAATTGCCTAATGATGATTTTAGAGTTGAACATCTTGCATCTATTTCTTGCTCCTAATAATCCTTTGCAGCAATATTTGGAGGATCATGAGAGTGAAGTCTTTAGGGAATAAAGGAATGAGCTTGATGAAATTTTCCTTCGTCAACCCATTCTTAAACATGACTTACCGGTCGAAGATCTAGGTACAACACCACCACCAAAGGAAGATCCTGTTTTTGATTTGAAACCGTTACCTGATAATCTTAAGTATGCTTATATTGATGATAAGAAAACATATCCTATTATTATTAGTGCTAAGCTTTCAGATTTTGAGGAAGAAAGATTATTGGAAATATTGAAGAAACACCGAGGAGCTATTGGCTACACTCTTGATGACTTGAAGGGGATTTCTCCCTCTATTTGCCAACATGCCATCAACATGGAAGATGATGCAAAGCCCGTTGTTGAACATCGCGTTGTCTAATTCCTAAGATGAAGGATGTGGTAAGGAATGAGGTATTGAAACTTCTTGAAGCTGGTATTATATATCCTATTGCCGATAGTAGATGGGTTAGTCCTGTGCATTGTGTTCCTAAGAAAGGAGGAATAACTGTTGTACCTAATGATAATGATGAGCTCATCCCTCAAAGAGTAGTTGTAGGGTATAGAATGTGCATTGATTTTCAAAAGGTTAATAAAGTTACTAAAAAAGATCATTACCATTTACCTTTTATTGATGAAATGCTAGAAAGGTTATCTAAAAATACTCATTTCTGCTTTCTTGATGGTTATTCTGGGTTTTCACAAATTGCTGTTAAAGCTAAAGATCAAGAGAAAACCACTTTCACTTGTCCCTATGGAACTTATGCTTATAGGTGTATGCCTTTTGGTTTATGTAATGCTCCTGCTACTTTTCAAAGATGCATGTCTGCTATTTTTCATGGCTTTTGTGAAAAGATTGTAGAGGTATTCATGGATGATTTTTCTGTCTATGGGAATTCTTTTGATAATTGTTTGCGAAACCTTGAGAAAGTTTTGCATAGATGTGAAGAAACTAACCTTGTTCTTAATTGGGAGAAATGCCACTTTATGGTTAATGAAGGAATTGTATTGGGACATAAAATTTCTGAGAGAGGTATTGAAGTTGATAGAGCTAAAGTTGAAGCAATTGAGAAGATGCCCTATCCTAGGGATGTTAAAGGTATTCGTAGTATTCTTGGTCATGCTGGTTTTTATAGTAGATTTATTAAAGATTTCTCTAAAATTTCAAAGCCTCTTACTAATCTTCTTCAAAAAGATGTACCTTTTGTTTTTGATGATGATTGTAAGGAAGATTTTGAAACTCTAAAGAAAGCCTTAACAACTGCTCCCGTAGTTGAACCTCCTGATTGGAATTTACCTTTTGAAATTATGTGTGATGCTAGTGATTTTGTTGTAGGTGCTGTTCTTGGACAGCGAGTAGATAAAAAATTGAATGTTATTCATTATGCTAGTAAGACTCTTGATGCTGCTCAAAGAAATTATGCTACAACTGAAAAAGAGTTATTAGCCTGTAGTTTTTGCTTGTGACAAGTTTAGACCTTATATTGTTGATTCAAAAGTCACAGTTCATACTGATCATGCTGCAATTAGGTACCTTATGGAAAAGAAAGATGCTAAGACAAGGCTTATTAGATGGGTGCTTCTTTTGCAAGAATTTGATTTACATATTGTAGATAGGAAATGTGCTGATAATTGTGTTGCTGATAATTTGTCTAGATTGAAAAATATTGCTTATGATCATGTTCCTGTTAATGATAGTTTTCCAAATGAACAATTGGCTGCAATAAAGGTGAGCTCGCGAGATAGTCCTTGGTATGCTGATTATGCAAACTTTATTGTTTCCAAGTACTTGCCTCCAACCTTTTCAGCTCAGCAAAGGAGGAAATTCTTTTATGGCTTGAGGCATTATTTTTGGGATGACCCACACTTATATAAAGAAGGAGTGGATGGCATTATGCGAAGATGTGTCCCCGAATATGAACAACAAGAGATATTGAGTAAGTGTCATGGTAGTGTTTATGGAGGACATCACGCCGGAGATAGAACCGCACAAAAGGTTCTACAGTCAGGTTTTTATTGGCCAACTCTCTTTAAAGATGCAAGAAAGTTTATTTTATCTTGTGATGAATGTCAAAGAGTTGGTAATATATCTAGACGCAATGAAATGCCTATGAATTATACTCTTGTTATTGAACCATTTGATTGTTGGGGATTTGAATTCATGGGTCCTTTCCCTTCTTCAGAAGGTAACACTCATATACTTGTTGCTGTTGATTATGTTACTAAATGGGTGGAAGCCATACCCACAAAAAGTGCTGATGGTGAGACCTCTTTAAAAATGCTTTTAGATGTTATTTTTCCTAGGTTTGGAATACCAAGATATCTTATGACTGATGGAGGTTCTCATTTTATTCATGGTGGTTTTAGAAAAACTCTTGCTAAATATGGTATTAATCATAGAATTGCTTCAGCTTATCATCCTCAAACTAGTGGGCAAGTAGAATTATCAAATAGAGAAATTAAATCTATCTTGTAAAAGACTGTTAATAAATCTAGGGAAAATTGGGCTAGTAAGTTGAAGGAAGCGTTGTGGGCTTATAGAACTGCTTATAAAAATCCTATGGGTATGTCTCCTTATAAAATGGTTTATGGAAAAGCTTGTCATTTACCTTTAGAAATAGAGCACAAAGCTTATTGGGCTGTAAGAGAACTTAATAAAGATTTTAAACTTGCCTGGTAAGAAAAGGTTGCTACAATTGAGTTCTTTAGATGAGTGGAGAAGTGAAGCTTATGAAAATGCTAGACTTTTTAAGGAGAAAGTTAAGAAATGGCATGATAGAAGAATTATTAAAAGAGAATTTAATGTTGGAGATAAAGTCCTATTGTATCGGTCTCGTCTCAGATTTTTTGCAGGAAAATTACTCTCAAAATGGGAAGGACCATATGTCATTGTGGAGGTGTATCGTTCAGGGGCAATAAAAATTGCTTCGCTAAAAGATGATGCCACACAAGTGGTGAATGGACAAAGACTCAAACATTATATTTCTAGAGATTCTTATAATGAAGATGTTGATGTTATTCGAGTGGTGACTCCGGAAACTTTCATCAAAGATCAAATTGATAGTTCTGCAGAGTTCGACTTCGAATAGGTAACAATTTTGGTAGTAAAAAGTCTGTGTTTAACTTTCCGAACAATATTTTTTGCTACTTTTAGAAAATATGAAAAATTACGAGATCGAATCGGAGTGGAGGAGGCGCACGAGGGCTCGTCCCCACGTGGTGGCGCGGGCCCCACCCTGGTCGCGCTGCCATATGGGGACGGCTCCTCGGAGTCCCTCTCCCACTCGGCTTCGACCTGGTACTTTCCTTTTGTCGTGAAATTTTTTGTTATATAATCCCCCGGATCCCCCGAGGTCCGTATATCGTCTTCTCGTCGTGTTTTGTTTCGAGCTGTTTTCTGCCAGGATCTGTTTTTGATCTAGAAGCACCATGGTCTCCAACAACAAGGGCAACGAGCCTTTGGAGGAAGATATTCAAGACCCCGAGTTGAAAGAAGAAGTCGAGAGTGAAGATGAAGGAGAAGTGGAGGAAGACCTGCGTGTATACCCGCACGCCACCGTCGCAAGCATCGGGGTGGTGGCGAATCCGTTCAACCTCAAGAGAGGCGCATAGATGAGCACCGGAGGAAAAGTCCCACGTCACTTCCTAGCTCCAAGGACATCTTCTCCAGGCATCAATAACCCCTTCCACACTCTAATTCATAAGAGTCAAATTGAAAGGATTCCTGAGGTAGAATTGCCTAGTAGCTGGGATATGGATCATTCTAACAATGCAGGAAGGATGAAACCTGAAGCTGAGGAGTGGGGAAACAACTCTAAGAGTTGGGACTCGCCGTCTGACATACTCATTAACCGCGTCGAGCACAACTCGGAGCTGATCCGCAACCTCACCTACGAGATTGATGAGCTAAAGGAGCTTGTTAAGAAGCTTATCAAGAATTCACCACCATCACCGAAGGAGTAATTCATCATTGGTATTGGCACTCCCTTGGCTTGTTCCAAGCTTGGGGGAGTGTCGCGGTATCACATCATCACTATCTTTTACCTTTTTACTGTCAAGTAGTGTCATATCATGAGTAGGGAAGTTATCATATAAGATGGTTTGCAGTGTGGAAGTATCTCTCTTTTAGTTGGTTATCTATGTATACCTTGGTGTGAGTTATCGTTATGGAATATTAATGAGAATTTTTATCATTTACGTTTTGCACACCTTATTTTAGTTTGCAATTTCTGTTATATAATTGATCTTGTTGTTAGTATTGATATCACTTTGGGAGCATCAAGTAAATCTATTTGGTTTTGGCAAACTTAGCATTGGTCAACAGCAACAATACTTTGAGGCTTAAGTAGAAAAGAGGGAAGTACATGTAGATATATTATTTCATTATCTTTCTTTCTTGTTAGCTAATTAATGAGCTTAATATTCTGAAGTTCAAATTGTTTGTTCTTACAAGGAAGATGCATGATTGTTTCTATCACATGTATATTTGTTTGTTTTCCTCAACTCTTATGCTTGCTAACCAACCTTGCTAGCCAAAGACCTGTACTGAGAGGGAATGCTTCTCGTGCATCCATAACCTTAAACCAAACCCATACCATTTGTGTCCACCATAACTACCTATTATGTGGTATTTTGCGCCACTCCAAGAAATATTTCATGTGCTACCTTTAAACAATTCAAAAGTTATTATCTCTTATTTGTGTCAATGTTTTATAGCTCATGAGGAAGTATGTGGTGTTTTATCTTTCAATCTTGTTAGACAGACTTTCACCAATGGACTAGTGGCATATACATCCGCTTATCCAATAATTTTGCAAAAAGAGCTGGCAACGGGGTGCCCAACCCCAATTAATAACTTTCATTAATAATTCTCTTCACATGTTTTGCCCTGATTTATCAGTAAGCAACTTAATTTTGCAATAGACACTCCTCCATGGTATGTGAAATGTTGGAAGGCACCTGAGGATTCGGTTAGCCATGGCTTGTGAAAGCAAAGGTTGGGAGGAGTGTCATCCATAAATAAAACTAAAGTACATGTGTAAACAAAAGAGAAGAGGGATGATCTACCTTGTCTGGTAGAGATAACGTCCTTCATGGGAGCCGCTCTTTGAAAGTCTGTTTGACAAGGGGGTTAGAGTGCCCACTACCATTCGTTGACAACAACAAACACCTCTCAAAATTTTATTTTTATGCTCTCTTTATGATTTCAAAACTTAAAAAGCTCTAGCACATGATTTAATCCCTGCTTCCCTCTGCGAAGGGCCTATCTTTTACTTTTATGTTGAGTCGAGTAAACCTATTTCCCTCTATCTCAAGCAAGCAATTGAGTTGTTGTGATCCAACCATTTATATTGTGATCTATTTAATCATGTCTTTTATTCTTCCTTGTTTAGTACAAATTTTATCTGAATGAATATGACTTTGAAGGTTATCAATGAGTATGAGGAGATTGTTATGATTGAGCATGTAAGTTCTGCCATATAAGCTCTAATATAAAGGCTCTACTCAAAAGATAAGTACAATATGTTAATTGTTCTTTGACCAAGAACGAAGTTTGCCATCACCAATTATGATTTCCTATGCACCTTTATTTGTGATTTCCCTTTACTTGTTTCAAGTTGAGTTATATGAGGAAGTTGTTTACTAGAATGTCTTGTGTGAATTAATAAGTGTGATGCTTCTTGTCCGTATTTTATTTATCAACTCTTCACTCCATAAACATGTGGTCTTGTTTACTCGAGTTCGGCTTCGCTTGGGGACAAGCAAGGTCTAAGCTTGGGGGAGTTGATACGTCCATTTTGCATCACTATTTTATATCATAATTTACTCGTTATTCATTGATAGATTTCATATTTAGAGATGATACTTATGTTATTTCACCTATTTTGCATGTTTCATGATTATTGGAGAATTACTCACCGGAGTCGAATTCTGCTGGAAAAAGCACCGTCGAGATACAATATTTCGAAGATCAACAATTGACGGAAAATATACCGAAGCTCCTATTTTTCCAGATGACGGAGCCAGCCAAAAGGGGAGGCCGAGGAGGGCCGCCATGGGCTCTCCCCATGGGCCGGCGCGGCCACCAATGCCGGCGCGCCGCCACGTGGGGAGGGGGCCCACGACCCCCTCGGCCATCGCCCTTTCACGTACTTCATCTCCCAAAAACCCTAAGGTGCGGGGGAACATCGAGGATAGTCATCGCCGCCTCCTCGAGGCGGAAAACACCATAGAGAAAAGAGCTCTCCGGCAGGCAGAAATCTGCCGGGGAAATTCCCTCCCGGAGGGGGAAATCGTCGCCATCGTCACCGTCATCGAGCTGGACTTCATTGGGATCATCATCATCATCTCCACCACCGACACCGTCATCTCCACCGCTGCACCTCGTCTCCGTTGTAACATCTAGGGTTTAATCTTGAGTATTTCATAGGGGAAACTCTCCCGGTGTTGATTACTCCTTGTTATTCATGCTATTGAGTGAAACCGTTGAATCAAGGTTTATGTTCAGATTGTTATCCATCATCATATCACCTCTGATCATGTTCCATATGATGTCTTGTGAGTAGTTCGTTTAGTTCTTGAGGACATAGGTGAAGTCTAAATGTTAGTAGTGAACTATGTTGAGTAATATTTAATGGTTTGATATTTAAGTTGTGGTGTTATTCTTCTAGTGGTGTGATACGTCTCCAACGTACCTATAATTTCTGATGTTCCATGCTTGTTTTATGACAATACTTACATGTTTTGCTTGCACTTTATGATGATTTTATGCGTTTTCCGGAACTAACCTATTAACAAGATGCCACAGTGCCAGTTCCTGTTTTCTGCTGTTTTTGGTTCCAGAAAGGCTGTTCGGGCAATATTCTCGGAATTCGACGAAACGAAGACCAAACATCCTATTTTTCCCGGAAGCACCCAGAACACCGAAGGGGAGTCGGAGGAGAGCCAGGGGCCACCACACATGTGGGCCGCGCGGGCCACACCTTGGCCGCGCCGGCCTACTGTGGGGCCACCCTGTCGCCCCTCCTGCGCCGCCTCTTCGCCTATTTAAGCCCTTTCGACCTAAAAACTCGATACCACTTGACGAAACTCCAGAAAGACTCCAGGGGCGCCGCCACCATCACGAAACTCCAATTCGGGGGACAGAAGTCTCTGTTCCGGCACCCTGCCGGGACGGGGAAGTGCCCCCGGAAGCCATCTCCATCAACGCCATCGCCTCCATCATGCTCCGTGAGTAGTTCCCCCATGGACTACGGGTTCTAGCTGTAGCTAGTTGGTATCATCTCCCCCATGTACTTCAATACAATGATCTCATGAGTTGCCTTACATGATTGAGATTCATCTGATGTAATCGGTGTTGTGTTTGTCGGGATCCGATGGATTGTTACGTTATGATTGTCTATCTACAAAGTTTATGAAGTTATTGTTGCTGCAATCTTGTTATGCTTAATGCTTGTCACTAGGGCCCGAGTGGCATGATCTTAGATTTAAGCTCTATACTTATTGCTTAGATTGTATCTACAAGTTGTATGCACATGTCACTGTCCGGAACCAAAGGCCCCGAAGTGACAAGAATCGGGACAACCGGAGGGGATGGCGGTGATGTGAGGGACACATGTTTTCACCAAGTGTTAATGCTTTGCTCCGGTGCTCTATTAAAAGGAGTACCTTAATATCCAGTAGTTTCCCTTGAGGCCCGGCTGCCACCGGCTGGTAGGACAAAAGATGTTTTGCAAGTTTCTCATTGCGAGCACGTATGACTATATATGGAAAACATGCCTACATGATTAATAATCTTGATATTCTGTCTTAATGCTATTTCAATCCTATCAATTGCCCGACTGTAATTTGTTCACCCAACACTTGTTATTGGAGAGTTGCCACTAGTGTAGATCGCTGGGAACCCCGGTCCATATCTCATCATCGTATACTTGTTCTACATGTCATTGGAAGTAGTATCAACTATCTTCTGGTGCCATTGCTCTCATATTGCTATTACTGCTGCTGTGTTACTGTTACTATTGCTCTCATATCACCGCTACTTTCACATCACCCTTGTTGCTAGTGCTTTTCCAGGTGCAGCTGAATTGACAACTCACTTGTTAAGGCTTATAAGTATTCTTTACCTCCCCTTGTGTCGAATCAATAAATTTGGGTTTTACTTCCCTCGAAGACTGCCGCGATCCCCTATACTTGTGGGTTATCAAGACTGTTTTCTGGCGCCGTTGCCGGGGAGGCATAGCTCTACTCATAAGTTCACCTGGGGAGTACACTCTACCTCTCTCTCTGTTTTTATTTTGTTTTACTTTGTTTTGCTTAGTTTAATTTTGTATAGTTTATTTGTGCTTAGTTTATTTCTGTTTAGTATTATTTTGCTTATTTTACTTTTGCTTAGTTTATTTTTGTCTTGTTTTATTTGTCTCATATACCCAAAAATCCATAAAAATTTGAAAAACCAAAAAATTAAAAACTGCTGTTATGGGAGAACCAACAACCTACTTGGAGCTTATGGAATGTTATAATTTTTATAGAGAATCAAGAACTGGTAAAATAATGAGTGCTATGATAGAATAATTGAATACAATGGCTAGAATCTTGCTTAAACGCCATGATATAAACTGTTGCTCTCAACAGGATACTAAACATCTTAAATTTCAATGTGGCTTTAGTGAGGAATTTTTTGTTAAGAGCTATAATCGGAATTGCTATATTCATTATGGGTTCGAAGAGGTAGAACAATTTGTCTTATTTATGGGAGCCTCCGAGATAGAATCCTTCATGGTTGAGAATTATGAAACTTGTGTTGTTTGTAAGGACCTTAAAGATTATGTCTCTACTATCCTTAATTCTTGCATAGAATGCTACAGTAGGAATCCTTATATCCTTGATTATAAAGAGAGACACATTAATGCACAAGAATGCACTCACAATTCGCAGGCACCGGTGGAAGAAGAAATTGATGAACCTGAAAGCTCATTGGATGAAAAAGAAGAGGAGAGCGACGAACAAAAGGAGGAAGAATGGATTAGCTACCCATGTCAACCTTCTAATGAGAGTAACTCTTTATCTCTTACACTATTTGATTGTCCTTCATGCTCACCGGAAGAGGTTGAATGTTATGTTCCTGTGGATTCTCTTGAAATAGTACCTATGAGTAATACTTGTGAGAATGATTATGCTACTGTTATCTATGATAATCCATGCTACTTTGATAAATCTTATGATAATGCTTTGTTTGTGCCTGATGTCGAAATGCATGGTACTAAAGAATTTTGTTTGGCAAATGTCTATGATAAAGCTCTAGATGATGGTCCTTTGTTACTTGATAATATTAATTGTACTACTAATGAAAATGGGATTGGAGAGTTCTTGACTTATTCTATGAGTCCCATATCTATTGAGATTGATCAACTACCTTGTTATATTATTAATAAAAGTAAGTTTGAAAGTTTTAATTCCACTATTCTTGAACTTGATAAAAATTATGTGTTTGGAAATCATGAAAAGTATGCTGCATGTGATAGTTATATTGTTGAGTTTGTTCATGAAGGTACTGAAAATTATTATGAGAGAGGAAAATATGGTGGTAGAAATTTTCATGGTACTAATACACCTCTCTATGTGCTTAAAATTTTGAAGTTACACTTGTTCTATCTTCCTATGCTTGTTACTTTGCTTTTCATGAACTTGTTTATTTACAAGATTCCTATGCATAGGAAGCATGTGAGACTTAAATGTGTTTTGAATTTGCTTTTTGATGCTCTCTTTTGCTTCAAATACTATTTCTTGGGAGTGCTTCATTAAAACTGCTGAGTCCATCTTAATGGCTATAAAGAAAGAACTTCTTGGGAGATAACCCATGTGTTATTTTGCTACAGTACTTTGTTTTATATTTGTGTCTTGGAAGTTGTTTACTACTGTAGCAACCTCTCCTTATCTTAGTTTTGTGTATTGTTGTGCCAAGTGAAGTCTCTAATCGAAGGTTGATACTAGATTTGGATTTCTGCGCAGAAACAGATTTCTATCTGTCACGAATCTGGGTTGTTTTCTCTGTAGGTAACTCAGAAAAATATGTCAATTTACGTGCGTGTTCCTCAGATATGTACGCAACTTTCATTAGTTCTGAGTTTTCTGATTTGAGCAACGGAAGTATTTATTTAAAATTAGTCTTTACTGGCTGTTCTGTTTTGGCAGATTCTGTCTCTGTTTTTTGCATTGTCTCTTGTGGACTTTAAGCGAGGTTTTCTAGACGTAGAGGGCTGTAGCTAATGTTTTATTGAGTTCTTGCAATGTGCCACTACAGGACCAAGGTGGATTCAAATTTTTTGAGTACTAACCCCTCTAATGAAGTTTATGAGAAGTTTGGTGTGAAGGAAGTTTTCAAGGGTCAAGAGAGGAGGATGATATATGGTCAAGAAGAGTGAAAAGTCTAAGCTTGGGGATGCCCCCGTGGTTCATCCCTGCATATTTCAAGGAGACTCAAGCGTCTAAGCTTGGGGATGCCCAAGGCATCCCCTTCTTCATCAACTTATCAGGTTTCTTCTATTGAAACTATATTTTTATTCGGTCACATCATATGTGCTTTACTTGGAGCGTCTGTGTGCTTTTATTTTTGTTTATGTTTGAATAAATTCGGATCCTAGCAATCCTTGTGTGGAAGAGATACACGCTCCGCTTTTTCATATGAACACTCGTGTTCTTCGTTTTACTTTAAATGTTCAATGATAAAAGTTGGAAGCTTTTGCACTTATTTATGTTTGGTTGAAAACAG
The DNA here is from genome assembly GCF_022539505.1 of Lolium rigidum. NCBI lineage: Eukaryota > Viridiplantae > Streptophyta > Magnoliopsida > Poales > Poaceae > Lolium > Lolium rigidum. Next base: position 215,816,535 of record NC_061513.1, on the reverse strand, counting down.
AAAATGCCTCATATGTCTTGGATAATTTGACACTTGGCAATTGTTTTGAGCTCTCAAGTAGATCATGATTAAGTTTTTTTCATGTAGTTTAAACCTATTAGTGGAGAACTACCGTAAAGCTTGTTGAAATTGGTTTGCATAATTGATCTCTCTTAAGGTCTAGATATTTTCTGGTAAAAGTGTTTGAGCAACAAGGAAGACAGTGTAGAGTATTATAATGCTTGCAATATGTTCTTATGTACGTTTTGCTGTACCAGTTCATACTTGTGTTTTCTTCAAATAACCTTGCTAGCCCAAAGCCTTGTACTGAGAGGGAATGCTTCTCGTGCATCCAAAACCTTGAGCCAAAACCTATGCCATGTGTGTCCACCATACCTACCTACTATGTGGTATTTCCTGCCATTCCAAAGTAAATTGCTTGAGTGCTACCTTTAAACAATTCAAAATGCTTCTCAATTTGTGTTAATGTTTTATAGCTCATGATGAAGTATGTGGTGTTTATCTTTCAATCTTGTTGGGCAACTTTCACCAATGGACTAGTGGCTTCATCCGCTTATCCAATAATTTTGCCAAAAGAGCTGGCAATGGGATTCTCAGTCCCAAATTAATTAACCAAAATAGACACTCTTCCATGGTATGTGATTGTTGGACGGCACCCGAGGATTCGGTTAGCCATGGCTTGTGTAAGCAAAGGTTGGGAGGAGTGTCATCATAATGAAACTAAAATAAAAAGGCACTACTTCATGGTATGAGATTGTTGGCAGGCACCCGAGGAATCGGTTAGCCATGGTTTGTGAAAGAAAGGTTGGAAGGAGTGCCACCCAAAAATAAAAATAATTCATGGGAGCCGCTCTTTGAAGGTTTGTCTAGCGAGGGGGTTAGAGTGCCCACTACCATTCGTTGACAACAACAAACACCTCTCAAAATTTTACTTTTTATGCTCTCTATATGTTTTCAAAATCAAAGCTCTAGCACAAATATAGCAATCAATGCTTCCCTCTGCGAAGGGTCTTTCTTCTACTTTTATGTTGAGTCAGTTTACCTACTTCCTTTCACCTTAGAAGCAAACACTTGTGTCAACTGTGCATTGATTCTTACATACTTGCATATTTGCATTCATCATATTACTTTGTGTTGACAATTATCCATGAGATATGCATGTTACAAGTTGAAAGCAACCACTGAAACTTATATCTTCCTTTGTGTTGCTTCGATGCCTTTACTTTGAACTTATTGCTTTATGAGTTAACTCTTGTGCAAGACTTTTGATGCTTGTCTTGAAAGTACTCTTCATGAAAAGTTTTGCTATATGTTATCTATTTGTTAGCAACTATAGATTATTGCCTTGAGTCACTTCATTCATCTCATGTGCTTTGTAATAGTATGATCAAGGTTATGTAAGTAGCATGTCACTACATAAATTACTCTTTTTATCGTTTACCTACTCGAGGACGAGCAGGAACTAAGCTTGGGGATGCTGATACGTCTCCAACGTACCTATAATTTCTGATGTTCCATGCTTGTTTTATGACAATACTTACATGTTTTGCTTGCACTTTATGATGATTTTATGCGTTTTCCGGAACTAACCTATTAACAAGATGCCACAAGTGCAAGTTCCTCGTTTCTCGCTGTTTTTGGTTCCGTAAAAGCTGTTCGGGCAATATTCTCGGAATTCGACGAAACGAAGACCAAACATCCTATTTTTCCCGGAAGCACCCAGAACACCGAAGGGGAGTCGGAGCAGAGCCAGGGGGCCACCACACATGTGGGCCGCGCGGGCCACACCTTGGCCGCGCCGGCCTACTGTGGGGCCACCCTGTCGCCCCCCCTGCACCGCCTCTTCGCCTATTTAAGCCCTTTCGACCTAAAAACTCGATACCACTTGACGAAACTCCAGAAAGACTCCAGGGGCGCCGCCACCATCGCGAAACTCCAATTCGGGGGACAGAAGTCTCTGTTCCGGCACCCTGCCGGGATGGGGAAGTGCCCCCGGAAGCCATCTCCATCAACGCCATCGCCTCCATCATGCTCCGTGAGTAGTTCCCCCATGGACTACGAGTTCTAGTTGTAGCTAGTTGGTATCATCTCCCCCATGTACTTCAATACAATGATCTCATGAGCTGCCTTACATGATTGAGATTCATCTGATGTAATCGGTGTTGTGTTCGTCGGGATCCGATGGATTGTTACGTTATGATTGTCTATCTACAAAGTTTATGAAGTTATTGTTGCTGCAATCTTGTTATGCTTAATGCTTGTCACTAGGGCCCGAGTGGCATGATCTTAGATTTAAGCTCTATACTTATTGCTTAGATTGTATCTACAAGTTGTATGCACATGTCACCGTCCGGAACCAAAGGCCCCGAAGTGACAAGAATCGGGACAACCGGAGGGGATGGCGGTGATGTGAGGGACACATGTTTTCACCAAGTGTTAATGCTTTGCTCCGGTGCTCTATTAAAAGGAGTACCTTAATATCCAGTAGTTTCCCTTGAGGCCCGGCTGCCACCGGCTGGTAGGACAAAAGATGTTGTGCAAGTTTCTCATTGCGAGCACGTATGACTATATATGGAAAACATGCCTACATGATTAATAATACACTATATAAAAGCTGGTTGTTTTTAAGCCCTGTGAGCAGCTCCACTTCACACGCCACTGTTCATGTGTTATTTTTTGCCAATTAGAACGTCACACGCGCACAGTCTGCTACAGAAACAGTACTGAAACAGTGCCCCACGATGAACAGTGTCGATGAACAGTTCCGGTCAATGAACAGTGTTTAGTGTACAGTATAGGTCACCCTAAACAGTGCCTCACCAGGACGCTACAGTGATGAACAGTAGGTTGAACAACACATATGGACCAACGATGTGAACGGGACTTTTTTCCTCCTCTCGCGGTAATTCTTCGACGCAACTTCCGCAAAATAAAATCTTAGACAATTTATATATTTACAAATATTCTAGCCATTTAGAGAAAATGGCCAAATGATGAATATTTAATGAATTTCCAAAACAAAAAAAAACTTTCGCCACTGGCGTGGCGTGGCGTGCCGTCGTCAACTTTCCGTAAAAATACTTGGACAATTTAATATATTTACCGAATATTCAAGCCATTTAGAGCAAACGGCCAAACGGTGAATATTTAGTGAATTTTCAAAAAAGCGAATAAAATGCCGCCACGGCGTGGCGTGCCGCCGCGCTTTTTTCCTCCTCTTGCGGTACTTCTTCGATGCAACTTCCCGCAAAAAAAAACTTGGGCAATTTAATATATTTACCAAATATTCGGGCCATTTAGAGCAAACGGCCAAATGGTGAATATTTAGTGAATTGTCAAAAAAGCGAATAAAATGCCGCCACGGACGTGCCGTGCCGCCGCGCTTTTTTCCTCCTCTCGCGGTAATTCTTCGATGCAACTTCCCGCAAAAAAAACTTGAACAATTTAGTATATTTACCAAATATTCGGGCCATCTACAGCAAATGGCAAAACGACGAATATTTAGTGAATTTTCAAGAAAAAAAAATGCCGCCACGGGTGCGGCGTGCCGCCGCGCCAAAGACTACTAGTAATCTTGATATTCTGTCTTAATGCTATTTCGATCCTATCAATTGCCCGACTGTAATTTGTGCACCCAACACTTGTTATTGGAGAGTTGCCACTAGTGTAGATCGCTGGGAACCCCGGTCCATATCTCATCATCATATACTTGTTCTACATGTCATTGGAAGTAGTATAAACTATCTTCTGGTGCCATTGCTCTCATATTGCTATTACTGCTGCTGTGTTACTGTTACTATTGCTCTCATATCACTGCTACTTTCACATCACCCTTGTTGCTAGTGCTTTTCTAGGTGCAGCTGAATTGACAACTCAGTTGTTAAGGCTTATAAGTATTTTTTACCTCCCCTTGTGTCGAATCAATAAATTTGGGTTTTACTTCCCTCGAAGACTGCCGCGATCCCCTATACTTGTGGGTTATCATGGTGTCATGTGAACGACGACTACATGACACTTCACCTTTATGGGCCTAGGGGAATGCATCTTGTATTCGTTTGCTAATTGTGGGGTTGCCGGAGTGACAACAACCTGAACCCCCGTTGGTATATCGATGCATGAGGGATAGCAGGATCTCGAGTTTAAGGTCTGTAGTTAGATTTATCTTAATTACTTTCTTGTATTTGCGGATGCTTGCAAGGGGTTTAATCACAAGTATGTATTAGTCCTAGGAAGGGCGGTGCATTAGCATAGGTTCACCCACACAACACTTATCAAAACAATGAAGCGAAAGCACTAGACTAAATTCCCGTGTGTCCTCAAGAACGTTTGGTCATCATAAGTAAAAAAACCGGCTTGTCCTTTGTGCTAAAAAGGATTGGGCCACTTGCTGCAATTATTATTCTCGCATTTTACTTACTTGTATTTTATTTATCTGCTATATCAAAACCTCCTGAAAACTTGTCTGTGAGCATTTACAGTGAATCCTTCATCGAAACTGCTAGTCAACACCTTCTACTCCTCGTTGGGTTCGACACTCTTATTTATCGAAAGTACTACGATACACTCCCTATACTTCTGGGTCATCACCTCTCAACGTCTTCATACCAGTTCTTCTGTCGGATAGCAGCATAAGAGATACTATCCATAGTCTTGTAGTTCCCCCTTGTTGCCTTGCCTTTCCGCCTCAGACTGGCGGACTTCCTTGGAGCGTTCTGAGCAAACTCATCACTCGACCTTAGATTTCGAGGGCGCCTCCGAGAACCACCACCGGTGAAAGAGAAAGATGGATAGCATGGAGAAAAGAATACTCATAAGTCATGTATTGATACAGTAATGTACTCTAGAAGCATACTAGGCGTCGGTAATAGTTTAGACACGATATATTGAATGAAACTGCAGCAGCAACATAGCTCCAGGCCGGATAATCCGGTGTCCCCAAGGGGTGGATAATCCGGACAGGCCGGATAATCCGGTCCTGCGAATCTGTAGGAATATCAAGCAAAACCTTGTCTAGAACCAGATCGGCCTCATAGCATGCAAATATAGTACACTACACACGATTCAGAACAACTAGACAACATCCCCATCAAGAAAATAGCACATATAAATCACAACACCTAGGGTTAGGGATTGTGAGTCATACCCTCATCCATTGGAGGAGCCGCTTGGAGGAGATGAAAGCTAGGAGGGAGGATCATGTGATCCACCCAAAAACTCTAAGAGGGAGCAGACGGGTCGGCTCCGGCGAGGAGGAGGAGCTCCGGTGAGTTGAGGGAAGAGAGAGAGAGAGAGAGAGAGAGGCGCGTGGGCGAACTGGTTCTGGAACCGTTCACCCCGCGGCCTCCCCTCAAGACCCTTTGAAACCTGCCCTGGCCGGATATTCCGGCCCTAAGTTAGGGCGGATAATCCGGTCGGGCCGGATTTTCCGGGCTGTCCTGGGGCCGGATTATCCGGTTTTCAGGAAAATTCCAGAATACCGGAAATCCTACCTATCTTTTGTTGGTTATTTGTCTAACCCATATGTGATGCAATAAGATATCACGTCAGATATAAGATGCAAATTGACCAATAAGATGAGACAACCAAGATCATCCGACCGAAACAACTCAAACTCCAAGTTTTTACCAAAACATGACATATGAGCGATATGGAGATGGCTTATAGATGAGTGTAGGCTTGGGTTTAGAAAGATCAAATGATAATGGTACATGATCACTCAAGTTTGCAAGGTACGAGCAAATAAGACCAAACTAGAGTGATTTCCCATAAGAACAAGTAGATGTCAAATAAAATCCACTTAAGATCCAAATAACCCCAACTCTTCACAAAAAAAGAGTGTGGTGGCTGATGTCTACAGGAGCTTCTATTCTTGTAGACAGTGTTGGGCCTCCAAGAGCAGAGGTTTGTAGAACAGCAGCAAGTTTCCCTTAAGTGGATCACCCAAGGTTTATCGAACTCAGGGAGGAAGAGGTCAAAGATATCCCTCTCAAGCAACCCTGCAACCACAAAGCAAGAAGTCTCGTGTGTCCCCAACACACCTAATACACTTGTCAGATGTATAGGTGCACTAGTTCGGCGAAGAGATAGTGAAATACAAGTAATATGGATGGATATGAGTGGTAATAGCAATCTGAATGAAATATGGCAGCGAGTAAACATGCAACAAAACAGTAAACAAACGGTGATTCGATGCTTGGAAGAAAGGCCTAGGGATCCTGCTTTCACTAGTGGACACTCTCAACATTGATCAGATAACAGAATAGATAAATGCATACTCTACATTCTCTTGTTGGATGATGAACACATTGCGTAGGATTACACGAACCCTCAATGCCGGAGTTAACAAGCTCCACAATTCAATGTTCATATTTAAATAACCTTAGAGTGCATGAAAGATCAACACGACTAAACCAAGTACTAACATAGCATGCACACTGTCACCTTCACACCATGTAGGAGGAATAGATCACATCAATACCATCATAGCAATAGTTAACTTCATAATCTACAAGAGATCATAATCATAGCCAACGCCAAGTACTAACACGGATGCACACACTGTCACCATTACGCCGTGCAGGAGGAATAAAACTACTTTAATAACATCACTAGAGTAGCACATAGAATAGTAGTGATACAAAACTCATATGAATCTCAATCATGTAAAGAAGCTCATGAGATTATTGTATTGAGGTACATGGGAGAGAGATGAACCACATAGCTACAGCGGAGCCCTCAGCCTCGGGGGTGGATTACTCCCTCCTCATCATGGAGGCAGCGATGGCGGTGAAGATGGCGGTGAAGACGGCGGTGGAGATGGCTCCGGGGGCAATTCCCCGTCCCGGCAGGGTGCCGGAACAGAGACTTCTGTCCCCCGAATTGGAGTTTCGCGATGTGGCGGCTCCCCTGGAGTCTTTCTGGAGTTTCGTCAAGAGGTACTGCATTTTTAGGTCGAAAGGGGTTATATAGGCGAAGAGGCGGCGCAGGAGGGCTGACAGGGTGGCCCCACCCTAGGCCGGCGCGGCCAGGGTCTGGCCCGCACCGCCTTATGGTGTGGTGGCCCCCTGGCCCCTCTCCGACTCTTCTTCGGTGTTCTGGAGCCTTCCGGGAAAAATAGGAGGTTTGGCGTTGATTTCGTCCAATTCCGAGAATATTGCCCGAACAGCCTTTCTGAACCAAAAACAGCTAGAAAACAACAATCGGCACTTCGGCATCTTGTTAATAGGTTAGTTCCAGAAAATGCACGAATATGACATAAAGTGTGTATAAAACATGTAGATATCATCAATAATGTGGCATGGAACATAAGAAATTATCGATACGTCGGAGACGTATCAGCATCCCCAAGCTTAGTTCCTGCTCGTCCCGAGCAGGTAAACGATAAACACAGATAATTTCTGGAGTGACATGCCATCATAACCTTGATCATACTATTTGTAAAGCATATGTAGTTGTAACATCCCTATTTTTTCAAAAAATTAAAAGAGAATGCATTCATACCATCCTTGCATTTAATGCATCACATGAAATAATGAACTCAAAGTGGCCCAACCCTAAAGGACATAAATCACATATTTGTTGTCAAATGACCTAGGTGCTATTTTATTTATTTAACTTTCAAATTTGTTTAAAACATATCTACTCTAGTCCCAAAACAACTCTCTTAATTTTTTTACAAAATTTTATAAACAAATTTGAGATCTTTTGGAGCTATGGTTCAAAAGTTATGAAAGAAACAAAACAGGAAAAAGAGAAAAAGAATTAAACAAAAAAATAAAAGGGCAGCCCAACTAGGCCGACCCAGCGAGCCGCCGGCCCAGCCGGGAAAACCAGCCCGCACCCCCTTTTTTCCCCCTCTTCCTCCCCTCTCTCGCTGACAGGTGGAACCCAGCTCGTCAGCTCCCCCATCCCCAACCTCCCGCACGCCCGCGCCCACGTCCTGGCCGCTCCCGCACGCTGCGAGCGCCCCAACGACCTCCACTCCCGTCGCCCCACCCCGCGCCTCTCCCCAACCGGCCCCGAGCCCCTCCCCTTAAAGCCCCCGTCCTCCTCCTCCTTTTCCCCACGCCACTGCTCAAGCCACGCCGCCAGGCTGCGGCGATTTCTCGCCGGAGCAGCCCGTAGCGCCGCCGCCTAGAGCCGCCCGCCCCGGCCTCCCGTGGCCGCGAGAAGCTCCGCCGCCGCCGCCATTTGCCTCACCACGTACGGCCGCACCTCGTACGCCTCTTTTACACCGCCGGAGACGCCCGCAACGCCGAGCGCCGCCGCCTCCCGAACGCCGCCGCCGCGCCATTGCCGGCCGCCGCCCCACAGTGAGCACCTCCCCTCAAATCCCCCTTTTTTTTCCTTTTCATCTTCACCGTAAGATCTAGATCCTGTGGTTAGGATAGATCACTTCACCGAAAGGGTATCAGCCAATAGGGATCCGCCACGTGGCCTGCACAGTCAGCCCCCCCGGTCAAATTAGTCAAACTGAGTTTAAATTCGAATTTAAATGTCAGAAAATGTTCCCATCTTGTAAAAATCCATATAAAATCAACCGTACGCCCAAATTTTACAAATTTTATATTTTTGGAAAGCTTAAAATCTGTAAAACACAACCATGCAACAATACAAGTACATGTTCTGTGATGCAATTTGCACCATAATTCAAAACAGAGATTTAACCCTTTGACACATTAAAATTTGTGTAAATTAATCCAGTGGGCCAAATTTTACAAATTTGTAGTCTATGGAATCCTTAGAACATGTAGATCATCATGGAACCATAGTTGGCTAAATTTGATACGTGCACAAACTTGCTTTTGCAAATTTATTCAAATAAGTATTATGACAATAATTCAAATTCTACAAACTATTTTTGAATGAATTCAATTGCCTTAATCTCGTATTACTGTACCCTATCCAGAGATGTCAAGTTTAGATTTTTACAAAACATAAATATTACAGTACCTATTTTAAATTGGTGTCTATGCATTGTATAAGCTACTAATGATGCTATAATTGAAATCTTAATAAAACAAATACAACCAGAGAGATTTACCAACATCATAAATACCAGAAAACACTAAATACAACATTGTCACATCATACCTATGTGTTAAATTAAATGGTGCATATCATGCATGCATACATGTCTATGATTGTTCATCTGGAATTGTATGTTTATTTTGCTTTTGTTTGCTTGATTAGATTGTGAAGGAGATCAGGGCTACACTTGCAATTGTTGCGAGTGTGCTGGTTGCTTTGATAAAGGCAAGTGACACTCAAATCCTACCTATTACATATTACGCATTAGTGTTTTTAAACTAGTACGCATGGTAGGGTTTTGTTTTCAAAGTAAAGTATTATGCAATGCTAGCAAACATAGTAGTGTGTAGCCACTCCTGAACCCACTGCTAGAAAAGCTTAGTTTGCTTAGCAATATCAAATGCCAATGATGTTTCATTGTTTGGTTGAAAGTGTTTGAAAATTAACAACCTCAATGAAACACCTGGGTGGAATGGTTGTATGGTGGGCGGCTACTCAGGACCACGTGCCCTGGTGGATTTAACCAGTGGACTTAAGTGGGGGTTATCACCTGAGAGTTCGCAGATGTAGAGTGGTTGCTCTGGACTGCACACCTGGTGGATTTAACCAGGGGATCGTGTGGGGGTTTACTACCTGTAAGGGGTTTTAAGCCTGTGAGTTTCACTTGTGGTTGGCCACCCAGGAACAAAGAGATTACCAAGTCGTCCATGTTTAGATAGCTTCCAGTGCAGTCTTATGGTATTATGGGCTCTGCCGAGATTAATTAAGTTGTGAGGTTCAACTTGTTTGCTAGACATTCGGATGTGGCGACGGCCAATGGGAACGGGTCTAGCTGGTATGGTTGAATTCTCCTTCTGAAAGATCTTGTCTCATTCTTCTCTCTGGGTAGAATGGGTCGTAAGGTGAAAGTGCACAACCTCTCGAGAGTTAAACCTAAGATCTTAGTCGTGTCCCCGGTTACGGACAATTTGAGCTCCTGGACAGGGAATGTACGAAAAATCTCATCACCTTTTCTGAATGATTAAAATTGTGTAATCAACTCTTTAAAAACTCATGGTGGATGTAACCATGTGAATTATTTTAAAACTCATGGTGGATGTAACCATGTGACTTCTATAAAAACTCATGGTGGATTTAACCATGAGGTTGTTTATAATATCAATCAAAAGTTTTACAAAATGTTTTGTTTTAAACAAAATATAGGATAAAATTGGCTTGATGCAAATTAGCCCAAGACTCCACTAGCCAAATATCATGTAGTTAGTCTTTCACAATTGCCACCAAATAAGTGTCATTTGCCAGTACATCATTGTACTGACCTCCATTCCTGGGGCTGCATATTCAAACATGCAGGTTCATCGGAAGAAGATTATTAGGTTGGGTCTCGAGTCTGCATTCCAACATGTCTGCCTGTGGCGCATGATGAAGATGGAGGCTCCATGCTATTTTATTTCCGCTGTGTTAGATAATTTGAACTTTATTTGAAGGCTAGTCATCTGGACTATGGCAGTTGTATCTTCCCTTATTTGTCGTACCGGATCATTACGTTGTAATTATTGAATACTATTGCTATGATTGTTATATTTTGTACTGTGGTGCTATCAGTGATCCAGGGAGTAGCACTGAACACAGTTGTTCTATCTTTGTAAAAAGGTAGGGCGTCACAAAATGGTATCAGAGCATAGTGTTGCCTGTAGGATTGAGACCCTAGGTTTGGATTAGAACTAGGAAGACCTTAGGATGAAAAAAAAAATTCTAATCCTATTTCAATCAAAAAGATGTTTTCTTTGTTTACTTCTAGTACTCTTATCTATTCCATCTTCAAAAATGTTTTCCCTCTTGCCTTAGATGACGTACCCCAAGAAAACCATCAAGGAAGAAGAGGAAGACGAGAAAGTAGCCATATTCTTTAGCTTGATGTGGAACAGTCAAGAGACTCTAGATGTCCCCTTTTTAATCCTATATATTTCGTTACGCTCTTTTGTATTGTCCTACACTTGATGTATGGCAGTACCCACGTTTTATCTGTTTCCAAAAAAAAATATTTTGTTTTAAGTGAAAGTTTGTGTGTTGCTTTATGATTGTGTTTTATGGATTGTTTGATGTATGACTTGTTTGTGCATGGGTAGAAGTTTTTCTTCCTTAGTACCTATCCATCTTATTCTTATCTATGCTAAACCTCAGATGGCTCCCCGCCGAACCAACAACAGCAACAACAATGCCAACAACACCAACAATACCAACAACAACAACGATGCAGTGCAACAGCTGGTAGCAGCCCAGGCACAGATGATGCAGATGATGACTCAGTTCTTCCAGCATCAGAATAACAACAACAATGCACCACCACCTCCACCTCCACCTCCACCTCCGCCACCACCCCAGGTTGACAGACTGACCAGATTCCTGAGGCTGAGACCTAGCAAGTTTTCTACTGCTACTGAGCCAATTGTGGCCGATGACTGGCTCCGCTCGGTTAACAAGGACTTGGTTACATGTGAGTGTACCGACACGGAGAAGATCAGATTCACAGCTCACTTGCTTGAAGGACCAGCTGCTATGTGGTGGGAGACTTACCAAGTCACTCATCCTGTGGAAACCCTGGATCGGGACACTTTCAGGGAAGGTTTTCGTAATGCCCATATCTCATCGGGCATTATGAACATGAAGAGGGATGAGTTCCGCACCCTGAAGCAGGGAGGTAGGACACTGAAGGAATACATGGATGACTTCTGTACTCTATCCAGATATGCTCCTGAGGATATAGACACGGATGCTAAGAGGAAGGATAAATTCCTCAATGGACTCAAGGGAGACCTGAAGATACCGTTATATGTGGCGTATGCCCCCAACTATCAAACACTGCTTGATCAGGCCATCACCTTGGACAACAACATCAGGAAGGAAGAGAACCGCAAGAGGAAGCTTAACTGGAACAAGAACCACACTGAGTTCTCTCACAAGAAACAGCACTCATCCGAAGGAAGTGGAAGTTATAGCTCACACAAGCATAATGGTCAGTTCAACAAAGGGAATGGCAACAACTACAATGGACATAAGCCCAATGGAGGATGCAAGGGAAACCATTCCAATGGTAATCACAATGGAAACAATGGTCGACACAATGGGAGTAATGGACACCACAATGGAAACAACGGCCAGCACCATCACCACTCGGGGAACAATAGGGACATGTCCAACGTCACATGCTTCAAGTGTAAGAAGACTGGACACTATGCTGATAAGTGCCCAGAGAAAAGTTCTGATGAAGTTGCCAAAACCAATTCATTCCAGAAGGGCGGGCAAACCACCTCAATGTGGAGGAAGTGATGAATGAACCCGATCTTGTGATGGGTATGTTTCCACTCAACTCGTTTACAACATTAGTTTTATTTGATACTGGTGCATCTCATTCATTCATATCAAGAGCTTTTGTGAATAAAAATGGAATACCCACTGAAACCATGGGAAGGGTAATTAAAGTAATTTCTCCAGGTGGAGAAATGATAGTCAATTCGGGATGCCATCAATTTATTTTAGAAATTGGTCCATATAAGTTTCCAACCCAATTAGTAATCTTGGAATCCCAAGGATTGGACGTTATCCTAGGAATGGACTGGATGACTATTTACAAATGAGTCATAGATTGTGTTAGTAGATCAATCACACTCACTACCCCAGAAGGAAAAAGGATTCGATTCAGATCCCAATTGAATGTTGGAGATTTTAGGCTAAACAATCTTAAGGGGGTTAGCCTAGATCAAGTACACATAGTGAAGGAATACCCCGATGTCTTTCCTGAGGAACTACCAGGAATACCTCCGGACAGAGAAGTGGAGTTCCTTATCGATTTGCTTCCGGGCACTGGCCCTATAGCAAAGAGACCTTATCCCATGTCCACTGAAGAGTTGAAAGAACTCAAGAAACAGTTGAAGGAGCAACTAGGAAAAGGATTTATCCGAGAAAGTTCATCCCCGTGGGGAGCACCGGTTCTGTTTGTTGAGAAAAAGGACAGGAGCCAACGGTTGGTTATGGATTACCGCTCACTGAATGAAGTAACCATCAAGAACAAGTACCCATTACCTAGAATCAATGATCTGTTTGATCAGTTAGAAGGAGCTAGTGTATTTTCCAAGATCGATCTTCGGTCTGGATACTTTCAACTCAAGATTAGGGAGCAGGATATTCCCAAGACAGCCTTCGTCACTAGATATGGCTCATACGAGTACACGGTGATGCCTTTTGGCTTAACCAATGCTCCATCATACTTCATGAATATGATGAACAACGTGTTCATGGAATTCCTTGACAAGTTTGTCGTAGTCTTCATTGACGACATACTTATTTATTCCAAGAACAACGAAGAGCATGAGAAACACCACGTCTGATATTGGAGAAACTTCAAGAACAAAAGCTATATGCCAAGTTTAGCAAATGTGAGTTCTGGCTCAGTGAAGTAGGATTTCTTGGACACGTCATATCCAAGGAAGGAATTGCTGTTGATCCATCCAAGGTAGCTGCAGTGACAGAATGGGAACCTCCGAAGAATGTTGGAGAAATTCGCAGTTTCTTAGGATTGGCTGGTTACTATAGAAGGTTCATTGATAATTTCTCCAAGATTGCAAAACCAATGACAGAATTACTGAAGAAAGAGAAGAAGTTTGCTTGGACTGAAGCTTGTGAATCTAGTTTCCAGGAGTTGAAGAAGAGATTAGTGTCTGCACCAATTCTGTGCTTACCTGATCTGGAGAAAGAATTTCAGGTCTACTGTGACGCTTCTCGTCAAGGACTAGGAAGTGTGTTGATGCAGGAAGGCAAGGTAGCAGCCTATGCTTCCAGGCAACTCAAGAAACATGAAGTAAATTACCCCACGCATGATATTGAGTTGGCTTCAGTGGTTCATGCACTGAAAACCTGGAGACACTATTTGATGGGGAAAAGATGTGAAATATTCACCGATCACAAGAGTTTGAAGTACATCTTCACCCAGAAGGATTTGAACATGAGACAAAGGAGATGGTTGGAACTCATCAAGGATTACGATCTGAGTTTGCAATACCATCCTGGTAAAGCAAATGTAGTGGCTGATGCTTTAAGCTTTAAGTTTTATGTGAATTGCCTATCGACAGAAGAATTACATGAAGATCTATGCAGGGGATTGAAGGAACTCAGTTTGGAAGTAGTACCAGAAGGCTTTGTAGCGTCGTTGGTAGTACAACCTACACTGATGGATAGAATAAAAGAAAACCAGAAGGGAGATGAAGATATAGAGAAGATAAAGGAAAACTCGAAGGAAGATAAGGCCAAAGGTTTTAGTGAAGATGAGTAAGGAACCGTTTGGTTCGGGAAACGGATATGCGTAGCAAATGACCCTGAACTTAGGAAGCTGATATTCCAGGAAGCTCATGAGACACCCTATTCCATTCACCCCGGTAATACCAAGATGTACATGGATTTGAAGGAGAGATTCTGGTGGAACAACATGAAGCGAGACATCGCAGAATATATAGCCAAGTGTGATGTGTGTAGCAGAGTAAAGGCTGAGCACCAGAAACCAGCAGGTTTATTGCAACCGTTGAAGGTTCCAGACTGGAAATGGGATCAAATTGGTATGGACTTTATTACCGGATTACCCCGAACAAAATCAGGGTATGATTCAATTTGGGTTATAGTGGATCGTCTGACAAAAGTAGCTCACTTTGTGCCAATAAAGACCACTTATACCAGTGCTAAGTTAGCAGATATCTACATGAAGAGAATTGTATGCCTACACGGTGTTCCTAAGAGTATTGTGTCTGATAGAGGTACCCAATTTACCTCACATTTCTGGAAACAACTACATGAGTCCTTAGGAACCAGATTGGAGTTCAGTACAGCTTTTCACCCTCAAACAGATGGTCAGACTTCTCTTACAACAACAGTTATCAAGCTAGCATTGAAATGTCTCCATTTGAAGCTCTTTATGGGAGAAAGTGTACCACACCACTGTTGTGGAGTGGAGTAGGAGAAAGAAGTTTTTTTGGACCTGATATTATCCAAGAAGCAGAAGAAAAGGTTAGACTGATCAAGGATAGACTGAAGATAGCACAGTCTAGACAGAAGAGCTATGCCGACAATAAGCGCAGGGATGTCTCTTATGAGATTGGAGATAGAGTTTATCTCAGAATATCACCCCTTCGAGGTGTCAAAAGATTTGGAATCAAGGGAAAGTTAGCCCCTAGATTTATTGGACCTTTCAAGATCTTGTCCCGTAAAGGAGAAGTAGCTTATGAGATTGAACTACCAGAGATTCTTTCAGCCGTGCACAATGTGTTCCATGTCAGTCAGTTAAAGAAATGTCACCCTGAGATGTCAGAGACCCCGTTGAAGGATACAGTACCCCTCGAGGAAGTTCATTTGGAAAGTGACCTGACCTATGAGGAGAAACCAATCAAGATCTTGGAAAGAGCTGAAAGGAATACTCGTACCAAGACTATCAAGTTCTGCAAGGTTCAGTGGAGCCACCATACTGAAGAAGAAGCAACTTGGGAGCGTGAAGAAAATCTTCGAGAAGATCACCCTCACCTATTTGCTAGCCTTTCCGAAGCCCGAGGACGTGCTTCATCTTAAGGGGGTTAGTCTGTAACATACCTATTTTTTCAAAAAATTAAAAGAGCATTCATTCATACCATCCTTGCATTTAATGCATCACATGAAATAATGAACTCAAAGTGGCCCAACCCTAAAGGACATAAATCACATATTTGTTGTCAAATGACCTAGGTGCTATTTTATTTATTTAACTTTCAAATTTGTTTAAAACATATCTACTCTAGTCCCAAAACAACTCTCTTAATTGTTTTACAAAATTTTAGAAACAAATTTGAGCTCTTTTGGAGCTATGGTTCAAAAGTTATGAAAGAAACAAAACAGGAAAAAGAGAAAAAGAATTAAACAAAAAAAATAAAAGGGCAGCCCAACTAGGCCGACCCAGCGAGCCGCCGGCCCAGCCGGGAAAACCAGCCCGCGCCCCCTTTTCCCCCTCTTCCTCCCCTCTCTCGCTGACAGGTGGAACCCAGCTCGTCAGCTCTCCCATCCCCAACATCCCGCACGCCCGCGCCCACGTCATGGCCGCTCCCGCACGCTGCGAGCGCCCCCACGACCTCCGCTCCCGTCGCCCCACCCCGCGCCTCTCCCCAACCGGCCCCGAGCCCCTCCCCTTAAAGCCCCCGTCCTCCTCCTCCTTTTCCCCACGCCACTGCTCAAGCCACGCCGCCAGGCTGCGGCGATTTCTCGCCGGAGCAGCCCGTAGCGCCGCCGCCTACAGCCGCCCGCCCCGGCCTCCCGTGGCCGCCCCGGCCTCCCGTGGCCTCACCACGTACGGCCGCACCTCGTACGCCTCTTTTACACCGCCGGAGACGCCCGCAACGCCGAGCGCCGCCGCCTCCCGAACGCCGCCGCGCCATTGCCGGCCGCCGCCCCACAGTGAGCACCTCCCCTCAAATCCCCCCTTTTTTTCCTTTTCATCTTCACCGTAAGATCTAGATCATGTGGTTAGGATAGATCACTTCACCGAAAGGGTATCAGCCAATAGGGATCCGCCACGTGGCTTGCACAGTCAGCCCCCCCGGTCAAATTAGTCAAACTGAGTTTAAATTCGAATTTAAATGTCAGAAAATGTTCCCATCTTGTAAAAATCCATATAAAATCAACCGTACGCCCAAATTTTACAAATTTTATATTTTTGGAAAGCTTAAAATCTGTACAACACAACCATGCAACAATACAGTACATGTTCTGTGATGCAATTTGCACCATAATTCAAAACAGAGATTTAACCCTTTGACACATTAAAATTTGTGTAAATTAATCCAGTGGGCCAAATTTTACAAATTTGTAGTCTATGGAATCCTTAGAACATGTAGATCATCATGGAACCATAGTTGGCTAAAGTTGATACGTGCACAAACTTGCTTTTGCAAATTTATTCAAATAAGTATTCTGACAATAATTCAAATTCTACAAACTATTTTTGAATGAATTCAATTGCCTTAGTCTCGTATTACTGTACCCTATCCAGAGATGTCAAGTTTAGATTTTTACAAAACATAAATGTTACAGTACCTATTTTAAATTGGTGTCTATGCATTGTATAAGCTACTAATGATGCTATAATTGAAATCTTAATAAAACAAATACAACCAGAGAGATTTACCAACATCATAAATACCAGAAAACACTAAATACAACATTGTCACATCATACCTATGTGTTAAATTAAATGGTGCATATCATGCATGCATACATGTCTATGATTGTTCATCTGGAATGTTATGTTTATTTTGCTTTTGTTTGCTTGATTAGATTGTGAAGGAGATCAGGGCTACACTTGCAATTGTTGCGAGTGTGCTGGTTGCTTTGATAAAGGAAAGTGACACTCAAATCCTACCTATTACATATTACGCATTAGTGTTTTTAAACTAGTACGCATGGTAGGGTTTTGTTTTCAAAGTAAAGTATTATGCAATGCTAGCAAACATAGTAGTGTGTAGCCACTCCCGAACCCACTCGCTAGAAAAGCTTAGTTTGCTTAGCAATATCAAATGCCAATGATGTTTCATTGTTTGGTTGAAAGTGTTTGAAAATTAACAACCTCAATGAAACACCCGGGTGGAATGGTTGTATGGTGGGCGGCTACTCGAGACCACGTGCCCCGGTGGATTTAACCAGTGGACTTAAGTGGGGGTTATCACCCGAGAGTTCGCAGATGTAGAGTGGTTGCTCGGATCGCACACCTGGTGGATTTAACCAGGGGATCGTGTGGGGGTTTACTACCCGTAAGGGGTTTTAAGCTCCGTGAGTTTCACTTGTGGTTGGCCACCCAGGAACAAAGAGATTACCAAGTCGTCCATGTTTAGATAGCTTCCGAGTGCAGCCTTATGGTATTATGGGCTCGCCAGGATTAATTAAGTTGTGAGGTTCAACTTGTTTGCTAGACATTCGGATGTGGCGACGACCAATGGGAACGGGTCTAGCTGGTATGGTTGAATTCTCCTTCTGAAAGATCTTGTCTCATTCTTCTCTCTGGGTAGAATGGGTCGTAAGGTGAAAGTGCACAACCTCTCGAGAGTTAAACCTAAGATCTTCGCCGTGTCCCCGGTTACGGACAATTTGAGCTCCTGGACAGGGAATGTACGGAAGAATCTCATCACCTTTTCTGAATGATTAAAATTGTGTAATCAACTCTTTAAAAACTCATGGTGGATGTAACCATGTGAATTATTTTAAAACTCATGGTGGATGTAACCATGTGACTTCTATAAAAACTCATGGTGGATTTAACCATGAGGTTGTTTATAATATCAATCAAAAGTTTTACAAAATGTTTTGTTTTAAACAAAATATAGGATAAAATTGGCTTTATGCAAATTAGCCCAAGACTCCACTAGCCAAATATCATGTAGTTAGTCTTTCACAATTGCCACCAAATAAGTGTCATTTGCCATTACATCATTGTACTGACCTCCATTCCTGGGGCTGCATATTCAAACATGCAGGTTCATCGGAAGAAGATTATTAGGTTGGGTCTCGAGTCTGCATTCCAACATGTCTGCCTGTGGCGCATGATGAAGATGGAGGCTCCATGCTATTTTATTTCCGCTGTGTTAGATAATTTGAACTTTATTTGAAGGCTAGTCATCTGGACTATGCCAGTTGTATCTTCCCTTATTTGTCGTACCGGATCATTACGTTGTAATTATTGAATACTATTGCTATGATTGCTATATTTTGTACTGTGGTGCTATCAGTGATCCAGGGAGTAGCACTGAACACAGTTGTTCTACCTTTGTAAAAAGGTAGGGCGTCACAGTAGTGAATGCAGCGATCAAAACAATGTATATGACATGAGTAAACAAGTGAATCATATAGCAAAAACTTTTCATGAATAGTACTTAAAGACAAACATCAATAAGTCTTGCATAAGAGTTACTCATAAAGCAATAAATTCAAAGTAAGAGCATTGAAGCAACACGAAGGAGATAAAAGTTTCAGCGGTTGCTTTCAACTTTAACATGTATATCTCATGGATAATTGTCAACACAGAGTAATATAACAAGTGCAATATGCAAGTATGTAGGAATCAATGCATAGTTCACACAAGTGTTTGCTTCTTGAGGTGGAGAGAGATAGGTGAACTGACTCAACATAAAAGTAAAAAGAATGGTCCTTCAAAGAGGAAAGCATCGATTGCTATATTTGTGCTATAGCTTTTATTTTGAAAACATGAAACAATTTTGTCAACGGTAGTAATAAAGCATATGAGTTATGTAAATTATATCTTACAAATTGCAAGCCACATGCATAGTATACTAATAGTGCCCGCACCTTGTCCTAATTAGCTTGGACTACCGGGATTATCATCGCAATACACATGTTTTAACCAAGTGTCACAAAGGGGTACCTCTATGCCGCCTGTACAAAGGTCTAAGGAGAAAGTTCGCATTGGATTTCTCGCTTTTGATTATTCTCAACTTAGACATCCATACCGGGACAACATAGACAATGAGATAATGGACTCCTCTTTAATGCATAAGCATGTAGCAACAATTAATGTTCTCATATGAGATTGAGGATATATGTCCAAAACTCGAAACTTCCACCATGATTCATGGCTTTAGTTAGCGGCCCAATTTTCTTCTCTAACATTATGCATGCTCTAACCATTAAATTAGTGGTAAATCTCCCTTACTTCAGACAAGACGGACATGCATAGCAACTCACATGATATTCAACAAAGAGTAGTTGATGGCGTCCCCGAGAACATGGTTATCGCACAACAAGCAACTTAATAAGAGATAAAGTGCATAAGTACATATTCAATACCACAATAGTTTTTAAGCTATTTGTCCCATGAGCTATATATTGCAAAGGTGAAGAATGGAAATTTTAAAGGTAGCACTCAAGCAATTTACTTTGGAATGGCGGAGAAATACCATGTAGTAGGTAGGTATGGTGGACACAAATGGCATAGTGGTTGTCGTCGTGGTGAACAGACAGATGCCATAGGATGGCTTAAGTTGGGGCCGAATGGACGCTAGAGGATTCGGGGGAGGGTTTGCGATTAGATGGGAAGAACTTCCGGATGCTTTCCTCAAGAACACAACCAAAGGTCGGTAAACAAGAAGAGAGACAAGAGGAAGAACTCTTTACTAGATCGCTAGCTTCATTGATCTCAACATGGTTACGAGTTCTGTTCACTGATCTCTCTGTGATCTCGCGCCTGTAGGAGGCATTACCCCCTCTCCTTATATAGGGGAGAGGGTGGCTTACACTGGAAGAAACCCTAATGGCATCTTTGACTAGACAAACTACTTTACAAAGCTACTTTAATCATAGATGACGCCGGAGACCTCTTTAATCGAAGTGCCGACGTTCTCCGGCTTCTTTCAGCGTCACCCTCTCTTTGGCGCCGTGGCTCTGATTAAAGTCACTTTGCTTAGCTCATCCTTGTCTTCTTGCTCTGAAGAGAATCTTTGACCAGTCCCGCCGACAGTGCCCTCCCTTCCGGTATCTTCTTACCGGCTCCGGCATACCCCTTTGGGGATACCGGCTTAGCCTCACTTGTCCTAAGTTCCTACCTTGCTTTCGGTAAGAACATTAAACCGGTATCTTGATGGCTCAAACCATCCGGTTTGGCATGCCTTTGGCATACCGGGGTCATCCCCCAACATTAGTCCCCGAAGCCGGTATAGTCCGGCGGATCTTATCCAACAGCACCATGCCAGTGTTTTTTCTTTTAGGATACCGGTTTAATCTATCCGGCCTTAGGCTTGGATCCGACATCTTTTCCCGCATCATCGCTATCTCTTCTCCTTAAGGTATTATCCGGTGTCTTATCCTCCGGCATCTATGGTCATTAAATACTTCCTCGGCGGTGTCGAGAATATTTTGGGCCCCGCGCTCGTCGCTGACATGCGCACTGTGACCTGTCGTGGCGGTGTCGCTTGTCACTTCGCTTCGACTCCCGCGCGCCCATTTAATGCATCACTGCGGATCCCACTAACCGCTCTGGATATCGTGTGCGCCTCCGTGTGGCCTCCCCTTTTCTCGCGTGTATCTCTTTGCCACGTGGCGGCCCGTAGCGTGAACCGTCGCGGCCCGCGAGGCGAACCGCCGCGGCCCAGCGGTTTTCAGCCCATCTTCTCTCTCCTTTATAAGCACAACTGCTCCTTCTTCTTCCTCTTCCTCGCATTCCTCTTCCTTCGCGCACAGTGCTCCTCGCCTCTGCGCCTCCACCGCTCTCCGTCCGCCGTCGCTTGCTCCAACTCCGGCGCCCGACGAACTCACGCCGTGCCCCCGCCGGACTTCGCTGTGCGGGAAGCTCTAGCAGCAGTTCCACCGCGCCCGCTGCATTCACGCTCCTTCGCGAGCTTCTCCGCCTCGCCGTCGACGGTGCTCGTCGGTGACCGCAGGTCCGCTCCACCACCGGCGAACACCTTCCTCAGCGACCGCGCCGCTCAAGGTTGGTACCAATCTTGCTTTGCTCGCTGTTTGCTTGCTTCTCAGATCTTGGGTCTACGGTGTTCTTATTTCCTCTTTTTCTTTGGTTTTCTTCTTACTCGTAGATCTTCACGCGGGGTCCAAGTGTGGGATTTCTGTTTTTCGCCTTCCCATCTAATGTCTGACGAGGAATCTTCCTCCGCATCTTCTTCTTCCCTTTCTGTTAGACACCGTAATCAATCTCCCGGTGGATCCAACGCTCCAGATCCGATGGAGACCGATTCCGGCAACCAGCAGGGATCCGGTAGCCATCAAGAATCCGGTGGCCATCTAGAATCCGGTAGCTTTAGCCAAGCTTCCGGTAGCCAAGAAGCGAGTAGTTCTGGCGAAGCATCCGGTAGCTCCAGCCAATCATCCGGCGCTGAGCCCTCCCCAATCACTCGCGGAGCCTGGATGGGCTCCAGTGTCACTGAGTATGAGATCGATTGGTTGTACCGGTCCCGCAGGATTCCGGCAGGAGTCACTTGCCGGATTCCTGATGACGAAATTGAACCGGACCCCGAGCCCGACGAATATGTTGTTTTCCTTGCTCACTTTGAGCGCGGCTTCGGCCTCCCTGCCTCCCCTTTTTTCCGGGAGTTCTTAGATTTCTACAAACTCCAACCTCACCACCTTCCTGGCAACGCCATCTTTTACCTTTCTTGTTACGCCACCTTCATGGAGGCCTACATCGGCATTCGTCCCACCCGTGAGACTTTTGCCCGCTTCTTTGCCCTTCGGATTAACTCCATTCAGGGCTTAGATATCCCCAAACCTAAACCTCCCGCGCAATGCGGGTCTTGGATAATCGGCTCCCGTCAAGGGAGCCCCTTTTTTAAGTTCTCCGGTCTCGAGTCATGCCAGCTATGGCAAGGGACCTTTTTCTACGTGAAGAACAACAGCGCCGCGGACCTTATTGATCTGCCTCCTTTTGATCCGGCGCCGCCCACGAAGGCCAACTGGGGCTACAACCCGAAGTCTGATCATGCTGAAACCAGCCGGGTGGTACGCTTCTTGGCCTCTTTGAAGAAGGAGACCAACATCTGCTCGGATGATATCATCCGCACCTTTATCTCACGCCGGGTGCTTCCTCTGAAGCGCCGTGCGCATAGGATGAGCGAGATGTACGGCCCAGGCGATCCTACCAAGATCACAGGCCGTCCGCTTAGCAAGAAGGACGTCGTCCGCAAGGCCAAGCAGATTTGCCAAACTGCTATGCCATTTGACTGGGAATGGGGCCTCCTTCCTCTCAGCAATACTAACCCCCCGACTCAAGAAGTAAGGGATTATGCGATTAGGGTTGTTTTTGGCCGGTAACTTTCTGCTCTTGCTAATCTTATTTTTTCATGTTTCAGGCCAAGGACCGCTTCCCCCTTATTGAAGCAGAGCGGCGAGGACCTTGCCAGAAACGCGCCCTTGACTCCTTCGACCCAGATCCCTACATCTTTTGGAAGGATCTGAAGATGGGCAAGACCCCGGCTGCGCACCTTGGCCGGTCTCCGCCAAAGCCAACCGGGTCCTCAGATGACCTGACCATGCTTGAGGTATTTTCTTTTCCGGTTTCTTTTACTTTTCCATTATTGCCTTCTTGCGAATTGCTTCTTAGCCACATTCACTTCATAGATCCACGAGCGCGTGCCGCCCCTGCGCGCCGAGGCGGGCTCTGAGTTTGTGGACAAACTCATGGCCCAGGGCCAAAAGAACAAACAGCCGGCGTCTGATGCCGGTGCCAGCCAGGCCCCTCCCTCCAAGCGCTTCCGGACTGAGCCCTTGGGGGAGAAGCAAGTGGGCGTGCGCCGCTACGGGCGCAAGGCGATGCCAACTGCTTCCGGGTAAGTTATTCATTTTCCGGCTTGCCTCTTTTTGCCAAGTTCTTTTTTCGGTTGCTTTTTTCCAACCATCTTTCTTTCTCTTTCTCAGCCCTGCGCTCAAGCTTGGCTCAAGGCCATCGGGCTCTGAAGGTTCCGCAGGGACTTCAACCCCTCCTCCTCGCTCAAGCCCGGCACCCTCTGGTGCCGGCAACACCTCTGCCTCCCTTTCGGGGGGCACAACAAATTCGGGGCGTGCGGCCCCTTCATCATCAGATCACCGCACGGAGGAGGATTCTTCCTTCCCCCCAGAGAACCAGGATACCGGCGCCAGCAACATCGGTGCCGGAGAAGAAGCTGCCGGGCGGGCGGAGCCTCCAGCTCCTCCCGTCCTTGAAAAGACGACAACTTCCGCGCCGGAATCTTCCGCGCCGGAAGGTTCCAAACCGGGTGACGCGCCCGGCGCTCCCAGTCTCCACGAACCATCCTCATGCCACCACCAGGTGCTCCTCGCGCCAAACCTCTCGGGGCCGCTCCTACCGCGCCGCCGCCCAAGACCTCCAAGCTTATCAAGGGGAAGGCGACGGCCTCCAGCGCCCCTTCCGGCGGGCAGCAGCCTCTGGTGCTGCACGTCTCCAAGGCCGCCAGGGATACCGCCACGAAGGCCACCGGTCTTCTTGGCCGTATTACTGAGTTCCAACGCCAAGGCCGGGACCTGGGTCACCTCCTGCCCTACGCCCAGAAGTGGAACGCCGCGGACATGACTCCGGCGACCCGCGGCTTGGGCAAGGACAGGCTGTCGGCACCTGATCCAGTTGGGGATCGGTCGTCCGAGGAGCACTTCATGCGGCTCCGCAGCGCCGTGAAAGAGCTTGACAGCGCGTGGTACGATGCCACGAACAACTTGATGGTACGTTTTACGAACTTTTCTCAATTGCTACCGGTCTCCTTGCTTCCGGATTTGTTCTATCTTTTCTTTAGTTTCATGCCGGTTTCTCTCTTGTCTATCTTCCCACTCCCCGAGTTTTGTGGTGAGAGCGCAGCTTTTAGCGCAAAACTTAACTTAAAAACTTAGCGCAAAACCGGCACTGCCAGTCCCCGAATTGCGGGTTAAGAACCTTGTTCTTAGCGCAAAACTTAACTTAAAAACTTAGCGCAAAACCGGCACTGCCAGTCCCCGAATTTCGGGTTAAGAACCTTGTTCTTAGCGCAAAACTTAACTTAAAAACTTAGCGCAAAACCGGCACTGCCGATCCCGAGTTTCGGGTTAAGAACCTTGTTCTTAGCGCAAAACTTAACTTAAAAACTTAGCGCAAAACCGGCACTGCCGACTCCCGAGTTTCGGGTTAAGAACCTTGTTCTTAGCGCAAAACTTAACTTAAAAACTTAGCGCAAAACCGGCACTGCCAGTCCCCGAGTTTCGGGTTAAGAACTTTGTTCTTAGTGCAAAACTTAACTCATTTCTTCTTTCTGAACAGCTCACGGCTGACGCTCGGAAGGCCCTCTTTGAGGAGCTCTTATGGGAGCATCGGGAGCTCGCTGAGGCACACGATAAGTGCCAAGGTAAGTTCTTGTCCGAGCGGCATCTTTCTTACCGGAAACCTTTTTTTTCTCTCTCACATTCGCAATTTCTGCTTAACAGTGATCCCGGAAGCTTCCATTAACGCTCTCAAGGAGCAGCTCGCCACCGCTCAACGTATAACTTTTCCCCTTTCTCCTGTTAACTTGATTTTCTTATCATGTTTACTAGCATAATCTTGTTAACATCTTCTTTTCCGGGTTGCGAGTGGAGAAGGACCAGCTCATCCGGCAACGATAAGGAGGAGCTGGGCGCCTACAAGACCAGCCACCAGGAGCTCAAGTCCCAGCTCATTCAGCTGGGGCTTGACCATGCCAAGGCCCTCAAAGCCGCTGAAGCTGATGCAGCGGCCAAGATGGACGAGGCTTTGGAGGACACCGGTAATGCCAACGTGGTGTTGCGAGCTGAGCTGGAGGAGCTGGCCAAGGCCCGGAAAGGTGCCGGGGAGAAGGCCGCGCGGCTGGAGGAAGAGCACAAGGAGTGCAACTAGTTGATCCTGCAAACTGACGCTCTTGCCTACCGTGAGTCCTTTTCCAATATATATTTTGACTACTGCATACGAGCCTTTCTTCCTCCAACCCTATTTTCTTTTCGTTATCGTCCCTTCCTTTCTCTTTTTCTTCCGGATTCTTTTCCTTCCGGTCTTTTTGTTCCGGGTTCTTTTCCTTAGCCTTTTTATTTCTTTGCACAGGCCTCTTTCCGGACTCTCAGACGTACGCTGTCAAGAAGGTCGACGCGCGCCGCACTGCCCAGGGGCAAGCGAATCTTGCCGTGCCATGGACGCCCAATGACCATCTGGTCGCGCTTAACGCGCGGGTGTCTCATATGCGGGCCATAGATCGCAATTTATCTGATATTTCTGATGTAGCTACCCAGCTCTTCAGGACCCTTTGGCCTGGCGAGGAGGTGCCGGATACTTTCTCCCTCATCAGCGACCGTCTCAAGGGCGCCGGCAGGAGGATCCGCGAGTGGCAGTGCTCTGCTGCCCGCGCTGGAGCAGACTCTGCCCTCCGCGTTGCTTGTTCCTGGTACCCGGAGCTCGACCTCGGATGCCCTCACCGGAGTGCGCGAAGGCGCGGAAACCGATCCGGGACCCGATTCTCACCGCGAAGCGGCAGGATCGTGCGTACCATATCGCGGAGTATGCCGAAATGCGCACCTTCATCCCTCCCCCTCCTGACGTCAAAGATTATCTTGATGAGGAGGAGGATGAAGCCGAGGAGGAGCCTCAAGATGGTGCTGGTACTGGCGACGCTCCTCCGGAAGCCCCTGCTGCCTGATTACCTGTCTTACCATTTACCTTGCCGTGTTGTTTGGCCCTGCGTGGCTTAGAACAATGTTCTGTTAAATTCTGCCCCGGTATGCCGGGGCTTATGATGTAAAACTTAAGTCTGCTTGTGGTTGTCATACAACATTTTATGCCGATAAGTTATACCGGTGGCTAATTATCTTGGGTTTGCCTTAGCATTTTTGCGTTTGGTTCTGCTTTTATCCTGCACTGCAAAGATTTTCAAATTGTTTCTGCATTCAATTTGATGCACACTTGGTTCTTTTGCCTTGGCTCTGCCTGCCTTCTCTGGGCGTTCTTTGGCGTATGAGCACAAGGTTCTTTCACCAAACAAGCATTTTCTTGAACTTGGAAATAACTTCGAAATTTTGCAAAAAACCGGGTTAACCGGGGTTAAATTTTCCGGATTGTTCTTTTCCGCTCTCCCTCTCCGCAGTTCATGTGCTTATTCCCTACCGGTTTATCTTGCTTGCCATGAAGCCGGGTTGCGGACAGCAGCAGAGTCGAAGACTCCGGTAGGGTTTAGCACACTACTAAACCGGAAAGAAAAACGTTCAATAAGCAACCGGTAAACGGAAAAAATAGACAAGTTACATGCAATCTTATTGGGGTAGTCCCCGAGATTCATTCAATGTTTCGGCATCTTTTATTCATAGCATATAAGGTACAAAAAAGGAACTTCTTACACCACCACTTCAAGAGTAGAAAGGACGCAATAGAGCTACGTTCCATGGACGCTTGCTCTCTTCTCCGGACTTGTCCGCCTTTCCTTCTTTCCACTCCTGTGCATCAATTAGGTAGTAGGCATCATTGTGGAGAGCCTTGCTCACAATGAAAGGCCCTTCCCATGGCGGAGAAAGCTTGTGCCTGCCTTCAGTGCGCTGCACTAGGCGTAGCACCAGGTCCCCTTCCCGGAACACTCTTGGATTAACCTTCCGGCTGTGATAGCGTCTGAGGTTCTGCTGGTAAATGGCTGTTCTTGCCAAGGCCAGCTCTCTTGCTTCTTCTAGCAAGTCCACATCGTTATGGGTCCACCACGAGAGCGTAGCCACCCGGGTTCGGCATGATTTTAGGATGATCCCGGTATGACCATGAGAGTTCCTGCTCTGACCACGGCATGTATTTTGGCACTGCCGGCATCACCGCGTTCACCTCCATGGAACGACGGCGCAGGCTTTGCTTGTCTGTCGGCTCGGTTACGAACACGACACAGCACACATCGGGGTCCTTATAAACGTTCCGGCCCAAGGGTTTCGGTGGAGGTGGTTGGCCGTAGCCTTCTCCCACCTGATTGACTTGCCGATATTGCTGCCTGTTTTGTCGAGGGTGTACCGGTAAGGCGTTTGCCCGGTAAGCGGTGGTGGTGGTGGTAGCTGCTGCTGACGCGGCATGTCCGGTGGTGGCATCATTGCATTGCCTCCTTGCCCTTGGGTGTCTTTTACTGCCCCCTTTTGCATCAAGTACTTGGTCCAGGTACAATCTTTTGTCAAGTGGTTCGACGGGTGAGCCGGATTCGGCGTATGCCACCGGCAAGGTTGATCCATGGCAGCTGATACGTCTCCGACGTATCGATAATTTCTTGTGTTCCATGCCACATTATTGATGTTATCTACATGTTTTATGCACACTTTATGTCATATTCGTGCATTTTCTGGAACTAACCTATTAACAAGATGCCGAAGTGCCGGTTCCTCGTTTTCGCTGTTTTTGGTTTCAGAAATCCTAGTAACGAAATATTCTCGGAATCGGACGAAATCAACGCCAAAGATCTTAGAATCCCCGGAAGCATCCGGAACACACGAGAGGGACCGGAGGGGGGCACAGGCCCACCACACCATGCCCCGGCGCGGCCTAGGGGGCCCGCGCCCCCTAGGGTTTGGCCAGCCCTTCGACCCCCGGCGCCGCCTCTTCGCCTATAAGAAGCCCCCGGATCAGAAAACCCGATACCAATTGACGAAACCCACGTAAACCCGCCGGAGCCGCCGCCATCGCGAAGCCAAGATCCGGGGGACAGGATCTCTGTTCCGGCACCCTGCCGGAGCGGGGAAGTGCCCCGGAAGGCTTCTCCATCGACACCGCTGCCATCTCCACCGCCATCTTCATCACCGCTGCTGCTCCCATGAGGAGGGAGTAGTTCTCCATCGAGGCTCGGGGCTGTACCGGTAGCTATGTGGTTCATCTCTCTCCTATGTGCTACAATACAATAATCTCATGAGCTGCCTTACATGATTGAGATTCATATGATGATGCTTGTAATCTAGATGTCATTATGCTAGTCAAGTGAGTTTTACTTATGTGATCTCCGGAGACTCCTCGTCCCACGTGTGTAAAGGTGACAGTGTGTGCACCGTGTGGGTCTCTTAGGCTAGATTTCACGGAATACTTATTCACTCGTTGAATGGCATAGTGAGGTGCTTATTTATATCTCTTTATGATTGCAATGTGTTTGTATCACAATTTATCTATGTGCTACTCTAGTGATGTGTTATTAAAGTAGTTTTATTCCTCCTCGCATGTGTGCAAAGGTGACAAGTGCGTGCACCATGTTAGTACTTGGTTTATGCTATGATCATGATCTCTTGGAGATTGCGAAGTTAACTATTGCTATGATAATATTGATGTGATCTATTCCTCCTACATATGCATGAAGGTGACAGTGGTGCATGCTATGCTAGTACTTGGTTTAGTCTCGTTGATCTATCTTACACCGAAGGTTACTAAAACATGAGCATTATTGTGGAGCTTGTTAACTCCGGCATTGAGGGTTCGTGTAATCCTACGCAATGTGTTCATCATCCAACAAAAGTGTAGAGTATGCATTTATCTATTCCGTTATGTGATCAATGTTGAGAGTGTCCACTAGTGAAAGTCTATTCCCTAGGCCTTGTTCCTAAATACCGCTGAGTTACTACTGCTTGTTTACTTGTTTTATCGTGTTACTACTCGTCTGCAATACTACCACCATCAACTACACGCCAGCGAGCACTTTTCCGGCACCGTTGCTACTGCTCATACTTATTTATACCACCTCGTATTTCACTATCTCTTCGCCGAACTAGTGCACCTATTAGGTGTGTTGGGGACACAAGAGACTTCTTGCTTTGTGGTTGCGGGGTTGCATGAGAGGGATATCTTTGACCTCTTCCTCCCCGAGTTCGATAAACCTTGGGTATCCACTTAAGGGAAACTTGCTGCTGTTCTACAAACCTCTGCTCTTGGAGGCCCAACACTGTCTACAAGAATAGAAGCTCCCATAGACATCAGCAGCTTCCATGGTGTACTTCGCGGGCTCTTGCCAGTTCTTTTTCTGGCCCCAGGGTTTCTTTTTGACCCACTGTTTCTTAGGACCAGCCCATGGCTGCGATCCGGTTCTTTGCCTCTGGCTGCCGCTGGCATCGAGTTTTCCCCGCACAACGAAGCAACTTGCTGCGAGCCATACCTTCGATCCGGGAAATCTTCCATTCTTTTGTTGTTCCGGTTGTCTCGATACTGCTGTTGAGGCGGGTTTGATTGTTCCGGCTCAGCTTGTATCGCCGGTTGCATTGGGTCTCCCAACGCGTAGTTATCCGCCACACGCATCATCTCCGCCAACGTTGTTGGCATGTTTCTCTGCAGCCTTTGCCACAAAGGCGAACCTCGCCGGCATCCTTGGCTAAACCAAGCGATGGCATGTGCCTCTATCACTCCTTCACAAGAATTTCTGGTGGAGTTCCACCGGGTCAGGTAATCCCGGTCTGTTTCCTGCGGGCGCCGCACGCACAAAGCAAGCTGCTGAGGCCTGTTTGGCCTTCTGTAGGTGCTGCTGAAGTTGCTCACAAAAGCTTCCTCAAAATCCAACCAGCCATTTATGCTTCCTTCCGGCAAGTTGTTCAGCCGGATTCTTGCCGGTCCTACTAGGAACGTCGGCACAATTCTCACGGCCCAACGCCGGTTTCCTCCTCCAGCTATGACTCCTCCGCCACCGAGCAACGTATACCGCGGTCACGTAATCCGCGAGCCGCTCTTCCGGCTTAGTGGTGCCATCGTATGTTTTGGTGTCACGGGGCAACTGAAAGTTGCGAACTGGTGGTGGTTCTTTCATGATCCTTGGGCCAAAGCACTTTGGACCCGGAGGACCCTCTGCCTCAATCATCTCTGACAGGTATACTCTGTCCAGACGGTGCCTCGCATCCCGTTCCGGCAAGTTTCTTTCTCCCAACCGCTCTCCCAAAGGTTTCCGGTAAGCGGTGAGTCTTGTTGAATCAGCTTCATCGTAATGTTCTGGTGCCGCGGCCCTTGCCTGCCGGTACCTTGGTGGAGGCATCTCCTCATCATCATATGCTGCCCTTGCAGCCGGATAGTTTTGCCCGGTTTCATGTCTACCGGCATGATTGTTTCCGGCATAGCCTTCCTTGGCGTAGCCTCGCTCTGCCCCTTGGCTTTTTCTACCGGCATCGTGTTGCCCGGCTTGTTGTTTACCGGCAAGGACCGGATCGTACACGGTCATCTGTCGTGCGTTCACTTCTTTTTCTCTTCTCCTGTCCGGATGGGGGGACGAGGCCTGCCCATGGGACTTGCTTCCGGCATTCTTTGTTGAACGCGCGGATTTCGAGGCTATAGCCTTGTTCAGCTTAGCCAGCTGCTCAGCGTTCTGCTGCTCTACAGTATCTAGCAGCTCTCTGACACGCTCTTGTTGTTTTGCCAGAGCCTCTCCGGTAAGCGAGTCACACAGATCTACAGCAGCCTTAGCAGCTTTTATGGTTTTATCCGGACTACTGTACTTAGGTTTCTCTACAATGCTAGCAGATGCAGAGGTACTCTTGCCGGTAAGAACTTCCTTACGCAGATCCTGATCTAGATTGCGAGCTTTAAGCCGGTTTTCCGGTATCCTAGCAGCATGAGCGCTAACAGAAGCAAAGCCATGGGCAACATTATACTCACGTACGGTTAGGTTCAGCTCGCGCTGCGCCCTGACGACGTCTTTGCCGCTCTCGAGTATCTTCTGGCGCTGCGCCTCCAGCTCCGCCTGAGCCGTTGCCGGGTCAATGTTCTGCGCGATGGGGGTTGCCAGCGCGTTCATCGCCGCCTGGAGAGGTGTTGCCGGTGGTGCGGAAGACGCTCCCGGCGCGCCGGTGTCGCGCTCCAGCGGTGGCTTGGCCGCACGGGTCGCAGCCGCACGACCAGCAACTTCGTCCGCAGCCTCCTTGCCCGCGCCGGCTACGCCCGCCATCATTACCTCGACGCTGCCGGCGGCGCGGCCTGCACAGAGCCACCTTGGCGGGTCCGGTGCCACCAGCACCGGCGAGAGGCGCTGGCGCATGGGGACGGTGCCGAAGTAGACGCGGTGGCTGCCGAACTCGATGATGCGGCCGTTCTTGGGGAAGATGCCGCCGTTGGCGAAGCAGCCCGCGTTGTCGTTGATGAAGTCGATGGAGTAGAAGCTCTGGACGAGCGCGGACACCGTCCGCTCACCGGCGAACTCGAGGATGCCCGCCCGAATATGTATTCCAGCATGCGCCACTTCATGCCCCACGGTGGGCGCCAACTGTCGTCGTGGTGAACGGACAGATGCCATAGGATGGCTTAAGTTGGGGCCGAATGGACGCTAGAGGATTCGGGGGAGGGTTTGCGATTAGATGGGAAGAACTTCCGGATGCTTTCCTCAAGAACACAACCAAAGGTCGGTAAACAAGAAGAGAGACAAGAGGAAGAACTCTTTACTAGATCGCTAGCTTCATTGATCTCAACATGGTTACCAGTTCCGTTCCACCGATCTCTCCGTGATCTCGCGCTCGTAGGAGGCATTACCCCCTCTCCTTATATAGGGGAGAGGGTGGCTTACACTCGGAAGAAACCCTAATGGCATCTTTGACTAGACAAACTACTTTACAAAGCTACTTTAATCATAGATGACGCCGGAGTCCTCTTTAATCAGAAGTGCTGACGTTCTCCGGCTTCTTTCAGCGTCACCCCTCTCTTTGGCGCCAGGGCTCTGATTAAAGTCACTTTGCTTAGCTCATCCTTGTCTTCTTGCTCTGAAGAGAATCTTTGACCAGTCCTGCCGACAGGCCCTCCCTTCCGGTATCTTCTTACCGGGCTCCGGCATACCCCTTTGGGGATACCGGCTTAGCCTCACTTGTCCTAAGTTCCTACCTTGCTTCCGGTAAGAACATTAAACCGGTATCTTGATGGCTCAAACCATCCGGTTTGGCATGCCTTTGGCATACCGGGGGTCATCCCCCCAACAGTGGTTGGCTCAAGGATTTTGGATGCGTGAGAAGTATTCCCTCTCGATACAAGGTTTAGGCTAGCAAGGTTATTTGAAACAAACACAAGGATGAACCGGTGCAGCAAAACTCACATAAAAGACATATTGTAAACATTATAAGACTCTACACCGTCTTCCTTGTTGTTCAAAACTCAATACTAGAAATTATCTAGACTTTAGAGAGACCAAATATGCAAACCAAATTTTAGCAAGCTCTATGTATTTCTTCATTAATAGGTGCAAAGTATATGATGCAAGAGCTTAAACATGAGCACAACAATTGCCAAGTATCAAATTATTCAAGACATTTTAGAATTACTACATGTAGCATTTCCCAATTCCAACCATATAACAATTTAACGAAGAAGATTCAACCTTCGCCATGAATACTATGAGTAAAGCCTAAGGACATATTTGTCCAGCGGAGCGTGTCTCTCTCCCACACAATGAATGCTAGGACCCATTTTATTCAAACAAACACAAAAACAAAAACAAACCGACGCTCCAAGCAAAGCACATAAGATGTGATGGAATAAAAATATAGTTTCAGGGGAGGAACCTGATAATGTTGTCGATGAAGAAGGGGATGCCTTGGGCATCCCCAAGCTTAGACGCTTGAGTCTTCTTAAAATATTCAGGGGTGAACCACCGGGGCATCCCCAAGCTTAGAGCTTTCACTCTCCTTGATCATATTGTATCATCTCCCTCTCTTGATCCTTGAAAACTTCCTCCACACCAAACTCGAAACAACTCATTAGAGGGTTAGTGCACAATAAAAATTTATATGTTCAGAGGTGACATAATCATTCTTAACACTTCTGGACATTTCACAAAGCTACTGGACATTAATGGATCAAAGAAATTCATCCAACATAGCAAAAGAGGCAATGCGAAATAAAAGGCAGAATCTGTCAAAACAGAACAGTTCGTAAAGACGAATTTTAAAGTGGCACCAGACTTACTCAAATGAAAATGCCCAAATTGAATGAAAGTTGCGTACATATCTGAGGATCACGCACGTAAATTGGCATATTTTTCGGAGCTACCTACAGAGAGGCAGGTCGAAATTCGTGACAGCAAAGAAATCTGTTTCTGCGCAGTAATCCAAATCTAGTATGAACCTTACTATCAAAGACTTTACTTGGCACAAAAATGCACAAAACTAAGATAAGAAGAGGTTTCTACAGTAGTAAACAACTTCCAAGACTCAAATATAAAATAAAAGTACTGTAGTAAAAACATGGGTTGTCTCCCATAAGCGGTTTTCTTTAA
The DNA here is from genome assembly GCF_022539505.1 of Lolium rigidum. Classification (NCBI taxonomy): domain Eukaryota; kingdom Viridiplantae; phylum Streptophyta; class Magnoliopsida; order Poales; family Poaceae; genus Lolium; species Lolium rigidum. Next base: position 215,782,792 of record NC_061513.1, on the reverse strand, counting down.
CGCCTTTCAGCTAGGCGCAGAAAGTGTATATCAAGTGTTATCAAGAGACGAAGCATCAACATCATAACCAGGGGTATTGGGAGTTTTATCAATTTTAGGCCTATAATAATTCTTTGGTTTAGGCACCTTAGAGACATACATGAATTTTTGCTCTTTACCCACATAAGCTTTCTCCTTATATTTAAGAGAAGAAAAAGTTGAACCCAAGGTTCCCACAGCTCTTTCAAGTTCGCCAATCCTATTGATTTGATTATCATGGACAACACAAGTTCCTAGGACAGTAATTCTTTCATCAATTCCTCCTAAGGATTTATCAAGTTCATCAGTTTTATCAAGTAACATTTCCAATTTAGTTTCAACACTTGGAAAATTTTTCTCTATGGTTTCCAATTTTTTCATAACATCCTCAAGAGAGATTTCACTTTTAGTTTCATTAACAGGTGGTATTCCAACTAGACTCTCAATGATGCAACTAGCTTCTAAAGCAGGAGTACCTAGGAAATTACCCCCCGAAAGAGTATCAAGAACATACCTATTCCAACTAGATATACCAACATAAAAGTTCCTAAGTAGGATAATAGTGGAGTGTTTCTTAGTGCACCTATGATGAGCATCACTAATTCTATACCAAGCATCTTTAAAACTTTCTCCACCTTGTTGTTTAAACGAATGAACTTCAACTTCAGGATTACTCATTTTAGCAGTAGTAAATAAAACAAACTAGATAAAATAAATTCAAGTATCTAATTTTTTGTGTTTTTGATATAGAGTGCAAGACAGTAAATAAAGTAAAGCTAGCAACTAATTTTTTTTGTGTTTTGATATAATGCAGCAAACAAGAAAGTAAATAAAATAAAGCAAGACAAAAACAAAGTAAAGAGATTGGATTGTGGAGACTCCCCTTGCAGCGTGTCTTGATCTCCCCGGCAACGGCGCCAGAAAAAGATCTTGATGGCGTGTAACTCACACGTTCGTTGGGAACCCCAAGAGGAAGGTATGATGCGCACAGCAGCAAGTTTTCCCTCAGAAAGAAACCAAGGTTTATCGAACCAGGAGGAGCCAAGAAGCACGTTGAAGGTTGATGGCGGCGGGATGTAGTGCGGCGCAACACCAGGGATTCCGGCGCCAACGTGGAACCCGCACAACACAACCAAAGTACTTTGCCCCAACGAAACAGTGAGGTTGTCAATCTCACCGGCTTGCTGTAACAAATGATTAGATGTATAGTGTGGATGATGATTGTTTGCAGAAAACAGTAGAACAAGTATTGCAGTAGATTGTATTCGATGTAAAAGAATGGACCAGGTGAAAGGATCGTATGCCGCACCTAGAGGGGGGGGGGGTGAATAGGTGCTAACCAATTTTTAGTTCTTTTTCAATTTAGGCTTGACACAAAAAGGTAAATTCTCTAGATATGCAACTAAGTGAATTTACCTATATGACAAGGCTAACAACTAAGCAAGATATATCTAAGCAATATAGAGATAGAGTGGGATAGAGGTAACCGAGAGTGGAGCACGCGATGACACGGAGATGATTCCCGTAGTTCCCTTCCTTTGCAAGAAGGTACGTCTACGTTTGGAGGAGTGTGGTTGCTACGAAAGCCAAACCAACAGCCACGAAGGCTTCACTCGGATCTCCGGTGAGCAACGCCACGAAGGCCTAGCCCACTTCCACTAAGGGATTTCCTCGAGGCGGAAACCGGGCCTTTACAAGGTTCTTGGGGCACACATCCACAACCAAATTGGAGGCTCCCAAATCTGTTACAACACAACAAATCAACAAACATACATCAACAACAACCACTAGGGATCCAAAGAGGAACACTAGCAAGGGGGCCCTCAAGCATAAGAGGGGGAAATGAAAAACGCTTCGGTGAGGATGTAGATCGGGGTCTTCTCCGTCGATTCTCCAAAGCACAAGGGATTTGGGTGGTTGAGGAAGGAGATCCGATGGATTTGATGTTCTTGGTGGCTCAACAATGGTGTATGTCTTTTTAGGAGGGGGAATGAGCAACCCTAGCTCAATGGAGAAGAAGCCCTTAAAAAGGGCTGCCGATTCAGCCGTTGGAGTCGTTGGAGAGGGGTGGCCGGTAGTACCGGCCAGTTTGGGCCGGTACTACCGGTCCTAGGCGCGCGCGCGAAGGCCACCAGGAGGAGGCCACGTGGCCAAGGAGCCCGGTCCGGGAGGGGGGGGCCGGAGCCTCCGGCCGGGGTACCGGTCGCGGTACCGCCGGGGCTCCAAACCCCCCGGGAACTATACTGAGGCACACGCCCCCTCCCCGGTACCATGGGCGGTACCATGGCCGGAGCCTCCGGCCGTGGCCAGGCCGGCGGTACCGCCCAGGCACCCGCTCCCTCTTCTCTTTTCTTTGCTTTCCTCTTCTTCTTCTTATTTCTTTCTTTCTTCTTTCTCTTCTCCTTCTCATTTCTTTCTTTCTTCTTTTCTTTCTTTTCTCTTCCGATATCTTGCATACTCTTCACTCTTTAAGCATCTATAGAATGTAATAACCTACAAATCTTATAAACCGAAATGTTCATATATTATCATTGTCATCAACACCAAAACTACATATAAAATGAGATATGATCTTTCAATCTCCCCATTTTTGGTTTCTTGATGACAATATAAGATTTGCAAAAGATGAGAGTATTTGAGCAGAGAAAATATAAGATTTGCATAAAAGGCTCCCCCTAGACATGTGCATCTAATAGAATTAACATTTGAATGAGAGGCACATAATCTAGGATCAAACTACTCAAGTAAATACGAATCACCAACAAGTGCAAAGATGCTTAGTAAGCAAATAAATTCATCACTTGTATATAGAAGAGACAACCATATGTGAGTAAAGACAAGTGTTGAGTTTAGAGATCATACCACATGAAGTTCACTTAGTCTTTACCATAGATAGATAGATAGATAGTGTCTCATACATAAATAGATAGCCCCTATGTCTCACACACATAGATAAGGTGCATAAAACATGATAAGTAGTTCTCAACAATAGATAACCATAAGTCACAAGCATAAAGAGTCAAAGAAAACGCAAGCTTGTGACTTCCCATGCAAATCCCGAACCTAATAGAACTCTTCTCCCCTTTGACATCAAGATGCCAAAAAGGTTGAAGAGCGATGCTACCGTCCCTAGCCATCAAGGAAGTCCTCGGCAACATCGGAGTCGACATCATAGGAGGGACCATCCTCGCCATCGACCACCGGCTATGAGCAGAAATCCACCGAGGCTTCGGAAGGATATTCTCTTCGGATCCCGGAGGAGATACTTCCACACCAAGCTTTGCCATGATGCTCTTCCGACGGCGTCGAGCTTTCTTCTCCGCCACATAGGCGTCATACATGCGCTCCTGAATATCCAGCTGGAGACGAAGGTCTTCTTTACCTTGATCTTGAGTTTGGTGTACCAAGAGGGCTCGAGCATGGGATCATATGCGGAGTGAGCCGGAGGCCCCCAAGGGCCATATGAGGAGTAAAACCATCAAGGTGTCTAATGCCAGCAAACCGGCGATCGGTGGGAGGATCCGCAGGACTCCGTCGAAGGAGGTGCCGAGGCGGAAGGTGCCGCCGAGGCAGAAGGAGCTGCCGGGGCTGAGGTAGAAGCTAGGAGCTCATGATCTTTGATAAGAAGATTCTTGCGTTTATGAACAAGTGAGTGTAGAAAATGGTTCCAGAATGGCACCCTCAAACTTCTGACGCCACACCTCAGAAATAAGCTTCATGATGAAAGGACCAAAGGCAGGAGACCTCTTCTCAACCATACGCAAGAAAATCTGGTTCCACAGGCAATCCATGACATCCATCTTCACACCCTTGCCCTTTCGGAGATGAGTTTGAAGCATCAAGTCAATGACAAAAGAGTGGATCTCATCAACATTACCCACTTTGACGGCAACAGTCTCACGGTAGATGCGAAGCATAATATCATAGACGGGTTGGAGACCGGAAGTGAATCCAAGCTTGCATCGACCGGGCATATAGAGCGGCTCAAGAACATCTTTGGTGCTTGCATTAGAATGCCCATGAAACCTCCAACCACTATCAGTGTCATGTTCACAATCTTCCGGAAGAGGATAGCCAAGAATCTGTCCAAAGGTGCTCCAAGTGGTAGTGAGTACCTCATCACGAGTCATCCAAGTGATGGAGCGAGCGTCATCCTCATGAAAATAGACTGTGGCAAAGAACTGAGTCACAAGGTAAGGATCATAGTTGCATTGGAAAGTCATAATGGGAAGCAAACCAAACTCCTCGCAAATACCAAGAGCTTCATGAAAGTAGGCATCCTTCTTCAAATGGTCAATGTTGATATACCGTTGATCAACTACCTTCACCTTGTCGGGAGGATAGACTTCATTGAATATGCGTTCTTGAACCTCGGTGTAGAAGTGGCGGTTGCGAGTGCGAGAAGACCGAGGCCCCAAATAGGGATTAGCGGTGCGAATAGCCATGTATGCATGAAGGCGGACGCCACCATAAGACTTAATATCCGGTTTCCCTTTCTTTTTATTTGCCAAAGAAGCACCACGAGCAGTAGTGGCACGGGGTAACACTTCATCTTGTTCAACAAAATCATCCTCAAGGGGCGGATCCCCTCTCCCGTGACTTCGCCGAACCTAGCACCCGTGAAATAGACGAACAGAGCCGAGGGAAATATGGGATAAGGGCACAAGCTCATCTCAACGTAACAAAATTTTGACCCAAAATACACATGCATGATGAGAAAAAAATAAGGCCACACACAATGGGTAGAAAAAAATGCTACATAGTAGAGGTTAACGGTGCTACATACTAGAGGACATAGATCAGCAATAGATACAACCTCTAAGAGTAAGATTTAGCCAAAAATCTAAGCATGTAGACCCAATAACCAACACACATGTGAGCCAAAAATACGAGCAAAATACATGGGGGGAGAGGCTAATACCGGGAGCCATGGAGGAGGAGGGGTGGGGGAAGGCTCCCACGGAGCCGATCCGGCCGGAGATGGCCGGAGAGTGGCCGGGGGAGCACGGGAGGCGGCAGGGGCGGCCGGGCGGCAGGGTGATTTGGAGCAGGGAGAAGATGGGGGCGAGTGGGGAGGGTGGGGAGCGGGGCTCGACCCGCCCACACTTGGAGGCACCGGCCCGAGGCCGGCGGTAGTACCGGCCAGGCCCCAGGCGGTACTACCGGCCTGGTCAGGCCCGGGTCGGCCAGCCTCCGCCCCCGTTTTTTTTTTGTAGGCTGTTTTAAACAAAATCCACCCCTTTTTTTGTAGGCTGTTTTTAAACAAAATCCCCCTCTTTTTTTATATAAAGACACCCTCTTTAAAACAAACAATTTTGATATGCATTTTTGAGACGAGCTTGTGCAAGATATAGAATGTTTTAGAGGTGAGAGAATGGCTTAGGATGGACACAAAGAGGGGTAAGGTAATATGAACTCAAGTTTGCAAGGAGCAAATCAATAGAAGCCAAACATTGAGCCAATTCCCCTAAAAACAAAAGATAGGCAAATGAAGTCCAATAAAGATCCAAATTACTCCAACTCTTCATAAAGAAGAGTGTGGTGGCCTAGGCCACCATATATGAGTGTTATGGCATGGCACCGCGAAGATATATCTTGGGCCCAAAAACCACTACTCATCATTGAAGCTCACATATCATCATATGATATAAAGAGAATGATTTCTTAATGTTGGCATTATGGGGGAGGGATAGCTCAATAATTTAAACCGCACTCCCCCTATTTCCATGCCTACATCTAAACCAAATAAAGTTTTGAGACGGAGGTGTGTTTGCAAGATGGTCAAGCTATACTCCTTGAATCAATGATATTTAGCTCATTCCTCAAATAAGAGAACCTTGCTTCATCAAGAGGCTTCGTGAATATATCGGCAAGTTGATCTTTGGTAGGAACATAGATAAGCTCAATATCACCACGGGCAACATGATCCCTAATGAAATGATTCCGGATCTCAATATGCTTCGTTCTTGAATGTTGCACCGGATTATAGGCAATCTTGATGGCACTTTCATTGTCACATAATAGAGGCACTTTGTCACAAATGACACCGTATTCCTTTAAAGTTTGCCTCATCCATAACAATTGAGTGCATCCACTTGCGGCGGCAACATATTCGGCTTCGGCGGTGGAGAGAGATATGCAATTTTGCTTCTTAGAAGACCAACACACCAAGGACCTACCAAGGAATTGGCAAGCCCCGGAAGTTGATTTCCTATCATCCTTGTCACCCGCCCAATCCGCATCGGTATAACCATTGAGAATAAAGCTTGAGCCTTTGGGGTACCAAATACCATATCTTGGGGTATCAACCAAATATCGAAAGATTCTCTTGAGAGCAATCATGTGGCTCTCCTTAGGAGAAGCTTGATACCTTGCACACACACCAACACTCAACACTATGTCCGGTCTAGATGCACAAAGGTAAAGCAAGGATCCAATCATGGAGCGATATACCTTTTGATCCACCTCTTTACCATTGGGATCAAGTGCAAGATGACATTTGGTAACCATAGGAGTAGCAACACCTTTCATCTCGGTCATCTTGAACCTCTTGAGCATGTCTTGGAGATATTTTGCTTGATTGATGAAGGTTCCTTCTCTCAATTGCTTGATCTCAAAACCAAGGAAAAACTTCATCTCTCCCATCATAGACATCTCAAACCTATCGGTCATAAGCTTTGAGAATTCATCATTGAAAGCTTTGTTAGTAGAGCCAAATATAATATCATCAACATATAATTGGCAAACGAAAAGCTCCCCATTGACCCTCTTAGTAAAAAGAGTGGGGTCGATTAGCCCAACATCAAACCCACGGTCTACCAACAATTCCTTAAGGTGCTCGTACTCAAGCTCTAGGAGCTTGTTTGAGACCATAAAGTGCTTTATCAAGCTTGTAGACATGGTTAGGAAAGTTGAGATCCTCGAACCCGGGGGTTGCTTAACATAAACCTCTTCATGCAAAGGACCATTAAGAAAAGCACTTTTCACATCCATTTGTTGTAACTTAAAGTTATGATGCGATGCATAAGCAAGAAGGATACGGATGGACTCAAGACGAGCCACGGGAGCATAGGTCTCTCCGAAGTCAATCCCTTCAACTTGAGAGAAACCTTGAGCCACCAATCTTGCCTTGTTCCTCACAATATTTCCAAACTCATCTTGCTTGTTCTTGAATATCCATTTAGTGCCTATAACATTGCGGCACTCCTTTGGCTTCTTTACTAAGGTCCACACTTTGTTGCGCTTGAAGTTGTTGAGTTCCTCATGCATAGCTTCCACCCAATCCGAATCTTCAAGGGCTTCAAACACTTTCTTGGGTTCCACTACGGAGATATAAGCATGATGATTGCTAAAGTTAGCCAATTGCCTTCTTGTGGAGACTTTTGCTCGAACATCACCAAGGACCTTGTCATGAGTGTGACCACGAATTTCAAGGGTCCTTTCTCTTCTTGCTAAACGACGGGCCTCGATCTCCTCCTTGGTTCTTCTTGGCCTTGGAGGTGTCACTTGATCAACTTGATCATTTGGGTCCCCGTCTTGACCTTCAACTTGAGCAACTACAATCTCTTGTGGGTGCTCAACATCATGTGCTTGATCTTGGACATCATTTGGTGCGGAGCAAATATCAAATGGATACTCGTCGGAACCATCATGAATTCTAGGTTGATCATGACCTTGATCTTGTCCTTGATCTTGTCCTTGATCTTGCACACTAGAGGGAGGGTTTTGTTCTTGTTCTTGGGTTGGTGCATCATTTGCTTCACTTGATGGGGTTTGTTGATGTTGAGAAGATGAGGGCTCCACCGTGGTAGAGCATAGTCCTTCCCGAGACGCCACACCGTGTCCCTCAATGGGGCGGAAAAATCCCACACCCATTCTTACTATGGCATCTTGAGGTATTTCATCACCCGCACAAACATCAACTTGCCCCACTTGGGAGCCATCATTTTCTTCGAACTTCACACTACAAGATTCAATGATAATCCCGGAGGATACATCAAAGATTCTATAAGTGTGAGATTCGGCACCGTAACCAACAAATATACCCTCCAAAGCTTTAGGAGCAAATTTAGACAAACGAACTCCTTTGATTTTGTAGAAACACTTACACCCGAACACCTTGAAGTATGAGATATTAGGCTTGTTCCCGGTGAGTATTTCATATGGAGTCTTGTTCAAGCCCTTGCGGAGATAGAGCCGGTTGGAGGAGTGACAAGCGGTGGAGATGGCTTCGGCCCAAAAGTTATAGCGGGATTTATACTCCGCCATCATAGACCTTGCCATATCCATAAGAGTCCGGTTCTTCCTCTCCGCAACACCATTTTGTTGAGGGGTGTAAGCAGCGGAATATTGATGACGAATCCCCTCATCACTAAGAAAATCATTGAGTGTGTAGTTCTTGAACTCGGAGCCGTTGTCACTTCTTATTGCCATAATGAGGAGGTTGTGTTGGCGTTGCACCTCGGTAGCAAAGTCAATGAATATTTGTTGAGTCTCATCTTTCGTCTTGAGAAAGTAGACCCAAGTGTATCTTGAGTAGTCATCGACAATCACCAAGCAATGTTTCTTCGCACCAAGACTTGCATGAGTAACGGGACCAAAGAGATCCACATGAAGGAGCTCCAAGATCCTCTTGGAAGAGATAATGGTCTTGCTTGGATGCGGAGAGTCATGCATTTTGCCTTCAACACAAGCCCTACAAACACGATCTTTGGCAAAAGACACATTTTCCATTAGTCCCACAATATGGTTCCCCTTGTGAAGACTTTGCAAAGTTCTCATGTTGACATGGGCTAGGCGGCGATGCCACAACCAACCCACGTCCGCCTTTCCGAATAGGCACATCGCACTTGACGTGGTGGTCCCCGAAAAGTCCACCACATACAAGTTGTGTTCGCGATACCCAACGAATGCGACTTTTAGAGTCTTGCTCCACAAGAGGACCACAATATCATTATCAATAAAGACGGCGAAACCCATCTTGCCAAGGGCGGAAACGGAAAGCAAATTGTAACCAAGGGTTTTGACAAGCATGACATCCACAAGAGTAATGTTGTGTGCAACCACAACCTTGCCAAAACCCAATACCTCGGATGTAGAATTATCGCCAAAGGAGACGGTGATATCATTAATGTTAGGCCTCAACTCCTTGACGAGGTTCTTGCCGCCGGTCATATGACTTGTACATCCACTATCAAGTACCCATTTTGAACCTCCGGCGGCATAGTCCTACATGAGATCAATTCTTGGATTTAGGTACCCATTTCGCAATGGGTCCTCTTTTGTTAGCAACAAGGGTCTTTGGGACCCAAATAGACCAAGCAACATAACCATCATATGGGCCAACATATTTAGCATAAACATCACCATAATAATCTTTAAATAAAACATAGTGAGGGTTAGCAATTCCCGCATCATCATCATTCATGGTTTTGCCCTTGGAGGCTTCACCATTAGTGACGTCTTTCTTCTTCTCTTGTGCGGGCTTGGCCTTTTGCTTGTTTGCCTTCTTTGCCTTGGCATTAAAACCAAGGCCCTCCTTCCCATTGTTTGATCTTTGCTTACTCAAAAGATCATCCAAAGAAAGTTTACTTTGGGGAGAGGAGGCCTTAGCAAGTTCATCCTTCAACCTAGCATTTTCCTCAACAATATTTGCATGATCACATAGAGGAGTAGAGGAACTAGGCACATCATATGAAGCAAGCCTAATTTGAAGTTGCTCATAGGATTTGGATAGGAGAGTGAATTCACTCTTCAAAGCTTTGTGAGCTTTGTCTAGTTCATCTAGATCCTTCACAAGTTTCTCATGATCAACCTCAAATTGGGCCTTATCCTTTTTAAGCACTTTAGACTTAGCCCTAGCAAGATCTCTAGCTTTAGTGAGCTTGTTAATTTTATCTTGAGGCTCTTCAAGAGTTTCTAGCCTCTCCTCAAGAGAAGTTATAGTTTCTTGACATTCCTCAAGAGCATTTTTAAGAGCATGAATTTCGAGAGAGTCTTCTCTCTCTATTTGACCCTTTTTCTCAAGCATATCACTTTGTTGAGCTAAACGAATCATGAGGTTTGAAACATGCTTTTTAGTGTTACCTTGTAGGTTGAGAATGAAATCATCAAAATCTAGCATTTCTTGTTTCACTTTTAGACTAGCATCATCAACCCCTAGATCACTAGATATGTTAGGCATAGAGGGGCTAGGAGATGATACCTCGGAGGATTTAGCCATGAGGCAACTTTCTTCCTCCACAAGAATGACCTCATTGGGGGATTCACTTGGTGATGAAGAGTTAGTGGAGAGGGAGGCAAGAGCGACCAATCCATTAGAGGATGCATCTTCTTCATCATCAACATCATCATCTCCGGAGGTATACTCTTCTTGAGTTGATAGCACAATAGATGTGTCCAAGGAGGATCTTGCCATGAAGCAATGTGCATTCTTGATAGGAGGGTTCTCATTGGGAGATTCAAAGAGAGATGAAGAGGGTATGTTGGTGGTGACGATGGCGGCCAATTCCTTTGAGCTTTCTTCATCTTCATCACCACTAGAACTTTCAACTTCATCGGATGAATATTCTTCCCTTGTCACTAGCACAACTCTTGAGGGCCTCTTGCCCTTCTTGGTCTTGTTGTTGTAGAACTTCTTGTTGGGGGCTTTTGAATATTTGCCCTTTGAGTCCTTGCTCTTGTCCTTGGGAATGAGCCTCCCATTATGAAGCTCTCTATTCTCATAGGGGCATTCGGCAATGAAGTGGCGCTTGTCATCACAATTGTAGCAAGATCTTGTCTTTGGACCAAAGCTAGTGAAACCACTTTTGTTGTTCCTCTTGATGTTGTCTTCCTTGGCCTTGGAGGGATCAACCCAAAAGGATTTTGCATGGAAGGCCATGTGATCATGGTAGTGGCATTGCAAATCTTCCGGATAGGACATACTCCAAGATGCCCTATAAGATTCTTGAGGAACCACTTCTTCACCGGAGTTGACCACCAAGGCAAGGTTGGAACCTTTTGCCATCCCAAGAGCACGATTGCGAGAATCATGAGAGGTTTCCTCAAGCACCTTGAGAGCTTGCATCTCGTGCACGACTTGTTGAGAGGTGAGAGAGGAATAGCATTCCCTTCCCACAAGGGTCTTGACATCAATGGGTACAAATGGCATCATGCATTCAATGTACTTCTCCTTGATCCAAGAGTCATTGATGTGGGTGGCACCAATAAGCCGGAAGGCATCGGCAACGGTGAGAAGTCTTCCATACATGACTTGATGATCTTCATCCGGTAGCCTCATGAACCCTTCGGCTTTATTCTTAAGAGCATTATACTTGTTCCTCCTTGTGCTCTCACTTCCAATACAACTAGCGGCCAAGCCGTCCCAAGCTTCCTTGGCGGTGGTGTAGTTCCGGACTCGATGCAATTCCGGTGTCCCCACACTAGTTTGAATCATGTGTAGGGCGGTGTTGTTGAGTTGACTATCAATTGCTTCTCTTCTAGTCAACTTGTCGGGGTTGTATGGCTTGAAGCCCTCCAAGATGATTCTCCATAGTTCATTGGAGGCACTACAAACATGAGAGCGGAACTCAAATTGCCAAGTATCGAAATTATCAACGGAAAACTTAGGTGGGTCGCCCCGAATGTTCAAATGGGGATGGGGAACCGGTATATCGGGAGATAGAAAAGGTGGAGCTACTCGATTGTAGCTTTCACCTCCACTAGTTCCCCTAGGAGATGCACTGGTAGATTTGATAGTGTTTAAGTTATCACCTTCCACGGGTTTGGTAGATGAGGGTAAGTCCGAAGCCTCTCCCTCATTTAACGCACCCGTGTCTTTTACCTCTACACTAGGAGCCTTGGGAAGGGCCGGAGCCAAAAGCTCGGCAATCATCTTTTTCATGCTTTCCATTTGGGCTTCCATGGAGGACTTCAACGAATTGAAGTCTTCCATGGAGACCGTCTTGGCGGCCCCTTCCGAGGGCTCCTCGTCCGGCATACTCTTAGGCGGTTAAGCCCGAAATAAGAGCCGAGGCTCTGATACCAATTGAAAGGATCGTATGCCGCACCTAGAGGGGGGTGAATAGGTGCTAACCAATTTTTAGTTCTTTTTCAATTTAGGCTTGACACAAAAGGTAAATTCTCTAGATATGCAACTAAGTGAATTTACCTATATGACAAGGCTAACAACTAAGCAAGATATATCTAAGCAATATAGAGATAGAGTGGGATAGAGGTAACCGAGAGTGGAGCACGCGATGACACGGAGATGATTCCCGTAGTTCCCTTCCTTTGCAAGAAGGTACGTCTACGTTTGGAGGAGTGTGGTTGCTATGAAAGCCAAACCAACAGCCACGAAGGCTTCACTCAGATCTCCGGTGAGCAACGCCACGAAGGCCTAGCCCACTTCCACTAAGGGATTTCCTCGAGGCGGAAACCGGGCCTTTACAAGGTTCTTGGGGCACACATCCACAACCAAATTGGAGGCTCCCAAATCTGTTACAACACAACAAATCAAGAAACATACATCAACAACAACCACTAGGGATCCAAAGAGGAACACTAGCAAGGGGGCCCTCAAGCATAAGAGGGGGAAATGAAAAACGCTTCGGTGAGGATGTAGATCGGGGTCTTCTCCGTCGATTCTCCAAAGCACAAGGGATTTGGGTGGTTGAGGAAGGAGATCCGATGGATTTGATGTTCTTGGTGGCTCAACAATGGTGTATGTCTTTTTAGGAGGGGGAATGAGCAACCCTAGCTCAATGAAGAAGAAGCCCTTAAAAAGGGCTGCCGATTCAGCCGTTGGAGTCGTTGGAGAGGGGTGGCCGGTAGTACCGGCCAGTTTGGGCCGGTACTACCGGTCCTAGGCGTGCGCGCGAAGGCCACGTGGCCAAGGAGCCCGGTCCGGGAGGGGGGGGGGGCCGGAGCCTCCGGCCGGGGTACCGGTCGCGGTACCGCCGGGGCTCCAAACCCCCCGGCAACTATACTGAGGCACACGCCTCTTCCCCGGTACCATGGGCGGTACCATGGCCGGAGCCTCCGGCCGTGGCCAGGCCGGCGGTACCGCCCAGGCACCCGCTCCCGCTCCCTCTTCTCTTTTCTTTGCTATCCTCTTCTTCTTATTATTTCTTTCTTTGTTCTTTCTCTTCTCCTTCTCATTTCTTTCTTTCTTCTTTTCTTTCTTTTCTCTTCCGATATCTTGCATACTCTTCACTCTTTAAGCATCTATAGAATGTAATAACCTACAAATCTTATAAACCGAAATGTTCATATATTATCATTGTCATCAACACCAAAACTACATATAAAATGAGATATGATCTTTCACCGGGGTCCACAGTTCACTAGAGGTGTCTCTCCCATAAGATAAATAGCATGTTGGGTGAACAAATTACAGTCGAGCAATTGACAAATAGAGAGGGCATGACAATGCACATACATGATATGATGAGTATTGTGAGATTTAATTGGGCATTACGACAAAGTACATAGACCGCTATCCAGCATGCATCTATGCCTAAAAAGTCCACCTTCAGGTTATCATCCGAACCCCTTCCAGTATTAAGTTGTAAACAACGAGACAATTGCATTAAGTATGGTGCGTAATGTAATCAATAACTACATCCTCGGACATAGCATCAATGTTTTATCCCTAGTGGCAACATCACATCCACAACCTTAGAACTTTCTGTCACTGTCCCAGATTTAATGGAGGCATGAACCCACTATCAAGCATAAATACTCCCTCTTGGAGTTAAGAGTAAAAACTTGGCCAGAGCCTCTACTAATAACGGAGAGCATGCAAGATCATAAACAACACATAGGTAATAGATTGATAATCAACATAACATAATATTCTCTATCCATCGGATCCCAACAAACACAACATATAGCATTACAGATAGATGATCTTGATCATGTTAGGCAGCTAACAAGATCCGACAATGAAGCAGATGAGGAGAAGACAACCATCTAGCTACTGCTATGGACCCATAGTCCAGGGGTGAACTACTCACTCATCACTCCGGAGGCGACCATGGCGGTGAAGAGTCCTCCGGGAGATGATTCCCCTCTCCCGGCGGGTGCCGGAGGCGATCTCCTGAATCCCCCGAGATGGGATTGGTGGCGGCGGCGTCTCTGGAAGGTTTTCCGTATCGTGGCTCTCGGTACTGGGGGTTTCGCGACGAAGGCTTTAAGTAGGCGGAAGGGCAGGTCAAGGGGCGTCACGAGGGGCCCACACAATAGGGCCGCGCGGCCAAGGGCTAGGCCGCGCCGCCCTGTGGTGTCGCCACCTCGTGGCCCCACTTCGTCTCTCCCTCGGACTTCTGGAAGTTTCGTGGAAAAATAGGACCCTGGGCGTTGATTTCGTCCAATTCCGAGAATATTTCCTTACTAGGATTTCTGAAACCAAAAACAGCGAGAAAACGAGCAATCGGCTCTTCGGCATCTCGTTAATAGGTTAGTGCCGGAAAATGCATAAATACGACATATAATGTGTATAAAACATGTAGATATCATCAATAATGTGGCATGGAACATAAGAAATTATCGATACGTCGGAGATGTATCACCCTCCTTCCCATTGTTTGACCTTTGCTTACTCAAAAGGTCATCCAAAGAAAGTTTACTTTCGGGAGAGGAGGCCTTAGCAAGTTCATCCTTCAACCTAGCATTCTCCTCAACAAGATTTGCATGATCACAAGAGGGAGTAGAGGAGCTAGGCACATCATATTTAGCAAGCCTAATTTGAAGTTGCTCATTAGACTTGGAGAGGAGAGAGTTTTCACTCTTCAAAGCTTTGTGAGCCTTGTCTAGTTCCTCTAGATCCTTCACAAGTTTCTCATGATCAACACCAAATTTAGTTTTTTTCCTTTTAAGCACTTTTACCTTAGCCCTAGCAAGATCTCTATCTTTAGTAAGCTTATTAATTTCATCTTGAGGCTCTTCAAGAATTTCTAGCCTCTCTTCAAGAGAAGCTATAGTTTCTTGTCCTTCCTCAAGGGCATTTTTAAGAGCATGTATTTCAAGAGAGTCCTCTCTCTCTCTCTATTTGACATTTTTTTATCAAGGGCATCATCTAGTTGTGCTAGTCGAACCATGAGATTTGAAACATGCTTTTTAGTGTCACCTTTCAAGTTAAGAATGAACTCATCAAAATCAAGCATTTCTTGTTTCACTTTTAAACTAGCATGGTCAACCCCTAGATCATTTGATATGATAGGCATAGAGGGGTTGGGGATGATACCTCGGAAGATTTAGTCATGAGACAACTTTCTTCCTTCAAATGAATATCCTCATTGGGGGATTAAATTGGTGATGAAGAGTTGTTGGAGAGGGAAGCAAGAGCCATCAATCCATTAGAAGTTTCATCTTCTTCATCATCTTCAGCATCACCGGATGTGTATTCTTCTTGAGTTGATAGCACAATAGATGTGTCCAAGGAGGACCTTGCCATGAAGCAATGTGCATTCTTGATATGAGGGTTCTCGTTTGGGGATTCAAATAGAGATCAAGATGGAGTATTGGTGGTGGCAATGGCGGCCACTTCTTTTGAGGTTTCTTCTTCATCACTACTACTTTCAACTTCATCGGAAGAATACTCTTCCTTGGTCATTAGCACAATCTTTGAAGGCCTCTTGTCCTTCTTACTCTTGTTGTAGAACTTCTTGTTGGGAGCCTTTGAATCTTTGCTCTTGACCTTGGGAATGAGCCTTCCACCGCGAGTTTCCCTATGCTCATAGGGGCATTGGGCGATGAAATGGTTCTTGTCACCACAATTGTAGCACGATCTTGTTTTTAGGCCCAAACTCTTGAACCCACGTGAGTTGTTTCTCTTGATATTGTCTTCCTTGGCCTTGGATGGATCAACCCAAAAGGTTTTTGCATGGAACGCCATGTGGTCATTGTAGTGGTATTCCAAATCATCCGGATAGGACATACTCCAATATGTCCTATATGGTTCTTGAGGGTTCACTTCTTCCACGGTATTGACCGTCAAGGCAAGGTTGGTACCTCTTGACATCCCAATGGCACGATTGCGAGAACCTTGAGAGTTTTGTTCGAGCACCTTGAGAGTTTTGTTCGAGCACCTTGAGAGCTTGCAACTCGTGCACCACTTGTTGTGAGGTGAGAGAAGGAAAGCTTTCTCTCCCAACAAGAGTCTTGACATCAATGGGTTCAAACGGCATCATGCAATCAATATACTTATCCTTGATCCAAAAATCATCAATGTGTTTGGCACCCACATTCCGAAAAGCATCGGCAATGGTGATAAGTCTTCTATACATGACTTGATGATCTTCATCCGGCAACCTCATGAATCCTTCGGCTTGATTCCGGAGAGCACTATACTTGTTTCTCTTCATGCTTTCACTTCCCATGAAGCTTGTGTCCAAACCCTCCCATGCTTCCTTGGCGGTTGTGAAGTTCCGAATGAGAGACAAGTCTTGTGTCCCCACACTAGTTTGAATCATGTGCAAGGCAATCGAGTTGAGTTGGTTATCAACCTCTTCTCTTATAGTCAACCTTTCGGGGTTGTAAGGCTTGTAACCTTCCACGATAATTCTCCAAAGTTCATTGGAGGCACTGCACACATAAGATTTAAACTCAAATTGCCATGTACTAAAATCTTTATCATTAAATTTGGGTGGATCACCCCTAGTGTTTATATGACGATGGGGAACCGGGATATCGGGAGAGCGAAAAGGTGGAGCCACATTATTGTAGCTTGCACCTCCACTAGTTCCCCTAGGAGAAGCAATGGGGGTTTTAATTGTGTTTAAGTGATCACCATTCAAGGGATTGGTAGAGGAGGGTAATGCTGAAGCACCTCCCTCTTCTAACGCACCCTTGTCCTTTTCCTCTATGACGGGAGCCACGGAGGGAGCCGATGGCAAGCGGTCGAAAATCATTTTCATCAAGCTTCCCATTTGAGCTTCCATGGCGGACCTCAAAGATGTTTCCATCGACTTGAGATCATCCATGGAGACCAGCTTTGTGGCCCCTTCCGTGCCCTCATCTTCTGGCATACTCTTAGGCGGTTAAGCCCGAAATAAGAGCCAAGGCTCTGATACCAATTGAAAGGATCGTATGCCGCACCTAGAGGGGGGGTGAATAGGTGCTAACCAATTTTTAGTTCTTTTTCAGTTTAGGCTTGACACAAAGGTAAGTTCTCTAGATATGCAACTATGTGGATTTACCTATATGACAAGGTTAACGACTAAGCAAGCTATAACTACACAATATAGGAGAGATAATAGGATAGAGGTAACCGAGAGTGGAGCACGCTGAGAAACGGAGTTGATTCCCGTAGTTCCCTTCCTTTGCAAGAAGGTACGTCTACGTTTGGAGGATTATGGTTGCTACGAAAGCCAAACCAACGCCACGAAGGCTTCACTCAGGTCTCCGGTGAGCACCGCCACGAAGGCCTAGCCCACTTCCACTAAGGGATTTCCTCGAGGTGGAAACCGGGCCTTTACAAGGTTCTTGGGGCACACATCCACAACCAAATTGGAGGCTCCCAAATTTGTAACAACAACAACACAAAGAACAATATCAACAACAAACAACTAGGGTTTCTCAAAAGAGGAACACTAGCAAATGGGCCCTCAAGCATATGAGGGGGAAATGCAAATTTCTTCGGTGAAGATGTAGATCGGGGTCTTCTCCTTCGAATCTCCAAAGATCAAGAGCTTTGGTTGGGTGGAGGAGGAGATCTTGTGATTCTTGTGTTTCTTGAGTTGGCTCTAATGGTGATGAACATGTGCAATGATTGAGCAGCTTGGGGAGGAGGAAGAAGAGGGGTATTTATACCCCCTTCCAAAATCCAGCCGTTTGGGCATTTCGAGGGCCGGATTATCCGGCCCCCCTGAAATATCCGGCCCTAGGAAAAATCCGGGCAAAAGTCCGGCCAAAAATCCAGCCCCTATCCAGGGTATCACTGAGCCACTTTTCCAAAAGTCCTTAGCCGATTTTGGGGGCCCGGATATTTTGCAAATATCCAGCCCGGAAAATCCGGCCTGGAGAATATCAGCCTACTTTTTTGTCTCGTTTTCCGACACAAAACACCCATATACATATGTATATATATATACATATATGTAAACTAACTGGTGCACCATGGTGCCTCGGCACCACGAATCATAAAAGGAAACCTGCACAACAAACTGGGAAGTGATGTGTCTCTGTTTCTGATAATTGGAAAGTGCATTCTCTCTGCTGCTGATATTTGGAAAGTGATTTTCTCTCCTTTATACACCTATGATGCAATCTGGCACCCACGATGTAATTGTACGGTCGTGATGTATGGTGCCTGGGCACCATGGTGCCCACTTCATCAAACATTAGTGTATCACATATATTGACATCAAACATTCCAAAACATAATCCAAGAGATGTTCTTTCACACATCTCCTAACAGAAGCTAGTTGCCTCCACCATACATCGGTTCCTCCTCTTCCGGCTAGCCTCGTCGTCATCGTGAGGGTTATAGAATCCAATCTATAAGTGGAGTTTTCAATATAAAGTAGTGTTTTTTTACACATTAGGTTAGCGTTGGTAGCCATCGTCTTTTTGGCATCCACCTCAAAAGACATGGCATTGTCTACAATAAGTGATCTTCAGCTCTTCGTTCAATGACGAGATCTCCTTTCAGAGTCAATGGTGGTGTTGGAAGATTAATCTTTTATATGATCCTTCGGATCTTGCTTCCATAGATCAATTTTGGACTTTTATCGCATGGTTGGCTTGAGGAAGATTGTTTGTGCAATATTTTTCTAGGCTGCAACGTGCTCGACAATGGTGATTCGTTCTCTCGCCCCCTAGTGATGTCGTCTGTTTACTTTTCCATGAAATATTGATGTTGCTACTCTTGCAGATATTGATAGGTTACTTTAATGGTTGTGCCCATGCACTAGCCTGGGCATTGCACCTCAAATTAAAATTATGGGAAAAACTTAGTATTTATGGTTTGACATCTATTTACGCTTGTTCGTTACCTTCAGAAAAATACAAAATTGCGTCATCAAAAAGGAAGAGTTTGAATAGCTCGAAGATTTTCTGAAAAATAATAATGTGATAGATGTTACTCTCTGCTATCCATAATAAGTGTCGGAGAATTCGTACAAAGTAATCTCCACCACTTATTATGGATAGGAGGGAGTAGTATTTTTCTTAATATTCAATTCAACTTTAAGGATTCTATTCTTAATTATATATGTTGGTGTTTATTATAAATTTGGTAGAATCTTATATATAGAATCTAAATTCGGACAAACCTAGTATACACTATATTATTTTAACATGGAGTGAATATATCATGAGGGGAGAAGGTAATGACTCATAATTAATACTCATCCCATGCTTATTTCATGCAAGTAAGACGATAATGACTCTTATTTACTACTAGTTTAATTACTGTCATCTTCTTTTGCTTTTTTCGTCCTATTTGGTATTTCATTCAAGGGAGAGGATAATGTACACTTAATTGCAAGGGGTGGTTTACTTTCCATTGTATTTCATGCAAGGATGAAGATAAGTAGACTACTTCCTCCGTTTATATTTAGTTCGAGTTTTATTTTTAGTCAAAGTCAAACTTTACAAAGTTTGATCAATAATATGAATTTTTTAAATATTCCTAATACCAAAGACATATAATATGATAATATGCTTTATGAGGATTCTAATGTAGCATGTTTTATATTGTGAATGTTGATGTATTTTTATAAGCATATGATCATGGTTTACTTGTTCAAAAAAAATCATGGTTTACAAAGTTTGACTTTGACTAAGCCAAAAATGCGAAGTAATTATGAATGAAGGGAGTAGTACTAGTATTAACCTGTCATTAATTACATCATGCTCTTTTTACATGCCACAACTACAACGGGTCAGCGGCGTACCTAAAACTTATGAGGAAGACATCAATGCAAAGTGGAACAGATAAGACAAGAATTAATTATGTAGTTTTTCATGTGCCTCTATGGCTCTATATAAACACAAGCAAATGAACACAGAACCGTGGCAAATTAACCCGAAGAGGGTGTACAAGTAAAACAACTAGCTAGATTCTCATCATGGCCCTTCTTAAGAACATATCATTTGTTCTCTGCTTGGCGTTTCTTCTGGTGACGTGTACCACTATGGTGTCCTGTCGTGAAATAAAGAACGACATGGGTACGTATCTCTCTTGATCTGGATTGACCGATTGTTTGCACAGTATGTTGTATGCATCTTTTTTGCAGTTTTATAAAATCAAACGCTATATATGAATGTACACTTCTGATTCAGTTTCTTTGCATAGGTGTCCGAGTTGGTGTAGAGTCGTGTGCTTTTGCGGGAAATTGCACGCTCCCTTCGTGCACGGAAACATGTCAAAGAACTGGTTACGTAGCGGAAAGAAGCTACTGCAAAGTTGATGGTGGTACCTGGTGTTGTTGCAGTAAGGATGAAAGTTAAAATGATGTAGACAGCATAATGCATGTAATGGTGAATCAGTGTATGCATGAAGTCATGATCTGAAATTCAATAATAAGAAGTTAATACATGTTGCTTTATATTACTCACTGATGTCATGTATGCAAGTGTATAAGGAGTGCTTGATTGAATATGTTAGGTTATTAAGCAAATTTCGAGTGAGTTTAATTACCAAAATCAACATGACATGAGCACTGATAGATCTAATCACATGCATCTGATAAACACATCTAGCTGATCTGCATATGGAGCAAGTATTAGCTTGAACAAAGAGATGAGAAGCACATACCAATTGACCGGGAAGGTCATCACCGCAGCTGCTTCATTGTTGTTGTCGTCCATGATGTTATCGATGTCGCTGAATCCATAGAGGTCAGCAAGGAAGCAGTCAGGCGGAGGAGCATCGTATAGCAAAGCACACAAAACAATTTAAATGTCTCTAGAACACAACTTAAAAGCGAGCATTGGATGGGTAAAGAGAGGATAGATCATAATAATGAAGAAAATAACATTAAAGGGTGTGTAGCATCTCTGATGTGGATTAGGATCATGATATGAGAAGTTACTAGATAGAAACCTCATATATAACATATTAACATGTAAGAATCCGGAAAGTTCTTTTGGCTCCCGAGCTCCAGTGCTTCCGCATATTTAAAAAATAAAAAAAATCTATATGTTTGAAAAATGAAATAAAATTCTAAAAGTAGATAATAAATGTATCCCACAGATGTGCAAAATCTCAATTCGAAATGTTTTTGATTCTGAACATGATCATACTTTGTCATTTTTGTATAGCCCAAAATGCACATTATTCTCAACTGGTAGTTTTACTGTTCAAAAAATCGGCCGAGATACCGATTTATCGTGAATCGGGTGGTAACCGATAAGATTTTGGCATATCGGCTGATTTATCATCGGCGCCGATATTTTGGCCGATTTTCAGTCTGGTAGCCGATATCTCTCCTGATTTTTAGTTGGAGGGTTGATACTTCGGTTGCTTTTCAATGAAATTTTACTAAAATTCGGTCTGGCGGTCAATATTTTCATCCTACAGTCTTGTAGAAATGTGCTATAGTCTTGTAGAACTGTGCATTAGCTCAAATTTTTCATTTTTATTGATTAAAATGTTGTTCAATGCTTCAATATTATTTTTGTGCAACATAATCTAGAAATTTAGTGCAAAAAGTTAGGATTTATTAAAAAAATAAGCCGATAAATGGCTGACCCATAAAATCGATTAATCGACCGATAAGCGACTAATCTCTATTTTGAGGCCGACCAAGATGTTAACGATTTTCTTGAGAAATGGGTAGTTTACACGTTTGTGGTATACTTTACTGGGTACATCTTGGTTTTTTTCAGAATTTTTTACAAAATATTTTTTCTTCATTTTTTTATAAAAAGGGATTACCGTGTGCACCAAATCTCCCTTGTAAGAATCTGTCAATTAGACTTTGCACCTAGTATAAATGAGAAAAAATCCATTTGTATCTAAAGCACGATAATGTGCACCTGGTATACATGTGCAATGAATGATACTACCTCCGTTCCTAGATATAAGGTGTATAGTTTTTTTAATAAAATTCTCCAAAATATAAGGTATATTGCATTGGAGAACCTGTGTAAACATATTTTTTAGGGATTTGCATGTATTAGTTATGGTAGATTTCGTACAAAGTCGCTGATGGAACGGAGGGAGTATGTAGCATATAATCACAATTCGTTTGTGGTAGAAAAGAAAATGTGTGTGCGATTTTTACTACTCCCTCCAACACAAAATAAGCGTCGTGGTTTTAGTTCAAATTCGTAGACATAGAAGATCTTTAGAGCACTAGAAGAAAAAGTCATAAACAAAATCCTCACATGGCCAACAATATCCTTGAACAGTGGATGGATAGACTTCAATACTTATTTCACTTTAAAGGTATGTTTGAGCGCGTCTTAGAAGAGCTCACCGACTTATCTTTTCCATGTAGAATTTTCATTGGCATAGCATCCAAACCTAATTTCACATTTTCCCTTTGTTAAATTAAGATTCCATGCGTGAATAAGTTTTAACCCTATCAAAAACACTGTGTCTACGACAGCTCAACGAACCAGATCGAACTACACTAACCCAGCCACAGAAACACGAGCATTATGAGCCACGAAATCAAACAACGCAATCCCGTACCAGAACACCTCAGCCTAACATCTTCTGCATTGCATTTGCCTATCCAAAATCTTACAAAAATATGCCTACTTGTACTGCACCCAAATGTCAAATTAATTCCTTTTTGACTTCCGACACAACACCGGCGTCTGTTTGGCTTTTCACGTTGTACAACACCTGTTGAATTACAATGGCGTTACCACGATGAGTTGATGTTCAAACAGGTTCATTTCTTCTCACAGTGGAATTCAGGAGAGCTCTTACCTTATCAATGATACCGTAATCCACTGCCTCACTAGGGCTGAAGTATTTAGGTCGCCTAATGTCCTGAGCGATCTCTTCCATTGGTTTACCAATGTGTCTCGACAGCAGCTTAACCTGGATGGCACAAAGAAGAGTAAGACAATTCATAATGACCTTGAAAAAATTATATTTCCCTTAGCTTTTTCTCTTCCTGGACAATTAGTGTGATCTAGGTATTGTGGTTGAGAACAATGCAAACATACATCTGAAGTCACAAGGTTTGCCGTCTTTTCAGTACAAGTAAGACCATAAGAGGCGGAACCAAACTTGATTGAGAGCTAGTATATTTTCACCAAAATCAGGTCCAAGAAAAATCCATTATCCATAGAAAATTTTGGTTTCTGGTAATTTGCACATAACCATGTTTTTGAACTGGATCACTTGTTGAATAACTAAATATTAACATGTCATTATCATTTTCCTTGACTGAAAAAAAAGCAGGAAAAGATAACCATGAATTATGATACTTCTAAGCCCCTGTATGGAACCATGAATTATGATACTTCTAAGCCCCTGTATGGCAATGTGCTTAATTTTTCAGGATCCAGGGTCCTCGAGGTGAATAGTGATTCCCTATGGCAGCAACCGTCATTATCTCCCCAAAGCCAGGAGCCAATATTTCCATAGAATATGACCACCATAGTTTTTTTAAATGCAGTAATGTTGCTAATGGAAGATTAATAATATTTATTTTGTTTCCTTGAGAACTCATTCAAGCCAGGAACTATGAACTAGATTGCTACAAGGAATACTACTGAAGGACCTAGTGTATTCTTCAATGTGCAGTGACCATGTGGTAGCGCTAGAAAATTGAAGGAAGCAGCTTCAACCTTCCAGCCATGATTCCCATGAAGACTTATTGATAGTATTCCTCTGTCCATAAAAAGATGTCGCAAATTTGTCTAAATTTGGATCTACCTAACACATTTTAGTGATAGATACATCTGAATTTAGATAAATCTCAGACATCTTTTTATGGACCGAGGGAGTTCTAGAAAAGGTGTTGTAAATGTTTTTTTTTGTCCTGCCACGCTTGATTACCAAATACCAACGAATGGAAGAAAATAGGAGTTGAGGATTGCACAAGTTGACATGAGCCCATAGTAACTAGAACAATACTATTGACCGCTAAAGATGAACATCTTAAATAATGCTGAATTAGTTTAAATTCAATCTGAGGTTATAAGATCTTTCTTCTTCCTGTAAGGAGCAGAAAGTACCATTTCTATCTTCACATTTCTTATTTCCTTTCTTGCTATGTCAACATCTGTCGCCTGACCTTGAAATCGACCGATTGGCTGCACATTGCAGGTCAGAAGAGTAAGACATCTAGCCTCATATATTTATAAACAAGAGTAAAGGATCTTGTACACAGCTAAGTGTGTGCACAAAAGAAGTATTGGTGTGTTTATTTGGTGCCGAAGTGATATCCATACCCTGTGTTCATGTATGCATATATATATCATACAGGAAGAATATAATACGCCAATTCTGCTATCATCATCTAAATACTGGTGCACAGTATGACCATGTAAGATAGAAATGAATATGTTATCTCAATCAACAAAAGGAAAGGAAATAACCTGCTTCATCATTATCGTCGATGATGGAAGTGCAGCACGGTTACCTTTAGCACCAGCAGCCAATAGTAAAGCAGCTTCTCCCCATGCATTGCCAATACAAAGTGTGAAAATTGGGACTTTGACATACCTGCATTTGGTAAAGATACAAGATAGCATTTCAGAAGTATTGCTGGAATTGCTAGGACACATGCATATCTTTAGACATGATTAAGAACTTTGAATGGACTTTTGGATGCGAAAGCAAGGCATTAATTTAACAATTGCCCTTAAAAACCTTCTAAAAAAATAGCCTTTTAGAAACATTTCCCATATAAGATAGTGGTCAAAATGCGTATTGGAGGCTGTTGTGTACCCAAATAGTTATGTACTTGTGATGTAGAGAAGTGTTAGGATGGCTTCTGCATGCATAGATCATAACGATGGCTGACCATGTATGCACGGTCTGTCTGAATAATTACCCTGCACTCACGGAATCAGGCAGACTGGGAGAAGTGTGCCAGTAGAACATGGAAGTGACGAAGAGAAGGGTAACACATGCGGGAAACAATTACAGCGGTCTCTAACACCATGTTTTAACACCCCAACAGAATTTTCATCATGAATAGTAAAGGACATAGCCACATAGGTGAGATCAGCCAACACAGACGCAGTTATGGCTCCTCCACTGGCTGAAGAAAAGGGCACAAGTTGAGGGAAATATGTTATTGTTGTTTGATGAAGGTTTGCGTGCGAAAAATCTGCATGTCTTGGCATCTTATATCGTTCACCCATGATACAGTATGTAACACCCGCACCTACTGCCAAAGTGGGCTATATGCTATTGGGTCATGGGCCGTATGGCTTGGACAGACTGTGGACACCTGCGGTACAAAAGGGAAGGATTGGGATGGAGACGGACATCGAACAGAAACAGAGAAATGGAACCAAGTCCTCTCCTCGTCTGTCTTCTTCTTCCTCTGGTCTAAATCCTCCTCTCCTTCAGGTCTGGTTGCTACCACAAGCAACTGCTGTATCAACCTCACGCCCCGATCCTCACCGGCGGCAACGGGGCGTGACAATTTGATATCAGGGCAAGGTTCCTTCCAGTAGTTCCCCTCCACGAAAATCCCAAAAAAAAAAAGTTCCCAATATTTTCTCCCAGATTCGATTTGGGTTGAGGTTGTGGAGGCGATGGATGAAGCGCGAGCAAGGATGGATGCGACGCTAACTGCTATGAGGGCGAGCCTCAAGGAGTCACGCACGTTGCTCGCTTCTTGTGCGCAGCGATTGGGCGTCAAGGAGCAGGAGTGGCAGGCGGCCACCACGTCTTCGTTTGCCACCACCACCAGGTCGTTGTTCGTGCCGGATGGAGTACGGGAGAAGCTGGAGGCCAAGTCTTCGTCAACCTCTCTCATCTCCACACATCTGGTCATGGCTAATGGTGCTCTACACGCGGATGTCACCCTCGATTCCGTCACGCGCACAAGGTGTTCGACACTATGCTCCGATGTCAATGTTGGCAACAACCTTGACGCGGTTGTGTTCCCGGCCAGTGGCACGGCACATATCCCTTCTACGACGTTGAGTGTTGCTGGGAACGGGACGACCCAGGGTGCAGGTGTGTCCGCCACGAACACACTTGCAGGCTGCTCGAGTCATGTCCTCACTAGCCCACGGGAAGGTTTGGTTGACGGTGCTCGTGCTGTGACTGCTGTCAACACCAACCATACGCACAACAACGCTTTCCCTCGTTTTGATGGCACAGATCCAGGCCTATGGCGAGTCCAATGTCTTGAGTACTTCAACCGCTTCAATATAAATAAGTGTATGTGGGTTGTTGCTGCCAGAATGCACATGGATGGTAAAGCCAAGGAGTGGTTTGAGGCATACAGGTTGCGTCAAGTGGTTAGTGATTGGCCTGAGTTCATAAATGATGTGGAAGCACACTTTGGTGTTGGGGATTTGCCACCATGGGCAACAATTCTCGGTACTGATCACTCGACTGTTGCTGTTCATGTTAGTGGGCACATATCACCCGGCACACCCACTAGATGTTTGCCTGTGAGCCCCAAGGAGGTGATGGCCACAGCTTCCCAGCCGACAGAGCCAACACTTGTTCAACTTGTAGATAGCATCAAATTGCAATTTGGGCAATTGAAGTTGGCGCTGACCAGTGAGTACGAAGGAATGAATAACAGAAACTTGGGGACTCAGATGGCAGGGCCAATTGTAGATTCTTCCGAAGAGGTGTTGACACATGTTAGTGGTGTATCTATGTTCCTTGAGCCTTCGGTTGAACCTGCAGAGGCGGTATTTGCAGCAACAACTTTGATAGAGCTTGTCGATGATGTAATCACTTGCATTGGAGGCTTGTCAATTTTTCTCGAGTTGGATATGGATTCAGCTAACAAGGTGTTTGCAGATGATTTGCTCACTACTGTTGGGGGTGTCTCTCTATTCTTGGATTTGGATAAGGTGTCTGTTGAAGTGCTTCTTGAGAATGTGTCCGGGCCTGACGAGGTGCTCACTCATGTTGGTGGTCTCTCACTTTTCCTGGAGTTTGACCGGGACCTGAGTCTAGCTTTTGATGATGAAGTTTTGCATGATGATCTTCCATGGAAATGTCATGCACGTTACCCATGGACTAACACAAGGGAAGGAAGTCATTTCTCAATTGCAAATATGCCTCCACATGCTTTCCGTTCCGGGCACAATGGCGTGCCAAGCTCGTATTTGGTGATGGATAAATGGCTGCCATGGAGTCGGAGTGGTTTCAGCCCAGGATTCCATGATCTAGCACTGAATACCAGACTAATAAATAACTTGCATGTTCGTCATGTCGTCAAAGAAGTTCATGATGCTGGACAGAGCCGCTTGTTCAGCACATTATTATATGCCTGCTTTAGTAAGGTGGTAATTTATTTGATGCTGCAAAACATTGCCTCACATATGAATTATGTTCAGGAGCATCCGGAATTAGTTGTGCAACTGAATGGCCTGACTGGCATCACATCAATGAGTGAGGTGCTGATATGTCTGATTGGTGCGGATGAGACTGTATATTCAAACGATGTTGATACAGTACAATGGTTAGGAAATTTAGCTGTCCATGGAATGATCACGAACAGGTTTAGCCCATCGGACTCTCCTGAAGTGCTTGCCAAGGCTGCAGAAATTCTATGTGTTGTGACTCAATGCGCATCTCCATCTCTTGCTGCAAAGATATGCAAACCAAGTTATACTGGGAGGTTTTTCTATCATACTCTTGAAGGTGCAAGACCCACATCTGTGCTGGTTCATTCATTGTGATCGTGCACATCTTTACTGTACACAAAAGCATTAGCATCATCTTCCTATCAAGCATTCAGAAGCAATGTAAGTCATGGGGCCTTGGTCACTGCCAATCCTAAGGCAGCTGATGGTATGCTTGCGATTCAAAGTAAATTGCTGAACTTATTGGACACATCTGTTTGGAAGGTGACTTATTTTTCTACACACCAGTGGGAGAGTGGTGTTTTTTCTGAAATACTTGATAGTCATTCACTGGGAAATTTGCAACTGATTGACTCTTATGCGACAAGAAGGGGTCTCAGTCAGCCAGTGCTCTTGTTTAAATCTGTTACAAATGGTGTTTATTTAACCTTGCCATGGGACCCTGGAGCGCACATATATGTTGAGAATGCCCAGCTATACACACTTGCACATGAGCTGCTGGGCATAGTGAGGCACATTGGAGGGGGTATATGGTTCAGCAACAATGGGATTTATGTCCACCCGTACGCAGTTATCAGCTTTGAACTCTCCAGGATATTTGTATGCATATCAGTTTCAACAGGCATCGGTGATTCAGGCTTGCTCGAAATTGCCTTTGACACTACAATATTGCAGCTTGGTGTATCAGCTGTTACATGCTTTCCTGATCATGGTCTACTAGAAAGGGGAATTGTTGCAAGAGATCGAACTAGCCCATGGTTTCATGATTTTCTTATCAGGCTGGCATTGTTGTTCTTACAAGTGCCATGGGATCCTGGTGGTAGGCACAACGGCGGCTTGAGGGCAAGCCGCATTTCAAGGGGGCGCGAGTGTAACACCTGCACCTACTGCCAAAGTGGGCTATATGCTATTGGGTCATGGGCCGTATGGCTTGGACAGACTGTGGACACCTGCGGTACAAAAGGGAAGGATTGGGATGGAGACGGACATCGAACAGAAACAGAGAAATGGAACCAAGTCCTCTCCTCGTCTGTCTTCTTCTTCCTCTGGTCTAAATCCTCCTCTCCTTCAGGTCTGGTTGCTACCACAAGCAACTGCTGTATCAACCTCACGCCCCGATCCTCACCGGCGGCAACGGGGCGTGACAATATTGACGAGGAGAGGACTTGGTTCCATTTCTCTGTTTCTGTTCGATGTCCGTCTCCATCCCAATCCTTCCCTTTTGTACCGCAGGTGTCCGCAGTCTGTCCAAGCCATACGGCCCATGACCCAATAGCATATAGCCCACTTTGGCAGTAGGTGCAGGTGTTACACAGTATAGAAATAGTCCATCTGACTAAAGGTTAGAAAGGCAAAAAAGCGAAATGCTCTAGGCTTCTACAATAGCAGCAAATGGATAGTACACCAAACTTTTCGCCAGTAGACTCGTTGTCTTTGTGATTATCAACAATTTTTTCTTTTGCGAAAAGATTAT
Source organism: Lolium rigidum (assembly GCF_022539505.1). Classification (NCBI taxonomy): domain Eukaryota; kingdom Viridiplantae; phylum Streptophyta; class Magnoliopsida; order Poales; family Poaceae; genus Lolium; species Lolium rigidum. The sequence continues at coordinate 215,753,616 of NC_061513.1, read as the reverse complement.
CAATAATTGTATGTAATATAAAGAGCGGTGATTTCAAATTTTACCTACCAAGATTCAATGAATGAGGTCTGTTAGTACTTAGGTCTTCAGCTTGTCAACAACAGCACATGCACATTTCATATGAAGAAAGAACTCGCTACTAGTATAGAAGTCACAATTGATTATTAGAAAAGCATAAAGCAACAACTAAAGGGAAGTAATCTAGAGGAATTAGGAACAGAGAAAATATCATGCGGAAAAAGAGGGGCATGTGGAGGCACTTAGGCAGGACTTGACCTCATAGCATCATATACTGCAAAAGCTTCCGTCTCATAGCCCAATTTCTCGCCATTCTAAGTAAGGAGATAAATATATCAGGACAATCTATAGATCTAAAATAAAAGTAGAACAAAAAATTCTGACAGAACATTGGAGAATATACTATGCTAATTGACAAACTGTAGGTGAAAGGTACAATAAAACAAAGAAAAACTTGACAAACTGTAGGTGAAAGGTAGAAGAGAATTCTCATTTTCTAGCTCATTATAACTTCGAATTCTGGCCTCTATATCTGATAATTTCCAACAAAATATGCATAACAGCCTGCTATCTGAATCATCCAATGGCTAGTAAAAGAAGTTGAACAGAATGTACTATGCTAATTGGGTATTGAAGGCCTACATACTCCACAAGCTACCCTAAACTGAACCTCATTTCAGAGCCAAGACTACAGTAGGTTTTGGAGATACGCTCATGCATCCATACTGTTTATGCAGCAACAATCTAACATAGACACAGGTGGAGCAGAAGTACCGACCTTGGTGGTGCCGGTGGAGTTAATGTACATGTAGATGGGCTTCTCCGCGTCCTCATACTGAAGGTAGAGGAACTCGGCGAGCATGAGCTCGGTGACGGACGGCACGAGGCACATCCCGAGGTAGACGATCCTGTTCTTGTAGAGGAAGGAGGCCAGGTCCGGCGGCGGCTGCTCAAATGCGGTCCCCCTGAGGAATGGGATAACCTGCCATTGCCAAGAAAGACAAGGACATTGAATTTACACGACGGCTGAATGAACTATTTTGCAGACTAAGCGAGAGTGCATCGATCCAAGTGAAGGTACTGTACCATGGTGACGACGTCTCTTGCGCCGCGGCCGCCGGCGGGGTCCGGGTGGGGCGCCAGGAACCGCTGCTTAGGAGTAGCGACGACGGAGGGGGCGGAGGCGCGCGGGCGGGCGGCGAGGCGGAGGCGGAGGCGGGAGGCGGGCGAGGAGGGGATGGCGGTGGGAGGGGAGAAGAGGGCGCGTGCGTCGAGAGCGGCGACGCGGGGAGGGGACAGGGCGGCGGCCGCCTCCATGGCGCGGCAGTTTGGGGGGGAGCGAGCTGAGCTGAGCTGAGGGGGAGCGGAGTAGGCACGGTCCGAAGAGCGGATAAGCCCCGGCGGTCGGGGCTTTGGTTTGGCTCCGGTCGCGTCGGTCGACGGCTATGCACTATACTATACTGAGTTTTCTGGCCGTCCGATGTCTCTCAATTTTTTTTTCGAAACACATTACAATTAAGAGAGACTGTGTCGAAAATCTGATCCGGTTGGTCTTAAGATTGATGAAGTTATCACATGCGTCTCGCTCTCGACGAAAATGTCACGTCCCACTAAAAAATATTCCACCTTTATGAGATACCAAAATGTCAAATCTAGAATTGTCTCTCAACGTTGTTCGTGAGTGATTGTGCATCTGTGCTAATCAAAACAACACAGACGGACTTTGCTCTCTGCTAACCAAAATCTACTTTATGGCCTGCTTCTCAAGGCTCATAGGTTTGTCCTGTCGTATGCATGTCGGTCCACATTCTTTGAAGCTCTCAAATTCTCAAAATGAAAATGAAAACATCAGTAACGCCATGTCACAGTTCTGGTGAAATGGCAATTGCATCCAACAAAGAATGTATCACCGTCATTTTTCATGTTGGAAGATTTTGGTCACAAAGAAGATAAAGGGATGAGATATGAAGATATCCATACTTTCAACACGGTCATGCTTGCCGAATATTGCCGGTGGTTGAGACAGTCCAAAAGTTTCTATGTGAATGGGTATTGAGATCCAAATGTTTTTCAGATGGCAATCTCTTGATATCAAAGTTTAAGAAAAGCTTGTCCTTTAGTTGGCAAAACATAATGTGGCAGGATTTCACACACTTCAACGAAGTTCTGTTTCACTCGCGAGTAACGTGGCAAAATACAAATCCCTGATCGGATAAATGAATCCTCAACAAATAGTCATCACAGACACACGGTGCTTACCGAAAGAGATCATGTATACCATTGGTAAATGACTAATTAATCCCTATATATATAAGCGTCTGGGATGAAGAATTAGTTAGATTAATGTTATGGTGTGTCAATGCTCGGCTCACCTTGCATAACTTCACCATGTTTAGTACAATTTTAGTTAATTAAGCAGCGTATTAACATGGTGTTGAGCAAGATTTAGGAGGTTGTTTAGATCGAAGTGAAAAAACTTTACAACATGCAAATGTGCATGCTCTCTCTAGAGTGATATAGTTCTATACTAGCAGATCTCCTATGCATGTATTTTCAATCAGTCTAGCTATCTTCTTTGTCTTCCCACGCGATGACCCTCTCCACTTTATTAAACATATTGGTTTTGCAAGCAAGCGCCATATATTGGATGGAAAGAGCAGCAATGTGTAAACGATAAAAGACGGCGCAGACTACAACTAGAGAAGATGGTCATAGATGATCTAGTGGTGATCTATTCTAATGATTAGTTAATAATAAGGAAGAAATAAAATGATAACCATGGTATAAATCTAGCGCAAAGATAGTGATTGGATGTTGATGATTGATGATTGATTCCTTGAAGAATGATTGTCTAGTGAAGTTTTTCGGCGCAACAACAAGAAAACAACTTACGGCGACGTATTTATGTACTCCCATATATTCCTCACAAGTAGTCGTATAACTTTCTTCAAAAGTTAAACACTATATATTTTGTTGTTGGGCAGTTAGGTGAAAGGATGATACATTGACCCCCCCTATTGTGAACCCTTAGGCCACGGGTCATGTCCCTTGTTGATAACCACAAGGGGTTACTTTTGAGCGGAGAATGTGCGAGGATGCTACGTGAAAGCCTCTCTAAAGATGGAAACAAGTGCAATGTTGAAGACCGAAACATGTATTCCATCGTCGGTGAGATGCACGTGTTATGAGTTATTTGTAGTGTATTGTTTTTTTTCAGCAAGGATGTTTAGATCTTGGTATTTCGAAAAGTTGGACGATAGTATTTCAAAGTTCCAAATAATTTTGGAAAAACCCCATGGATATAGTCAATGATATATGCTATAAACATGCAAAATCTTAATGTGAAGTACTTTTGTATTGTAGATTACACAAAAGTGTGAATCTGAGTAAACTGAATAGTAGAGACTTACAAACCCCTAAAATTTATCAAACTTAGTCATTATTGTTGCTATAAAGTAGTATTTTACATTGAGATTTTACAAATTGTTAAAAACTTTGAAGTAGAGTTTTCGAAGAAAAATAAATAAATGACTCAATGTAGCCCGAGATAGCCTTTGGTTTCTTTTTCCCAAAACCATGAGCAAACACCAAATCGGAGCTTTCCAGGCTTCACCCGATGCCGCCCGATCATGTACAAATCACGAGTCCTGACCGTCCACTCCGAAGGCCCGAACGGGGTTCTTTCTCTCCTCTCTTTCCCCTTTGTGTGCCGCACCCTCGACGCCTCCTGCAGATTCCTCCCCCGTCCACTCCAAAGGCAGGCGAGAGATGGCTTCCCCTGACGCGGAGGCGGCGCCGCCAACGGAGCCCGAACGGTGGAGGGACCTGGACATGCTCCTCTCCCGCCCCGGCAACCTCGTCCACTCCACCTTCGATCCCAGCCCCGGGGTAAGCCCCAACTCCTGCTCCGCGTTTTCGCTTCTTCTTCTTCTCCTTGCGATCTCTCACCCTTCCAATCTGAATCCTCTCGCAGCTTCGGGACCTGATTGGGAGCTTCGTCGAGGTGCTCGTAGTGGGGGCCGGCGGCCTGGGCTGCGAGCTCCTCAAGGACCTCGCCCTCTCCGGCTTCAAGAACCTGCACGTCATCGACATGGACACCATCGACGTCTCCAACCTCAACCGACAGTTCCTCTTCAGGTGCTTTTCCACTTGCATTGCCCACTGACTATATGTATATATCCCCGTCCGATTAGATCGTTACCTTCTTAACGAGTTGCGACAGAATACTAGGGTTTATGCAGTGTAGTGATGTTAACCTTTGCTGTTTTGTTCACATGCCAAGCGCTAGACTTAATGTTATCTGGTCGATGGGAAGATATTTCGACCTTGATTTATGCATCAGAAATTGATACTAAATAGAAGAAGGATGTTTGACTGTTAAGTTCTGTTGAATGAAATTGGGTTGGATTGTTTACAAGTTCCGAGTGACCGGAAGTAAGGAAAAGTACCTAGAGAGGATTTGGGGTTTAACATATAGTGCCATCTCGTGTTGTTGAATCCCTTTCCGACACTGGGTGGTTTGCTAGCTGTTACCCAAGCCTCGCTTTATTGTGGCGACTGTATATCTCTTTAGAGTTTGCATGTTTTATGTAATTTATCATATCAATGAACATTCCGTATAATTTTGCACAGGATTCACGATGTTGGGAAGCCCAAGGCCGAAGTAGCTGCAAAGAGGGTTATGGAGCGAGTTAGCGGAGTAAACATTGTGCCCCATTTTTGTAGGATTGAAGATAAAGAGCTAGATTTCTATAAGCAGTTCCAAATAATTGTCCTTGGTCTGGATTCAATTGAAGCTCGAAGTTATATCAATTCCGTGGCTTGTGGATTCTTAGGTATATACTTCCATACCCTTTTTTATGTAGCCCTAGTCCATGACTTGAATACAAGGGTTAGACTAGCAGACATCTTGGGACTACAACATGTTGATCTGTTCTTTACTTGTATAAATTCTAACTTGAAATTTGGAATTGAACTGTTAGACTACACTTTCATCATGTCAACCATGGATGGAGCATCAAGAAAATTTGACCCAAGCAAATTGCTAGAGATGAATGGAAATCATTACTGTTCGATATGAATTTGCACGTAAAATCAAGTTTCTCTTCAATTTACTGCAGATAGTATTTTCCCACTTATTGACCTTCATAGTGCAGTTCGATTATGTTTCCACTCCCCAAACGATCAGGGATTAGTAGTACGATTACAAAATCGAACTCAAAATATCTGTACTGGTCTACTGATGCCGGTATATAATCGGAATTGCAGAGTATGACGCAGACGAGAAACCAGTCCAGGAGACAGTTAAACCTATGGTAGATGGTGGAACAGAAGGTTTCAAAGGTCATGCTAGAGTCATTATGCCAGGGACAACACCTTGTTTTGAGTGCAACATATGGCTTTTCCCTCCCCAGGTCAAGTTTCCCTTGTGTACCCTTGCTGAGACTCCGAGAACTGCAGCTCATTGCATTGAGTATGCTCATTTGATCAAATGGGATGAGGTATAGTTCCTATCTCTGTAGTTTCCTCTTTAATCAATATATATTTTGTAACCATTAAGTTCACTCTTGCAGGTTCACAGTGGAAAACCTTTCGATGCTGATGATGCAGAACATATGCAGTGGATTTATTCAGAGGTCTGATCTACTGTGATTACATGTAATTTAGATAGTACTATCCTTTTTTTTTCTGTCTAATTTGCCATTTATACCTAATAATACAGGCTTTAAAGAGAGCAGAACTTTTTGGTATTTCTGGAGTTACATATTCTTTGACTCAGGTCTGATCTCTTCTCTGTTTATTCTCCAGTTCTAAGATGTAACTTTATTTCTTCCTTGTCTACCCCAGAGTTTAATACTTCTCCTCTGTTGTGATCTGCGCTTGTTAGGCCCTCATTAATAATGTATTCTATCATTAAAAATTAACATTCTTGCCAGAATCATAGTATTTAGTATTTAGTATTTTATTTCCTTTATTATTCATGAAACCAATCCAACCTTATTATGTTAACTTCATATAAGGGGCCCTTCTGGGCAGGTGAAAATTTCACTGGCCGATTGGCGGAAATTCCGTGAGTGAGATTGCATGGCATTGCAGCTCAAATTCAAAACCTGCCATATAGAATTCTGGCCCTGTCAAGATTATCTCGTTTCTCTAGCAGTCTGCTGTAACCCAATATTAGGATTTTATTTTGCTACTAGATTTGCTAGTATAACCGTTTCTATAGCTGGATTATGATGTGTACAGCTTTGCACTATGGGTAAACTGGCAGTAGGTAGGAGTAACTCATTATCCCCTTCAGTTGTGGACCATGTTAAGAGTTCCATATAAGAATGGTCTTAATTTGTATATGTAGTTTATAGCTTGTTTAGGTTTTGTTTAATCATGAAGATGTTTAAATTCAGTAGCCTTACAATGTGGTAGCAGACCATCTCCATATGATTTTCTTAATGAATATGTATTCACATAATAATCTCTGGCTCTCTTATTATGTGTACACATATGCTGCACTTTCACTTTGTGCTAAAAAACTCATATTGCATGATTTAGCTGTTACCTGTGCAGCGTCAGCATGCTGTCAATGTTATCAATAACTCGTTATTGGTACTTGATGTTTTATTTACACAGTTTTATGTTATGTTCGATTTTTCTGTGACATAAATCATTTTTCCATTTGGTTGGTGTATCAGTACCTACTTGTCTGTGTATGCCGTTGATGGTGCTTTTTGGTCTTATTATATCCACCTGCAAAATGGTAATTATAAAAAAAAACTATGCTCTATACTTTAATGGGAATTACAAGACTTAGAAAGTATCTCGATGTGATATTAGGCATTTCAGAACAAACCTTTTCATATGGAGTTATCCTACTATTTGTTGTGCCAGTGATCTAATCTGCCAATGTTCGTAGCACACTGTATTGCTTTAGGCTAACTACTTTAGGCTCTCAGTTATCATGATCAAGTATGATTTTATTATTTGTTCAGCTGTATAAATCTTGGAATCAAGAAACATAATGTTGTAATTTAAGAGGGCATGAGTGCATGACATGTGTATTCCTGATTACAGGGTGTTGTAAAGAATATCATCCCAGCCATTGCTTCAACAAATGCAATTATTTCTGCTGCTTGTGCATTGGAAGCTTTGAAGCTCGTATCTGGCTGCAGCAGAAGTGTGTCAAATTATCTCACGTGAGTTTCATTGCATCATGCCCCATTCTTAGTCTGTTACTCAAATAGTTGGTGTCACCAAAGAGTAAGAACGAAGGTGATATTCAATGATGTATTTGTAAATATTTCTATTCTTATTTATTAGCCAGATTTATTACCATATGAACACATAATATATGTATGCCAAAACTCCTGCAGTTGAAAAGTGGGCAATGCATGAATGCATTGATTTAGTCAGAAATGCATAGCACAACAGTTTCAGAAAATGCCACACGATTAGCATTTCTTTGAATTGCTCCTAGAGACTTGGTTTGGTTAGTTCTCTAATCTTGTGGCAGACAATTATTAATTTTCTTTCCAAAATATTAGTGGACAATCAGTGGATAACATGATTTATTTAAATCAAATCTGATTTGCCCAACAGGATAGACTTTTCACAACTTCTCAGAACAAGTTAAATTAGCACAGCAGAACACATCGCCAGACTTGTAAAGTTTGACTGCTGGAGTTGATATCCCGATGCATATCATACTCAGGTCACATGTAAAAATTGTTTGCTCGGTGTAAGTTGCTTTTTTGTCTTGTGAAGGCATTCCATTCTATCTTCCAATGATTGAAATTATTTGGTCAAAATTGGTTGTTGTCATCATGTTTCCAGTATCCCCTCCAAATATTTTTGTTACTTACATACGCCCAAAGAGTGCTGCTGCTGCTGTTATTTTGACAACCATATCTGAACTTCTGAAACAGATGCATTTTCTGATTTGTTACAAAAGTACAACACTTTGGCAATTTGAAGAGTCTAACAATTATATTATGTTATCATGCAGGTACAATGGCCTTGAAGGAACTCATATTAAAGTAACAGAGTTTGTTAGAGACACAGATTGCCTTGTATGCGGACCTGGTACCCTCATTGAGCTGGACACAACATCAACGCTTTTGGAGGTTAGTAACATAATCAAACTGAAAAGCATCGCATGCCTTGTGCACATTCCTTCATATAATGAAGTTACATTGGCTTGTGAAGGGCTAAGATGTTAACTTTCGAATACGTAAAATGAGAAATTCTATCTGGCTCACATGTACACAGATGAATTCAATCATCATATTAAAATCACAGAATTGGGTCTTGAAAGAAAAAAAAAATCATTAGCTGCATTATTTGCCAAGTTCAAAACATGAGAAATTCTATCTGGCTCACATGTACACAGATGAATTCAATCATCATATTAAAATCACAGAATTGGGTCTTGAAAGAAAAAAATCATTAGCTGCATTATTTGCCAAGTTCAAAACATGTACCACATTTTTCAGCAAAATGGCACTTCTAAACAGTGAGTTATTATCTTTGTGAAGGAAGAGGAAGCTGAAAAATAACACTTCCTTACCGACACAAAGACTAAAGGCAGTTTAATACCCAGATTTATGTTCCTAGTTCTAATTTTAAAATCTTACTCACTAGAAGATGTACTGTTCTGCACACATAACTTCTGTGCCTGTTGATTCTGAATCTTTTCCGCTCATGGACAGTTCATCAAGATGCTTGAGGAGCACCCGAAATTGCAGATGTCAAAGGCTAGCGTGACACACGAAGGCAACAATCTGTACATGCAGGCACCAGAAGTGCTTGAGCAGATGACACGGCAAAACCTGAGCATTCCCATGTTTGAGCTCCTTAAAGGAGCCTCATTTGCGACTGTGCATGTTTCTGGTATGGCGGAGAGCAACGGGAAGAAAGTGTCATCGCTGAGGAAGCTGCGCGTCGCCTTCAAGGGCTTGGAGGAAGCTTCGAAAATGGATACAACTGAGAGCTCGTGATACCAGTGTTGCTGCTGCCAATGCCTTGAGAAAGATAATATTGACCTCCCTTTTTATTGAGAGTAGTGTATTTCGAAGCAGATGAAACCGGAGCTGAAATTACTTGACACGATCTCTTTGGGATCAACTTGAATATGTTACGCAAAACTGAGTCATCTGTGCAGCTTAATGGCTTATATCTCGTGTCTGACTGGTCGTGCTATTTCACCGGCTTTGGTTTCTGTACGACGCAACAGTTTCACCCGAAATATAGTTTTGTTTCTGCCGTGATCTTATAAGATAGTTCAGTGCAAAAAAAGATACTCCCGGAGCGAGTAGTGTAGTTCCTGCATATGCTTCATAAAATAGTTCCCACTTCCCCAGAACCTAGAGAAATCCCTCATTTAAACACGCCCTTCCCCCAGCGTGTAATCGTTTCATATTTATTTGGCATAGAGTTGTGTCAACAAGCGTAATCTAGTACTATCTCTGTATATTATATTACAGTGTTATGTTGTTTTTCAAATTAATTGATACAGATTTATATAGATACACGTTTCAGTGTGTTGATGCATAGGAATTCACGGTGACAATTAATTTGGAGCGGAGTGTACGTGTTCCTAAATATAAGTACAATATAAGTACTCCCTCCGTCCTCAAATAAGTGGACATCTAGCCTCAAACTTTGTCCATGAAAGAGTGTACTTCTATATTTTTAATGTACTTTAAATTAGCAAAAAGTGTTTCTCTCCCATTGCACGGAAATCAAACCCAATAATATTTAGCATATGTTATCTTAATTTTGTACATGCACATAGCCTATTGAAGGTAAAATAATTAAAGAGGAGAGAGATGTTGGTTGCATCTTCCCAATACAATTTTCTCTTCTTTTACTAATTTACCTTAAAAATCCCGCATATCCACTTATTTGTGGACGGAGTTTAAATTTACATGCCACAACTTTTTATAGTGTGAGTATAAGATGTACAGTTCAAATTGAATTCCTGCAACTTTTTATAGTGAGTAGGACGAGGAGTATTAAATCACTGTCAATGAAGTGTGTCCACTTATTTGTGGACGGAGTTTAAATTTACATGCCACAACATTTTATAGTGTGAGTATAAGATGTACAGTTCAAATTGAATTCCTGCAACTTTTAATAGTGAGTAGGACGAGGAGTATTAAATCACTGTCAATGAAGTAAGGTGATAAGTGCTACTATCTCAAGTCCCCTGTGCATGTAGGAGATCTTTTTTTGTGCAACCAATAGGGGAGAAATCCCCTCCTGTATTTGGCTTTCTCAGGAGGCTGTCTCGGCCCGACGTTGAGAGTTAAGCTCAAACAACCTCTGTCGTTCGGCCGCCATGAGGAGGTGACCCAGCTCCTCTGTAGCCGCCTGCTCTCGTGAGATCATGAGGGCATGCTGGAAGTTGGGGGCGTCGATCTTCTCGAGTTCTTGCTCCTTCAGTCTGCGGAAGCGCTGCTTGTTGAACAAGGCTAGGATCGTGGCCTGCCTTTAGTCACCACGGAACTGCTCCTACTCATCCCACCGTGCCACCTCCTCCGCCGCCTTATCATCCACGTCTGCTAAGAACGTCTCGTTCCACTCATCGAAGTCTCGAAGTTGAAGTCCAGCATGTTGAACTCGGGTCAAGCTATGGTGGGCAACATGCTCTGGTTGCGGTGGTGGTTGTGGTGGCACTAGCGACGTGAGGCCGTTCCAGCCTGGCATCGACTAGGTGGCCGCGAGCTGGCAAAACATTGTGTGTACAGGCGAGTCGACCGAAGGAGGCAAAGGAGAGCGGTGGTGGTGGATGTTGAAATATTGGGCCCACATTTGGTGGTCCATACTAGATTTCAGATTTTCCCTATAAATCTCAAAGCCCACTTAGTGGCAGCCTTGTGAGTTTGAGCCCAAGTTGGTGGCAGCTCACTAGGGAGTGGCAAGAGGTGGGAAGTTTAGTCCCACATGGAAAGTTGGGAGGAAGTTAGACCACCTTATAAGGTGGGTTGTTCCACCACTAGTGAGTGAGAATAGGAGTGCTACACGTGCGCGCTCCTCCTCCTCCTCCTCGCTCGCTTGTCTCGACTCGACTCGACACGACACGACACGTCGCGCGCCCCGTGCTCGTGGTGAGTGGATTGAGCCTCGAGCCGAGACTTTCCTTAGACCGGAACCACTCGTCCTTGCGATCCTGTACGGGAGAGGGCGAATTAGGTTTTTGGGAAGCGCTCTGCGCGACTGCTCCAGTTCTTCATCACGGGTCGCCTTCCGTCCAAGTCGGGCGGTGCTGCCTACCGTCGTCTTCAACGCCGTCTACTTCGACCCGTCGTCAACAACGTGTGCACTTTAAGAGGTGGCAGTATAAGGCCATGCTCTGGCTTACTCATCTGAAAGTGTTCGAAGTTACTGATGGTTTACCTGAAGGAACTATATCTGACCAAGATCAGAACAAGTTCAAGGAAAACAATACTCTCTTCGTCGGATGCGTTCTAAGTATTCTTGCTGATCGTCTGTGTGATGTGTACATGCACTTAACAGATGGTAAAGAGCTGCGGGATGCACTGAATGCTAAGTTCGGTGCAACCGATGCAGGCGATGAACTGTACATCATGGAGAGCTTCCATGACATCGGGATGGTTAACAACCGTTCTGTAGTCGAACAAGCTCATGAGATACAGTGCATTGCGAAAGAGCTTGAACTCCTTAAGTGTGCCTTACCTGACAAGTTTGTGGCTGGATGCATCATCGCTAAGTTGCCCCCTTCATGGAGGAACTTTGCCACAACTCTCAAACACAAGAGACGGGAGATATCAGTTGAAAATCTGATAGCATCTCTTGATGTTGAGGAGAAAGCTCGGGCTAAGGATAATGCCGAGAAAGGAGAGGGTTAGTCTAGCGCCAACATGGTGCGAAGAAACCCTACGAGCAAGAACAAGGGGAATAACAAGCGCTCCTTCAATAAGCCTATGAAGATTACAACCTTCAAGAAGAAGAAGATGATAAACAAAGCAGATCTGAGCTGCTTTACGTGTGGAGAGGCTGGCCACTTTTCTAAGGACTGTCTAGAGAGGGCAGACCGCAAGAAAAAGGCGAGGCAAGTCAACAAGGTGACCGCTAGCAATGCTGATGGGTACGGTAATCTCTTTCTTGTTCTTTCGGTATTTCAATCTCCATGTTGGTGGATTGATACGAGTGCTAATGTTCATGTGTGTGCCGACATATCCATGTTCACTTCTTACCGGTTCGCCCGGGATTCTTCCGTCTTGATGGGGAATGGGTCACATGCTTCGTTCGTGGTGTTGGCTCGGTAGATCCGAAGTTCACTTCGGGAAGATCGTGCGAGCTGAGGAACGTGCAGCATGTCCCTACTATGAACAAGAATCTCGTTAGCGGCTCCCTTCTATGCGAGAGATGGGTTTAAGGTTGTTTTAGAGTCGAATAAAGTAGTTGTTTCCAAGTTTGGACAATTTATTGGTAAAGGCTATGAGTGCGGAGGCTTGTTCCGCTTTTCGCTTTCGATTTCAGTAATAAGTCCGTGAACCATATTTGTGGCAATGTTAGTGATGATACCGGTGTTTGGCATTCTCGTTTATGTCACATTAATTTTGGTTTAATGTCTCGGCTATCCAGTTTAAGTTTAATTCCGAATTTCACCATTGCCAAAGGTTCTAAGTGCCATAGTTGTGTGCAATCAAAGCAACCTCGGAAGCCTCACAAGGCGGCCGAGGAGAGAAACTTGGCACCTCTAGAACTCATGCATTCTGATCTATGCGAGATGAATGGTGTGTTGACAAAAGGTGGAAAGAGATATTTCATGACATTGATTGATGATGCAACTAGATTTTGCTATGTTTATTTGTTGCGAACTAAAGATGAAGCTTTAGACTACTTTAAAATTTATAAGGCCGAAGTTGAAAATCAACTAGAGAGAAAGATCAAGCGTCTTAGGTCGGATCGTGGTGGCGAATATTTTCCTAAAATCTTTGATGAATTCTGTGAGGAACATGGAATTATTCATGAGAGGACGCCTCTCTATTCACCCCAATCAAACGGGGTTGCCGAGAGGAAAAACCGCACGCTGACTGACTTGGTGAATTCCATGTTAGCCACTGCTGGTTTATGTAAGGCATGGTGGGGGGAGGCTTTATTGACTTCATGTCATGTCTGAAAGAACATCTCTCATATTATGTTTTGTGTGTTTGATATCAATGTATGTGATACACTAATGGTTGTTTAAGTGGTACAGGGATTACATAGATACATGTGTATGTGTGTTGGATGTGGTCAGTACTGTCAAAAAGTTTCTGCAGAAAACTCACCAGGCCGGATAATCCGGGCCGGATATTTCCAAAATATCCGGCCCCTGAATTTCGGCTAAGGACTCTTGGGAATTGCAGCTCAGTATAGGGGCCGGACATTTGCCCGGATATTGTCCCGGTTTTGTACCAGGGCCGGATTATCCGGGCCGGATATTTCAAGAATATCCGGCCCCCTCGAAAATGGCTAAGGACTTGAAGAATTGTCTACCAGTATAGGGGCCGGACATTTGCCCGGACATTGTCATGGTTTTGTACACTGGAGGCCGGATTATCCGGGGGCCGGATTATCCGGCCCTTACTTAGACCGGATTATCCGGCTCCCGAAATGCACAACGGCTGGATTTTGGGGAGGGGTATTTATACCCCTCTTCTTCCTCCTTACCCCTTGGCTCAATCATTGCACAAGAAATCCGCCAAGCTTCACCTCCATTAGAGCCACCTCAAGAAACACAAGATTTGCAAGATCTCCTTCCTCCCCCAACCAAATCTCTTGATCTTTGGAGATTCGAAGGAGAAGCCACCGATCTACATCCTCACCGAAGCGTTTTTCATTTCCCCTCACTTGTTTGAGGGATCTCATGCTAGTGTTCCTATTTGGTTCCCTAGTTGATTTGTTGTTGATGTGTTGTTGTTGATTGTTGTATTGTTACAGATTTGGGAGCCTCCAATTTGGTTGTGGATGTGTGCCCCAAGAACTTTGTAAAGGCCCGGTTTCCGCCTCGAGGAAATCCCTTAGTGGAAGTGGGCTAGGCCTTCGTGGCGTTGCTCACAGGAGATCTGAGTGAAGCCTTCGTGGCTGTTGGTTTGGCTTGCGTAGCAACCACACTCCTCCAAACGTAGACGTACCTTCTTGCAAAGGAAGGGAACTACGGGAATCATCTCCGTGTCATCGCGTGCTCCACTCTCGGTTACCTCTATCCCACCCTATCTCCTATCGCGTAGCTATATCTTGCTTAGTTGATATCCTTGTCATATAGGTATATTCACTTAGTTGCATATCTAGAGAATTTACCTTTGTGTCAAGCCTAAGTTGAAAAAGAACTAAAAATTGGTTAGTACCTATTCACCCCTCCTCTAGGTGCGGCATACGATCCTTTCAATTGGTATCAGAGCCTCGGCTCTTATTACGGGCTTGAGAGTGGATTCTGTGACCGGGTGTATACGTGTGCATGCGTCTAGCACCGTTGGATTTATTCTAGCACCGTTGGATGCTGCCCGTGTCCGTTTGTCCACTAACGGCAACATCTTATCCTGCTAGAGAATGCATGCGAGTGGGACCGCTTCATGGACAGCTACATCCCACGCCAGAGACTACACTTGGTTTTTTTTCCATATAGTTTTTAGTTTGGTCAAGCTTCATCAGCATATTGAGTTGTTGCTCTATCGAACCTAGATCCGATTTTGGGGGATCGGTGAGGAAACAGACCCTAAAGTGATCCTAATGTTAAGAGAAAAAAATCAAGAACTTGGGGATCGATTATCAAGTGAGCACGCCCCAGTGAAAGAATCGCTACAGAATTTTTATTCATGGCGTCGGAACAACCGGTGAATCAGTAGTTCATCACACATCAAAAATAATTAATACAAAACAATCTGTGAAAGAATCGCTACAGAAATTAGCAATTTTTTGGGAACAAGAGTTAACACTTCCGATCTGAGAACACGTTAAAAAAGGATCTAACCAAGGATGAAAAGAAAGAGTCAGAAAAGGAATCTTTGAGAAGAACCCAACGCGGGTGTTGCTGACGAGCTCCGGCCCGTAGACGATGTGCGGTGGTCGAGGGCCGACGGTGCCGCGCGCGTGGACGACGGATGGTGACGCGCGGTGGTGGATTGGGGCGGACGGCGATGAGCGGTGGTGGAGTGGGCGGACGGTGACGCGTCGATGCGGACGAGATCCGGCCGACAGGCGATGTGCGGCGGCGCTGCGCGCGTGGATGATAGACGGCGAGCAATTCGAAGTGCCCCAGAAGTAGCCGGTCAGCTTGGCCTTCTTCCCCAAGTTCGTACCGAGGAGGTCGCGCGTCAGCCGGAACACGCCGGGGCCCCGGCTCGCCGCTACCACCTGGTCCAGTGTAGGCACTCCATACATCAAACGGGAGGCGCTAATTTCGGTGCCTGAATGGAATAGAGTCTCCCCGGAAGGAATCAGCGAAATTCTTATGCTCTGAATCGTAGAACACCAGAATACCATATGAAAAGGTTGATCCCAGATAAAATTAACCCCAACACGAATATAGATGATGATGGTGGCCGGTCAAGGACGGACGACGCTTCCCCTCGTCTTCTATGCCCACTGCCTGGTGCACCGATCGATGGGCAGCCATGGATTTTACCTGGTTGGTTTGATGTGTGCAGGGTAGTTGGAGCCAGCCATGGAATGGTTGGGGAAGGAGCTGATGTAGGAGAGGATTATTAGGTGGTGGGTGTGAGGACCGGTCAAAGGAATCTGGTGCAAATTTATTAGTAGTATATCACTCACGGAAAGATAAACGCCGTTAGACACGTGTCGATTCCTGGGTGCGTGCTCACGTATACACCCGGTCACCAGGCTTCATCCGTTACGGGCTTAACCGCCTAAGAGTATGCCGAACGAGGATCCCACGGAAGAGGCCACCAAGACGGTCTCCATGGAAGACTTCAATTCGTTGAAGTCCTCCATGGAAGCCCAAATGGAAAGCATGAAAAAGATGATTGCCGAGCTTTTGGCTCCGGCCCTTCCCAAGGCTCCTAGTGTAGAGGTAAAAGACACGGGTGCGTTAGATGAGGGAGAGGCTTCGGACTTACCCTCATCTACCAAACCCGTGGAAGGTGATAACTTAAACACTATCAAATCTCCCATTGCATCTCCTAGGGGAACTAGTGGAGGTGAAAGCTACAATCGAGTAGCTCCACCTTTCCTATCTCCCGATATACCGGTTCCCCATCCCCATTTGAACATTCGGGCGACCCACCTAAGTTTTCTATTGATAATTTCGATACTTGGCAATTTGAGTTCCGCTCTCATGTTTGTAGTGCCTCCAATGAATTATGGAGAATCATCTTGGAGGGCTTCAAGCCATACAACCCCGACAAGTTGACTAGAAGAGAAGCGGTTGATAGTCAACTCGACAACACCGCCTTGCACATGATTCAAACTAGTGTGGGGACAAAGGAATTGCATCGTGTCCGGAACTACACCACCGCCAAGGAAGCTTGGGATGGTTTGGCCGCTAGTTGCATTGGAAGTGAGAGCACAAGGAGGAACAAGTATAATGCTCTTAAGAACAAAGCCGAAGGGTTCATGAGGCTACCGGATGAAGATCATGAAGTCATGTATGGAAGACTTCTCAACGTTTCCTATGCCTTCCGGCTTATTGGTGCCACCCACATCAATGACTCTTGGATCAAGGAGAAGTACATTGAATGCATGATGCCATTTGTACCCATTGATGTCAAGACTCTTGTGGGAAGGGAATGCTATTCCTCTCTCACCTCTCAACAAGTCGTGCACGAGATGCAAGCTCTCAAGGTGCTTGAGGAAACCTCTCATGATTCTCGCAATCGTGCTCTTGGGATGACAAAAGGTTCCAACCTTGCCTTGGCGGTCAACTCCATTGAAGAAGTGATTCCTCAAGAATCTTATAGGGCATCTTGGAGTATGTCCTATCCGGAAGATTTGCAATGCCACTACCATGATCACATGGCCTTCCATGCAAAATCCTTTTGGGTTGATCCCTCCAAGGCCAAGGAAGACAACATCAAGAGGAACAACAAAAGTGGGTTCACTAGCTTTGGTCCAAAGACAAGATCATGCTACAATTGTGATGACAAGCGCCACTTCATTGCCGAATGCCCCTATGAGAATAGAGAGCTTCATAATGGGAGGCTCATTCCCAAGGACAAGAGCAAAGACACAAAGGGCAAATATTCAAAAGCCCCCAACAAGAAGTTCTACAACAACAAGACCAAGAAGGGCAAGAGGCCCTCAAGAGTTGTGCTAGTAACAAGGGAAGAATATTCATCCGATGAAGTTGAAAGTTCTAGTGGTGATGAAGATGAAGAAAGCTCAAAGGAATTGGCCGCCATCGTCACCACCAACATACCCTCTTCATCTCTCTTTGAATCTCCCAATGAGAACCCTCATATCAAGAATGCACATTGCTTCATGGCAAGGTCCTCCTTGGACACACCTATTGTGCTATCAACTCAAGAAGAGTATACCTCCGGAGATGATGATGTTGATGATGAAGAAGATGCAACCTCTAATGGATTGGTCGCTCTTGCCTACCTCTCCACTAACTCTTCATCACCAAGTGAATCCCCCAATGAGGTCATTCATGTTGAGGAAGAAAGTTGCCTCATGGCTCAATCCTCCGAGGTATCATCTCCTAGTCCCTCTATGCCTAACATATCTAGTGATCTAGGGGTTGATGATGCTAGTCTAAAAGTGAAACAAGAAATGCTAGATTTTGATGATTTCATTCTCAACCTACAAGGTAACACTAAAAAGCATGTTTCAAACCTCATGGTTCGTATAGCTCAACAAAGTGATATGCTTGAGAAAAAGGGTCAAATAGAGAGAGAAGACTCTCTTGAAATCCATGCTCTTAAAAATGCTCTTGAGGAAAGTCAAGAAACTATAGCTTCTCTTGAGGAGAGGCTAGAAACTCTTGAAGAGCCTCAAGATAAAATTAACAAGCTCACAAAAGCTAGAGATCTTGCTAGGGCTAAGTCTAAAGTGCTTAAAAAGGAAAAGGCCCAATTTGAGGTTGATCATGAGAAACTTGTGAAGGATCTAGATGAACTAGACAAAGCTCACAAAGCTTTGAAGAGTGAATTCACTCTCCTATCCAAATCCTATGAGCAACTTCAAATTAGGCTTGCTACATATGATGTGCCTAGTTCCTCTACTCCTCTATGTGATCATGCAAATATTGTTGAGGAAAATGCTAGGTTGAAGGATGAACTTGCTAAGGCCTCCTCTCCCCAAAGTAAACTTTCTTTGGATGATCTTTTGAGTAAGCAAAGATCAAACAATGGGAAGGAGGGCCTTGGTTATAATGCCAAAGCAAAGAAGGCAAACAAGCAAAAGGCCAAGCCCGCACAAGAGAAGAAGAAAGTCGTCACTAATGGTGAAGCCTCCAAGGGCAAAACCATGAATGATGATGATGCGGGAATTGCTAACCCTCACTATGTTTTATTTAAAGATTATTATGGTGATGTTTATGCTAAATATGTTGGCCCATATGATGGTTATGTTGCTTGGTCTATTTGGGTCCCAAAGACCCTTGTTGCTAACAAAAGAGGACCCATTGCGAAATGGGTACCTAAATCCCAGAATTGATCTCATGTAGGACTATGCCGCCGGAGGTTCAAAATGGGTACTTGATAGTGGATGTACAAGTCATATGACTGATACATCTCCGACGTATCGATAATTTCTTATGTTCCATGCCACATTATTGATGATATCTACATGTTTTATGCACACTTTATGTCATATTCGTGCATTTTCTGGAACTAACCTATTAACAAGATGCCGAAGAGCCGGTTGCTCGTTTTCTCGCTGTTTTTGGTTTCAGAAATCCTA
Source organism: Lolium rigidum (assembly GCF_022539505.1). Lineage (NCBI taxonomy): Eukaryota > Viridiplantae > Streptophyta > Magnoliopsida > Poales > Poaceae > Lolium > Lolium rigidum. The sequence goes on along the minus strand of NC_061513.1, from coordinate 215,734,734 downwards.
GTAACGAAATATTCTCGGAATTGGACGAAATCAACGCCCAGGGTCCTATTTTGCCACGAAGCTTCCGGAAGACCGAAGAGAAGTCGAAGTGGGGCCACGAGGCGCCGCCACCATAGGGCGGCGCGGCCCTGGCCCTGGCCGCGCCGACCTATGGCGTGGGGCCCTCGTGTGGCCCCCCACGTTGCCCTTCCGCCTACTTAAAGCCTCTGTCGCGAAACCCCCAGTACCGAGATCCACGATACGGAAAACCTTCCAGAGACGCCGCCGCCGCCAATCCCATCTCGGGGGATTCTGGAGATCTCCTCCGGCACCCTGCCGGAGAGGGGATTCATCTCCCGGAGGACTCTTCACCGCCATGGTCGCCTCCGAAGTGATGAGTGAGTAGTTCACCCCTGGACTATGGGTCCATAGCAGTAGCTAGATGGTTGTCTTCTCCTCATTGTGCTTCATTGTTGGATCTTGTGAGCTGCCTAACATGATCAAGATCATCTATCCGTAATACTAAATGTTGTGTTTGTCGGGATCCGATGGATAGAGAATACTATGTTATGTTAATTATCAAGTTATTACCTATGTGTTGTTTATGATCTTGCATGCTCTCCGTTATTAGTAGAGGCTCTAGCCAAGTTTTTGCTCTTAACTCCAAGAGGGAGTATTTATGCTCGATAGTGGGTTCATGCCTCCATTGATATCCGGGACGAGTGACAGAAAGTTCTAAGGTTGTGGATTGCTGTTGCCACTAGGGATAAAACATTGATGCTATGTCTAAGGATGTAGTTGTTGATTATATTACGCACCATACTTAATGCAATTGTGTGTTGTTTTACAACTTAATACTGGAAGGGGTTCGGATGATAACCTGAAGGTGGACTTTTTAGGCATAGATGCAGTTGGATGGCGGTCTATGTACTTTGTCGTAATGCCCAATTAAATCTCACTATATTTATCATGTCATGTATGTGCATTGTTATGCCCTCTCTATTTGTCAATTGCCCGACCGTAATTTGTTCACCCAACATGCTTTTATCTTATGGGAGAGACACCTCTAGTGAACCGTGGACCCCGGTCCATTCTTTTATACGGAAATACAAATCTGTTCGCAATACCTGTTTTTACTTGTTTTCTCTGCAAACAATCATCTTCCACACAATACGGTTAATCCTTTGTTACAGCAAGCCGGTGAGATTGACAACCTCACTCGTTTCGTTGGGGCAAAGTACTTTGGTTGTGTTGTGCAGGTTCCACGTTGGCGCCGGAATCTCGGTGTTGCGCCGCACTACATCCCGCCGCCATCAACCTTCAACGTGCTTCTTGGCTCCTCCTCGGTTCGATAAACCTTGGTTTCTTTCTGAGGGAAAACTTGTTGTTGTGCGCATCATACCTTCCTCTTGGGGTTCCCAACGAACGTGTGAGTTACACGCCATCAAGCTCTTTTTCGGCGCCGTTGTCGGGGAGATCAAGACACGCTGCAAGGCGAGTCTCCACTTCCCAATCTCTTTACTTTGTTTTTGTCTTGCTTTATTTTATTTACTACTTTGTTTGCTGCATTATATCAAAACACAAAAAAATTTAGTTGCTAGCTTTACTTTATTTACTGTCTTGTTTGCTATATCAAAAACAAAAAAATTAGTTACTCGCATTTATTTTACCTAGTTTGCTTTATTTACTACTGCTAAAATGGCCACCCCTGAAAATACTAAGTTGTGTGACTTCACAACCACAAATAATAATGATTTCCTATGCACACCTATTGCTCCACCTGCTACTACAGCAGAATTCTTTGAAATTAAACCTGCTTTACTGAATCTTGTTATGCGAGAGCAATTTTCTGATGTTAGTTCTGATGATGCTGCTGCCCATCTTAATAATTTTGTTGAACTATGTGAAATGCAAAAGTATAAAGATGTAGATGGTGATATTATAAAATTAAAATTGTTTCCTTTCTTATTAAGAGGAAGAGCTAAAGATTGGTTGTTATCTCTGCCTAAGAATAGTATTGATTCCTAGACTAAATGCAAGGATGCTTTTATTGGTAGATATTATCCCCCTGCTAAAATTATATCTTGGAGGAGTAGCATAATGAATTTTAAACAATTGGATAATGAACATGTTGCTCAAGCTTGGGAAAGAATGAAATCTTTGGTTAAAAATTGCCCAACCCATGGACTGACTACTTGGATGATCATCCAAACCTTCTATGCAGGACTAAATTTTTCTTCGCGGAATTTATTGGATTCAACTGCTGGAGGTACCTTTATGTCCATCACTCTTGGTGAAGCAACAAAGGTCCTTGATAATATGATGGTTAATTACTCTGAATGGCACACGGAAAGAGCTCCACAAGGTAAGAAGGTAAATTCTGTTGAAGAATCCTCTTCCTTGAATGATAAGATTGATGCTATTATGTCTATGCTTGTGAATGGTAGGACTAATGTTGATCCTAATAATGTTCCGTTAGCTTCATTGGTTGCCCAAGAAGAACATGTTGATGTAAACTTCATTAAAAATAATAATTTCAACAACAATGCTTATCGGAACAATTCTAGTAATAACTATAGGCCATATCCTTATAATAATGGTAATGGTTATGCTAATTATTATGGGAATTTTTACAACAATAATAGGAATACACCCCCTGGATTTGAAGCTATGCTTAAAGAATTTATTAGTACACAAACTGCCTTTAACAAATCTGTTGAGGAAAAGCTCAATAAAATTGATATTCTCGCTTCTAAGGTTGATAGTCTTGCCTCCGATGTTGATCTTTTGAAATCGAAAGTTATGCCTAATAGGGATATTGAAAATAAAATTGTTACTACAGCAAATGCCATCCAAGTTAGAATTAATGAGAATATAAGATTAATGGCTGAATTGCGTGCTAGGTGGGATAGAGAAGAAAATGAAAAACTTGCTAAAGAGAGTAATGTAGCTAAAGTTTGGACTATTACCACCACTAGCAATGCTAATGATTCACATGTTTCTGCACCTCATACTATTAATGGTAAAGTAATTGGTGTTGGCAATGTTTCTACTCCTAGTGCAAAGCGCGCAAAATTACCCGAAACTGCTAAAACTGCTGAAACTGCCTGTGATAAAACTGCTGAAATTTTTTCCAACCTTGGGGATGATAATCCCATTGCTTTAAATTGTAATGATTTAGATTTTGATGATTGCCACATCTCTAAAGTTATAAAGTTCTTACAAAAACTTGCTAAAAGTCCTAATGCTAGCGTCGTAAACTTGGCTTTCACAAAACATATTACAAATGCTCTCATAAAAGCTAGAGAAGAGAAACTAAAACTTGAAACTTCTATTCCTAGAAAGCTAGAGGATGGTTGGGAGCCCATCATTAAAATTAGGGTCAAAGATTTTGATTGTAATGCTTTATGTGATCTTGGTGCAAGTATTTCCGTTATGCCTAAGAAAGTCTATGATATGCTTGACTTGCCACCCTTGAAAAATCGTTATCCGGATGTTAATCTCGTCGATAATGCTAAAAAGAAACCTTTGGGGAGAGTTGATAATGTTCATATCATGGTTAACAATAACCTTGTCCCCGTTGATTTTGTTGTCTTGGATATTGAATGCAATGCATCTTGCCCCATTATATTGGGAAGACCTTTTCTTCGAACCGTTGGTGCTACTATTGATATGAAGGAAGGTAATATTAAATATCAATTTCCTCTCAAGAAAGGTATGGAACACTTCCCTAGAAAGAGAATGAAGTTACCTTATGATTCTATTATTAGAACAAATTATGATGTTGATGCTTCGTCTCTTGATGTTACTTGATACACACTTTCGCGCCTAGCCGAAAGGCGTTAAAGAAAAGCGCTTATGGGAGACAACCCATGTTTTTACTACAGTATTTTTGTTTTATATTTGAGTCTTGGAAGTTGTTTACTACTGTAGCAACCTCTCCTTATCTTAGTTTTATGTTTTGTTGTGCCAAGTAAAGTCTTTGATAGTAAAGTAAATAATAGATTTGGATTACTGCGCGTAAACAGCATTTCTTTGTCGTCACGAATCTGGGTCTAATTCTCTGTAGGTAATTCAGAAAATTATGCCAATTTACGTGAGTGATCCTCAGATATGTACTCAACTTTCATTCAATTTGGGCATTTTCATTTGAGCAAGTCTGGTGCCTCAATTAAATCCATCTTTACGGACTGCTCTGTTTTGACAGATTCTGCCTTTTATTTCGCATTGCCTCTTTTGCTATGTTGGATGAATTTCTTTGATCCATTAATGTCCAGTAGCTTTATTCAATGTCCAGAAGTGCTAAGAATGATTGTGTCACCTCTGAACATGTTAACTTTTATTGTGCACTAACCCTCTAATGAGTTGTTTCGAGTTTGGTGTGGAGGAAGTTTTCAAGGATCAAGAGAGGAGTATGATACAATATGATCAAGGAGAGTGAAAGCTCTAAGCTTGGGGATGACCCGGTGGTTCACCCCTGCATATTCTAAGAAGACTCAAGCGTCTAAGCTTGGGGATGCCCAAGGCATCCCCTTCTTCATCGACAACATTATCAGGTTCCTCCCCTGAAACTATATTTTTATTCCGTCACATCTTATGCACTTTGCTTGGAGCGTCTATTTGTTTTTGTTTTTGTTTTGTTTGAATAAAATGGATCCTAGCATTCACTTTGTGGGAGAGAGACACGCTCCGCTGTAGCATATGGACAAGTATGTCCTTAGGCTTTACTCATAATATTCATGGCGAAGTTTCTTCTTCGTTAAATTGTTATATGGTTGGAATTGGAAATGCTACATGTAGTAATTCTAAAATGTCTTGGATAATTTGATACTTGGCAATTGTTGTGCTCATGTTTAAGCTCTTGCATCATATACTTTGCACCCATTAATGAAGAAACACTTAGAGCTTGCTAATTTGGTTTGCATATTTGGTTTCTCTAGAGCCTAGATAATATCTAGTATTGAGTTTTTGAACAACAAGGAAGACGGTGTAGAGTCTTATAATGTTTACAATATGTCTTTTATGTGAGTTTTGCTGTACCGTTCATCCTTGTGTTTGTTTCAAATAACCTTGCTAGCCTAAACCTTGTATCGAGAGGGAATACTTCTCATGCATCCAAAATACTTGAGCCAACCACTATGCCATTTGTGTCCACCATACCTACCTACTACATGGTATTTCTCCGCCATTCCAAAGTAAATTGCTTGAGTGCTACCTTTAAATTTCCATCATTTACCTTTACAATATATAGCTCATGGGACAAATAGCTTAAAAACTATTGTGGTATTGAATATGTACTTATGCACTTTATCTCTTATTAAGTTGCTTGTTGTGCGATAACCATGTTTCTGGGGACGCCATCAACTATCCTTTGTTGAATATCATGTGAGTTGCTATGCATGTCCGTCTTGTCCGAAGTAAGAGAGATCTACCACCTTAATGGTTGGAGCATGCATATTGTTAGAGAAGAACATTGGGCCGCTAACTAAAGCCATGATTCATGGTGGAAGTTTCAGCTTTGGACATATATCCTCAATCTCATATGAGAATAATAATTGTTGCCACATGCTTATGCATTAAAGAGGATTCCATTATCTCGTTGTCCATGTTGTCCCGGTATGGATGTCTAAGTTGAGAATAATCAAAAGCGAGAAATCCAAAATGCGAGCTTTCTCCTTAGACCTTTGTACATGCGGCATGGAGGTACCCCATTGTGACACTTGGTTAAAACATGTGTATTGCAATGATCCGGTAGTCCAAGCTAATTAGGACAAGGTGCGGGCACTATTAGTATACTATGCATGAGACTTGCAACTTGTAAGATATAATTTACATAACTCATATGCTTTATTACTACCGTTGACAAAATTGTTTCATGTTTTCAAAATAAAAGCTCTAGCACAAATATAGCAATCGATGCTTTCCTCTTTGAAGGACCATTCTTTTTTACTTTTATGTTGAGTCAGTTCACCTATCTCTCTCCACCTCAAGAAGCAAACACTTGTGTGAACTGTGCATTGATTCCTACATACACTACAAGAAAAGTTCTGATAGACAACGTCTCAAAATCGTCCGCTAAGGGGTATTTTTCTTCGCCCATGGGCCTAACCCGACGATATGGGTTCTGTTGTGGAAACTGCGTCAAGCAAAGTCCAACGACGTTTTTTTCGGTCCGTCGCGCTTGGGCGCCCTTCCGCCACGGAAAATCGGACCGTTGCGCAAGTGTTTCCGGGAGCCCGTTGACTGCTGACGTCATGCAAACTGACACGTGGCAGACGCCGTTAACTGGCAGTTAACGGCGTTAACCGGCTGAAACCCCGTGGTAGATGGTAGGCCCACACGAGGCCTGCCACGTCTTAAGCGGGCCGGCCCATTAAGTTTGCGGGCCGGGCCAGCTGACTTAATTTGACCGGTCAACTATATAGCTGGGCTGGTCCATTAGTTACGTGGGCCGGGCCTAACCTCTAAGGTTGGTTGGTCAAAACTTTAATGGGCCGGCCCACTAAGCATGTGGGCCGGGCCGAATGCACTCGTTTGACCGGTCAACGAGGCAAAAGGGCCGGCCCACAAGACATGTGGGACCCACTTTCTTGTTATCGGGCCGGCCCATTTACAAAGTGGGGTCCACATTAAAGCAATCGGGCCGGCCCAAGAATTTAGTGGGCCGGCCCAATTAGCATGTGGGTCCCACTCTCCTGCTATCGGGCCGGCCCATTTAGTACGTGGGGTCCACATTAGATCAAATGGGCTGGCCCAACAAGCCAGTGGGCCGGGCCTAAAGCACCGGTGGGTCCCACTTTCCTGTTAAAAGGCCAGCCCATTCAGTATGTGGGGTCCACCATATAGCAAGTGGGCCGGCCCAACAAGATAGTGGGCCGGGCCAAAAACACAGGTGGGTCCCACTTTCCAGTTAAAGGGCCGGCCCATTTAGTATGTGGGGTCCACTATATAGAAAGTGGGCCGGCACAACAAGATAGTGGGCCGGGCCAAAACAATGGTGGGTCCCACTTTCCTGTTAAAGGGCCGGCCCATTTAGTATGTGGGGTCCACCATATAGCAAGTGGGCCGGCCCAACATGCTAGTGGGCCGGGCCAAAAACACAGGTGGGTCCCACTTTCCTGTTAAAGGGCCGGCCCATTTTGTACGTGGGGTCCACCATATAGCAAGTGGGCCGGCCCAACACGGTAGTGGGCCGGGCCAAAAACACAGGTGGGTCCCACTTTCGTCTTGAAGGGCCGGCCCATTTAGTATGTGGGGTCCACCACAAAAGCAATTGGGCTTGCCCAACTAGTTAGTGGGCCGGCCCAGTAGTGGGTGGGGTCCACCTTAAAGCAAGTGGGCCGGCCCAATGTCCACAGTAAATCAAGTGGGCTGGCCCAATAAGTAAGTGGGCCAGCCCGTTTAGTTGCTGTTTATATGCCGGCGTAATAGGCGCTTTAGGATTTTGCGGGCCGGCACATATGTGATTTCGCTTAATTGGGCCGTTTAAGGGATGGGAATTCGTGATTTAGATATCGAGAATATTTACGCAGCATTGATTTCTATCGGATAGCCTCACTTACCACAAGCACCAAAGAAAAAATGCGCGAAAGAACTATAAAAACTAACTAAATATTACATCAACTGCAAGGCATTGAAAAAATATTACAGAACCCAGAGAAATTGAATGGTAATTAAACCTAGCAATACAATGAAGGGATCCGGCAATCTTTTAAGTTGTCCATGCAGCACCTATATCCGAAACAAAGACATTACAAGTTAAGACAGCAACAATGGAAAGGCAAAGACACTACAATATTGTTTGCCAAAGAATTTGGAACTCATCATTTCGTCGTTATAACAAGATCATTGTAATGCGCACAATAAGCAAACAAAGAGTGCATCCCGCATACCAACAGCCAATATAACAGAGCATGTTAGAATGAAACAAGTAGACTTACTATCGTCGAGTCCCATGCAAACCAACATGTTCAGGGAGTACAAAATTGGCATGAACAACATAGTAGCAGGCTATAAATTTTGTAACAACGACTGAGCAAGATGAAGTTATGATGGCTACATCTACAGAGCAGGGAATGTAAACCAAAAATAGAAGTTAAAGAGGAATGTGAACCAACATGTGCCAAGTGCAATTACTTCATTTTGGCCGTGAACTAAATAATACTCCTGAACTTATAGTGAAGGGGATGCAAATCAAGATGTTTCGGGATATAAACTTGTAATGAGCAACACATAGAGGATAGTTAATGCTTGGAGCTTAGGATGGACCGGATACGGAATATAGTGGGATCACCTGTGAACTTGTATAAGAGGGAATGCAAACCAATATGTTCAGCTTTCCATATGTGAGCGTCATGCCAAGTCAGAGAAACAAGTCAATAATGCAGCTTTTGAAGAACAAGATGGCACGCAAAATTATTATCTAGTAGTATGACAAGTTTATTTGTACTACAGACTAGATAGCAGAGTGATAGCATGCCAAACTAAGTCCTTACTTTGTTAGCTTACAATGAACTAGATACAAAACAATGGCATCACCTGTAGTACAGGGAATGCAAGCCAACATGTTCATGGAGTAAAAAATTGGCACAAACAACATAGTAGCAGGCCATAATTTTTGTAACAACGACGGAGCAAGATAAAGTTATGATGGCTAGATCTACGGAGCAGGGAATGTAAACCAAATATAGAAGTTACGATGCCAAAAGCTATAGAGCAGGGAATGCGAACCAACATGTGCAATTACTTAAAATTGGCCATGAACTAAATAATAGCAGGATGTTACTATAATACCTATAATTTTTGTAACAACGACTGCGCAAGATAGAAGTTATGATGGCTACATCTACAGAGCAGGGAATGCAAACCAAAATGTTCAATCGCTTAAAGTTAGCAATGAAGTTGAAAATAGCAACGTGTTACGGTCATAGCTAGGAATGAACTAAAAGAGCTTCAGACAAACAAGCATCTGAACATAGAACATGGCGCTAAAACAAGGGACTTACATTAGGAGAATCACTCTGTGGGAGTCACAATAGATCTTCCTGGGGTTGATAGATCCGGTGATGAAGTACGCAACATGTGCTACTTGGGGTTGGAGAGACGGCCATTACACTTCATGGTTACTCATCTCATCTGCAAAAAAGTAACGGCGCGTCGTTAGCACAAACAGAGTTCCCCCAAGATTAAACAAGAACTTGCGGGCAAGCAATAGAAAAGCGACGATGAGAAGATTTAGATCATGCACGGCGCCGGTGAAGCGAGATCCGGTTCATGCACAATGCGGTGTCGGTGAGCAAGATCCGATGCGGTGGAAGACGGATCCGGCGAAGCGGCTAAGCTGAAGCGACTGCGGTGAGACTGCTGGATGAGGATATGGTTTCGAGGTACGGCGGGGATGATCCGGTCCGGTTGATGACGGCGTCGATGAAGCGGCTCCGGCAGGCAGCCGGATGACGAGGATCGCGAGGGCTCGGGTAGGCCAGGGAAGTCCGGCGGGGATGTTCCGGTGCGGTGGTCGTGGAGGTGGGAGAGAGGGACTTGGGAAGTTCCGGGGGGTGGTCGGAGGGAAATGAATTTTTTCTGGGAGGGTTTCTGGGCTAGGGAGGTGGTGATCCAAAAAATGACGGGCATACCCCCCACCCCCCCACCAACCGACCTTTCTGTCATCTCCGCAGGGGTAGAATGGGAATTTGGAAGCGTGTCAAATTTTTGTATTTTGTGGGCGGGAAGTTTTGCCGCTATGAGATTTTGAATTTGGCTAAGGTCCAACTATAATGATTAAAAAATGTGAGACCGTACTAGTACCTCTGTTCAAGGCCGAGTGCAAAATCAAATCATCATCACATTAAATACCGGTTACTACCATGATCATCATCTATCTCTGAAATTGGCTCATCCGCTAGATCTTGCAAATTATAGTGATAAAAAATTGTGAGACCGTACTAGTATTTCAGTTCAAGGCCGAGTGCAACATCAAAACATCATCATGTTGAAAATTTGTTACCCTGATCATGATCTATCTCTGAAATTGGTGCATCCATTGCAAAGTATAATGCTAAAATTTTGAGTGACCGTACTAGTACTTCTGTTCAAGCCCGAGTGCAACATCAAATCATCATCATGTTGAAAATTTGTTACCATGATCATGATCTATGTCTGAATTTGGCGCATCCGCTAAATGTTGCAAAGTATAATGATTAAAAAAATTGTGAGACCGTACTAGTACTTATGTTCAAGGTCGAGTGCAACATCAAATCATCATCACGTTGACGATTTTTTCTGTTACCATGATCATTATCTATCTATAAGAGCATCTCCACCGGCACAGCATCCTCTATTTGGGGACGCTGCTCCCACACCGGCGGCCCCAAAACGGCAGCCCCGATAGATTTTAAAATTTAAATTGATATCTAAAAACCCAAATTCATACGAAATTTATACCAAAGTAGCTCGAATTTAAACATAACTAAACATAAACTTAATCCTGGTCTACTGGCCGTCGGTAGGGGCGCTCGACGGCCCTGCCTCGTCGTTGTTCTTCGCCATTGCCGCCCGCTTCCGTGCCCGCTTCTCCTCCGTTGCTTCGCGCATCTGGCGGTGGAGCATGGCGGCCGGCGTCGCAGGGGCTTGCCGGCGGCGCTGTCCCCGCGCTTCCGGACCTTTCCCGAGAAGCTTCGATCTCGGCGCGCCTCGCCCGCTGGCGAGCGAACGCGTCCTGGTGGCGATGAGCGTTGAGCTCTGCGAGCTTCTGTCGCTCCGCCTCCTTGAGGCGGCGTCCCGCCTCCTCCGTGACCGCTCGCTGGCGCGATATCTCGAGGACGTGCTCGAGGTTCGCGTCGTTGACGAACTCGCGCTCCTCCTCCCTCAACCGCTGGTATCGTTGTGCGTTCAGCGACGCGAGGATCGCCGCCTGCTCCGGGTCGGCGGGGGCCTGCGGCGGCAGCCGGACTGCGCTGACTCCTCGATCCGCCGCCTGCTCCTGGTCGGCGGGGGCCTGCGGCGGCAGCCGGACTGCGCTGACTCCTCGATCCGCCGCCTCTGCTTCCGCTTCTGCTACGTAGACATCGTGCCAGGACTCGAACCGTGGGTCGTCGTCCTCGTCGGAGCTGTGCTCGTCGTCGGCCTGCAGCTCCGGCTCCGGCTGCGGCTGCCGTGGTGGTGGAGGCAGCGCGCGGCCGTTGAGGCCAAGCATCGAGTAGGTGGTCTTCAGACGGCGCGGCATCTTGATGTGGAGAGTGGAGAATGGAGCGGCGGTGGTGGACGGCGTACGTCCTATATATCTAGCGGTGGCAACTACCCACATTTACGGCGACTGGACGCCGAGTGGCCAGTCGCTGCCTCGGTTTCCGCGCGGGAGGCCATTTAAACGCCGACGACCAACCTTCCCGCGTCGTGGCCAGTCGATGCGAACCATCGCGTCCTCTCGCTGACAAGGCGCCTCCACCAGCGAAAACCGTCGTTCCGCGAGGCACCCGGAGCGCCTGATTCGCGCCCCTGGCGAAGGGGCCCGGCTCGGGGATGCCGGCGATTCTACTCGGCTCCACAAATAGCCGGCGCCGTTTGGAGCGCACCGGTGCGAGCCCTAAAACGACGCCGGGCCCCAAATCGCTATGGGTGCTCTGAATTTGGGGCGACCGCTAAATCTTGCATAGTATAATGATAAAAAATTGTGAGACCATACTAGTAGTTCTGTTTAAGGCCGAGTGCAAGATAAAATAATCATTACTTTGAAAATTTGTTACAATGATTGCAAACTATAGCAATAACAGGAAAAAAATGCTCAAGGATTACAATAACAGCAAAAATTCTCAAATACAACAAGTCGAAATAACTCAAATGATACAAGCCATACAAATGGCATCATCGGCAAAACTGCATTTCTGTTAGGTAGAATTCATCGGAGTGCAAGTAACAGCTGGCTTTCCATTAGATCTGCAGAGTAGATTATTAAGGATCTGCTCAATCCAAGCTTGCCTATTTTTCAATTCATGTATCTCATTGACTCGTTATGATGATATTTGAATCTCTTTCATCTCTTTGCTCGCTGAATTATATCAATTGATTCGTGTGCAAAGGCAGCGATTGTATGCTTGTCTGGAATGGTCGGGACAGTAGCTATCATCCGACAATCGGATGAATTGGCATTGTCACGGGCTGTGTCGTGGAAAGACCCGGACACTTGATGTACATGCCTCGCCATCTCGCCTTCCTTGCTCTATTCGAGGGCTGAAAACAAGACAGGTGCAAGTTACGAGAACCATACAATTTGAGAAAACAACCATATTATTAGTTGTCAGATTTTTGCAAAGCATCAAAACAGATGGCAGATTTTCACAAAGCACAAGGCATAATATAACAAAGCAAGCTATCAACCCCAATGCAACAGGCAGAGCAACCGGATGGCAAATATGAACAAAATAAATCAAGTAACTAGACAGTTCCGCCTAATAAAATAAGCCAGAAACCGCATAACAGTCTGTCTATTAAAATTGACACTTGGAAGGGGTGCTTCAGATCCCTTAAGTTCCACAAAAGTGGTCATGTGGACAAAACTAGCCAGACATTATTTTAATCATCGGCCAGCCATGGGAATGCCTCAGATAAAAGAGAAATATATCCATTTGGTGCCAAATATAAACGAGCAGGACCAATTAAGACAGATTAGACAGCAACCATTCTGGGATTCGTATAAACCGACATATTATTTCAATGTTTAACCCATGAGCGCAATATAAGGGAAGGAGAAACAAACAAATGAACCATTTTGTGCCTAAAAATAAAAGATGGGTCAGCCAAAAAGTAACAACAAATCTTATTTATGATACCTACCGAAGGTGGATTTCCTACTACAGAAGGTGGCATTGGATTAATCAACAGTGAAATCCGAAAAAAGTCTTACAAAAAAACAAATATGCTCATTATATCCCACAACAAGCATGCCAGATAGTCGCAAGGTTTATATGTTTTAATCATCAGTAAACTCAATGAATCAAGGACTAATAACCAATTGAATCATCATCTGACTCATATTCACCAAGCAAAACATTCTTATCATTATGGAAGAAATCCAGAAGACATAACGGTATGAGGAAGTGCATGAGCAATCAAACATTATGTGGCTGGAATAAAATGCCAGATCATTTAAGTTAAGCAGAACAATTAAATTGGTTTAATCACGATCAAACAAAAAAAGATTAGACAGGAAATAGAACAAGTTTGAGAAGCTAGCAGGAAAATGAACGAAGACGTGCAGTCATACAAATAGCATGATTTATTTCAAACCAGTTATCCTATCTATATGGAGAGTAAATGTGTTAAACACAAACCCGGTTCCGAGCACGATAAGCATATCAATACAAAAATGAAAGGTACTTACTGGATTATAGGGGTGATTCACTCCACGATTTGCTCGTGTTCCATGTGATAGTGCAACATGAAATTACGAGCAAAGAGTTAGGGTTGCAGCTCTTGAAGAACAAAAACAATGAAGAATTTAAATGTACCGAAGCAATGAGTTCACACATTTACTACAGGATGGCAAAAGGATAGCGAGAAAGGAAATAGTAATTGGCATTTACCGTCATTGTTTACAACAAAACAGATGGAAATTATAATGTAAAACCTTGTGAACACGGAAGAGCACGGAATGGCGGAATATAAAACAACATTTTGCAACGAACAAAACAGACGGAGGCTATGGTCCCGAGCACACAACCTCGTCACTCGAGAATAAGAAAAGCAAACAAACATGTAGGTTTCCTAACAAAAATAGATGAATTACATAGCATGCAATTACTTGTTCTAACATTAGGACGAACTAGATTGATATTATAGGGGTGTTTCTTGAGAGTTTATAGAGCAGGGAACGCTTTGCTAGTCTTAGTATGAACAAGACAAAATTAATACTATTTTTTGCAACACACGAGTACAATCATAGACGCTCACACGTACATACATACACTCATCACTCAAGCACACACACTACCCCTTCGAGCACCTTCGAGAAACCGCATCCAAGAAACTGTTCCGACGGGTATTGAGATTGACGAAGTCACCACTAGCACCACAATGTCATCGGGAACGCCGCATCCCACGAGAAGAATATTCCTCCATTTTTGAGACACCAAAGCGTTAAATCGGGGTGCCACTGCCCTCCTAACCATCCAAACACAGAGTTGGTTCTCAGTGATTTGGTACTTGACATGTACTACATGATATCTAAAATGAAGTCGGTGTCAGGCTAACAAGCAGGGTGCGGCGTCGTTGCTTGACGTGAGTCGGTGTGATGCCATCACAAGATGAAGTGCATGGTCCATGTGATCTGGATTAGGGGATACTAGCATAATACCCGTGTGTTGCAACATGTTAATAACGAAAGATGGCTCCCTCCAAATATAGAATAAATGGAATATAATCGCAATGTCTATGTCCAGGATGTGTGGCCACATGGTCCTCATTTTTCTTTAGAATCTGTGGTACGTCGGTATCATACAATGTGCATTATTTTTTGTCATCACTGAGACAACTGTGATGCTCGATCGACCGATCCGAGTTGATCAATCGACCGATCTAATTAACATGTTTGAACAAACGATCGAATAATTCATAGTATTTATTGAATGATACTCCCTCCGTGCCAAAAATAAGGCGTCTAAGGATTAGTTAAAAGTCAATGTTTTTAAAGTTTGACCAAGTTTACACACAAAAATATAAATATTTACAATACTAAATCATTATCAATAGAGTCACCCTAAAGTATAATTTCTTAATATGTCAATTTGATATTGTAGATGTAAATATTTTTTAAAATATTTGGTCAAAGTTTGTAAGGTTTGACTTTTGACCAATCCTTAGACGCCTTACATTTTGGGACGGAGGGAGTATATCGTAAAAGGTGCCCGTTTTACACCATCTTTTTTAACAAAACACGGTACAATATAAATGCTCACTAAATGCATACTCGCTCCTACGAACGCACAAATGCACATGCAATCTCTATGAACACCTTCGAGATACTTTGTCTGAGAAACTGATTTGTCGAGAACACACGTCGAAACGTGGCCCCAACTGAACAGATATTTCTCTTTATTAATGAAACACCCACGCATGAAACATGGTTTTTTTTAGGGAGAATGTCACTGCGCTCCAAAACATGTGGTTGATTCTTGTCACTAACCTCTTAAAAGCTGCAGAGGTATGAAAGCTTTGTTTTTTTTAAGGATTTTTAGTAGCATAAGTGTTGAGATTTGTATGTCCTACGAATTTTAAAGGGAAAATGCATGCACGTGCAAAAATTAGGAAAAGAAACCTAGAGTCATATAGGTTGTCACTGTATGTTTGCGAATGAAAGAAAAGTTAGAAAATTTAAAGTAGCACGGCAAGAGGAGCCTAATCAATGGGTCTCTTTTGGCCTTTTTCTTTTTTGCCGATTGTGTCGATCTAACCGGGATTGCCGGACACGCGTTGATGAACTACGGCGAGAGGAGAAAGGACGGATCACCTGCCGATCTTTTACAGAACTATGCCAGAAAGGATATAAAGATTGACCGGTACAAAAACCATCTCCATCAATCTACGCTCGTTAAGGAGAGGGTTCCTTAGAGAATAAAAAGGGGAGCGAACGAAAAAGATGTGTGGCTGAACCGATCTATGCTTGTCTTACCGATTAGAATTAGGAAAGGGATGCTGATTTTGCTACCTAGTGCTACGGATTGGATTTTGGTCGTGACCTAACTAATCCTGATAAGAACTCCTCATGGAGACGGTCACGCTGACCTTACTTTTTATGTTCGGGGTGAGTTGTATACACGTTTGACGTACCATCACCAACCACCGCGGCCTATTTTAAATTTAATAGTAAAGATAGTTTATATGACAAGATTATGGGGGGGATTGTTAGTAGTAATCTTATATCAATGTGGTTGGCTAGTAAAGGAGCTAGCTTAGTCATGAAGTATCCAAGGTATGTAGAGAGAACTGTAGAATGGGGAATGTTCTAGAGTAAGATATTTACGAGCAGTATGAAATATCTAGAGTTTGTAGAGTATTCTAGAAGTATGGTATAGGGTTTGGATTCTGGCACATGGCAACAATCTGAAGGGTCATGTACAAAAGTTTAAATAGAGTATCACCCGTCCCATGTAAGTAAGCTTTGTACCACTGAGATATCCAATAAAGCTTCCTAGTAGTAGTAGCCCTGTGTGTAAGTGTATGTGAGGCACAAGCTTCCTAGTATTATAAGCCCTGTGTGTGAAGCACATCAAGACAGAGAGCTCAAGGAGTGGCATGGGCAAATGCGCAGGATCCTGCCATCTGCCACGCGCATTGAGAGCGGGGCGGAGCTGGATCTATGGGACTTCTCTGTCGATGCTTTTTTAGACGGACGAATCAGTATATAGACACATTCTAGTTGACCAAGACATGCTTGAACCTTCTATGGTAACAGACCAAAACGTGTAGGGGGGAGGGGGTCTGGTTACCTCGACGGCGGCTTCGTGTAGTCATACTCGGCATCCTTGCGGGTCACGTCGACGACGGCGGGGGTGCTGCGGTTGCGGTGGGCGTCGGCGTCGAGGAAGCGGATCTGGGGCGGTCGATGATGGGTTCGGGGAAGCAGATCTGAAACGAGCGAGTCGGTGAAGCAGATCCGGTGCAGTGCACGGCGTCGTTGGTGAAGCGGATCAGGTACGGCAGACGAGGGAGTCGGTGAACTCAGATAGTGCAGTGCACGGCGGCGTTGGTGAAGCGGATCTGGTGCTGCGGATGTAGCAGCCGGTGAAGCAGATCCGATGCAGTACACGGCGGCGTTGGTGAAGCGGATCTGGTGCTGCGGACGAGGGAGTCGGTGGCCTCAGGTAGGTGAGGTGGTATGCCGGCTAAGTACGGCTGGGATATTCCGGTGCGGTGGTCCGGCAGGTGAGAGATGATGGGCCTGGAGTATTGCGACAGATTTTTTGCGGAAATGGGGAAGACGAATGGAAGGCGGTAGACTATATATATCAGAGGGGATGTGTAAATTACGAACGAGACCCCAACCAACGCCGGCTTCACTTGTCTGCCTTTGCGTCATTGGTAATAGGGGTCGAAAGGGAATTCGAAATATGTGTATGGAGGCGGGAGTTTTGGCGCTCAACTCGTATTTTGAATCTCCCTGGTGTATAAGCAGTACAATATACTAGATATTGAATCATAGACCAGGGAAGACAAGTACAGTAGTACAAAAATACTGTAATGTCTACATTGCATGATGCTGATCTACCTTGCGTTAGTGTTTGTACTTTGTAGTGGTAGCTAAGTGGTGCAAAGAAGACATATTTGTAATTTCTACAACTAAGATATGTCTATATACATCCGTATTAGACAAAACTAAGACACCTCCTTTTAGACGAAGGTAATATTAATTTTGAATCTCTTTGTACTAATGTTGATGATTTTTAATAGATCTTCAGAGTTTCGTAGAAAAAAACTAGGCTCCTCTCGAGAAACAAATAAGCATACAATTAATTAAGTACGTGGGCGGTTATTATTATTTTAACAGGGAAACCGCATTCGTGCCCTATGGCCCGTCATCTTCAAAACCGTCCAAATGCATGCATCTAGCGACGGGCGGTTTGCGAGGCCCCGGCGTGGCGGTTAACATTCGTCTTCCTCATTTCGTATTCTCCCCGACACTCTCGCTCTGTGCCCCTCTCTCGCTACCCTCCATGGAAGCGTTCTACCAAGGACACACTTTCCTCGCTCATGGAACAACCACCATTACGGCGAACTATACCAATATGGCGTCTAAGGTGGAGGAACACATCAACAAAATCGAGTTGATACTGGAGAAAGAAGACTCGTACAAAATTGTTGGCCTAGACGTAGAGTACACCTATGGGCCTGAACAGAAGGCTGCCCTCATACAGTTGTGCATGGGCACAGACTACCTCCTGTACCAGATTTCCTCGGCCGACCAGCCCTGCCCCAAACTCGCTGACTTTCTTGGCCGGCCTGACATAACATTTGCGGGTGTTGACATCGGCACCGACATTACCGAGGCTTGGGCGTTGCAACCTCTCAGTGGCGAACTTCGTGGACATCCAGAAAAGGTGGAAGCCTGCCGATTCCACTAGTAACAATAAGGATTCGTTGGCTGACTATGCTGCGGCCATTATAGACAGCCAAGTACAAATCTATCATGAAAAAACTTACGAAAGAGGAACACAAGCTGTGGAAGCAGGTGCCCTTGTCCATGAAGCATATCCTGTATGCAAGCATCGACGCATACGCGACATATGAGGTATACAGGCGAATAGTGAACTTTGAGAAGGGTCAACAAAAATTGGCGGAATTCCAGGACAGCGGGAGTAAGAAGAAGAAGAAGAAGAAGAAGAAGAGCAACATGGTACAGGCTGTGGAAGCTGAAGAGGAAGACCGCCTAGTGTTAAAAGTAGTACAGTACTAGTATGTATACGATCGTGTGTGTATGCACCCAGTGATAAGTAGTTCTGTACATCCAGCTATATTTTATCTTGCAAGTAGTTTTAAAAGTAGTACAGTACTAGTATGTATACGATCGTGTGTGTATGCTCCCAGTGTCATGAGTACATAACTGATGATAATAATACTAATATGTATGGTAGATCTTTTTTTTATCTTGCATACTCCCTACGATCCATAATAAGTGTGCCGTTTCACTCTAACAGCATCCACTCGTGTTGTCCACAACAGCCTATCCTCGTCCACAAGCAATAAGTGTAGTCCATGCCCATATATATAGTGGACACGTACAAGCTTTTGGTTGCCCATAAGTAAATAGTAATTATTTTACTCTGTGCTCTGTCTTGCATGTGTGTACTTCTAACAAATATGTGCGTCCCAGCGTGTGCCAAACTTAACCTTATACTGAGTATATTGTATAGTATTACTCCCTCCGATCCACATTACTTGATGCTAAAATGGAAGTATCTATAGCTACAATATGTCTAGATACATCTACATTAGAGTCAAGTAATGTAGTTGCTGTTTCGAGTAATCTTGTGGTTCCCATAGGTGGTGCCTTAAATGACAAAAGTCATGGCCATATCTAAACCATGATTAAGCCGAACCTCTGCCCCAAGACATGACATCTCTTCTAGTAGAATGCTCTCCGTCCATAATAAAATAATCAATGGATGGGACTGGATACCTTTGTTGGGAAGGTATCGTCACCGCCGAGTAGGGTGTATGTAGGCATCCTATCACGTCGGGACAGCTATCCGATAGTAATATCCATCTCCCAGGTGACCCACTCTATGTGTGTGTCTTGTCTTGTCGATCCATGGACATGGCACCTATCGAGGTACTCCACTGCTGATGATTTTGTAGAGTACGTATATGAGCACGATGCTTTGTACAAAGTTGTCCCGGTCACCTCAAGGTTGCATTAGCAGGACGAAAAAAACAGTTACTCCCTTTCTTGTTCTTTTTCTTTTGTTGTCACATATTTGAAACCAATAAGTTCAAGTTATGTTCCTGATGATGTTACCCAACAATAGAAGCGAAACTGAAATAATAGTACAACTCAGACAGGTGTTAGTACTAGTACTTTACTAGAGGTTACATCCGCATTAGCACTATACTAGTACGTACTATGGAGTAGGAGTACTTATTTTGAGGATTAATTGTTCTCCTTCTCGATGCGAATGTAGAAACGCAGCAGCTTGGAAGGTCCACCAAGCACCAGGTACAGCGGCGGCACCGAGAGGAACGACGTGAGTTCATCAAACGCGACGTCGCCCGGCAAGGCGCAGCTCGACGCCTCCAAAGACACACTCACGGTGTCCGCCCTGCTCCTCGCGTGCGCCAACGAGCACGACACCGGCCCATTCGCCCACATCTTTGCCGTGTACAGAGGCCACACGCACGCGGCCGCCCTAACGCACACGGTAGACACGATGGTGGTCGAAGTCGAACCGAGCACGCCGATGATCAGGACGAACACGGCGCCGTCCTCCCCTTCGGCGATGATCCGCAGGCACGGCGAACCCGGCACCGGCACCGGCACTGGAACACTTTGGTCGTGTTGTACGGTGGGAGCTTGTGCACTTGGATCGAGTGGGCCGCTGCGAAGTGGGCGACGAGCGCTGTTGACGGGGCGGCGAAGTCGCAGCCGGGCTCCGTGCAAGCACAAGGGGCGTGCGGGCATGCAATCTTGTGGTCGTGGACCTGGTGGTAGGCCACCAAGCTCCCGCAGCTGTTGTGGGGGCACTCAACCGTCGCCGCTGATACGACGGCGTCCATTGCCGGGTCCTGCTCGAATCCGCCGCGGGGTTCCACGCACCTATGGCACCGGTTCCCGGGAAGCTCGGTGAGGCAGCGGCCGCAGGCCAAATGATTACCCTTGCACTGCACAAATCAAAGTTCGTGGATTCCCATTTTTGCAGTAGTGAACCCACAAAAGAAACATCAATGGAGTGTGGGAGGGAAAGGGATCGACCTTGAAGACGGGGGCTGGAGGGGCTGGGAGCGAGAAAATGCGGTGAAGCACGGTGGAGTCCATCTTCGGGGTAACGGTGACAGCTTTCCAGCATTGCGAGCGCGCGAGGAGTATGGCGTATCGATGGCCTCTCTTATCTCCTAGCCTCGAGGCTGGAGTACTCTATTTAAGGGGATGGGAAGGGATTTTGCTTAAGACGAGGAAAACCCAATATAGTACCTCCATCTCAAAGCTTAAGGCTTATATTATTTTTAGAAAGTCAAATTATGTCAAAATTGACTAAGCATTTACCGAAAATCATGGTAGTTAAAAAATGTGTATCTCCACCATCATACTATTTGAGACTATATTTGTGATGGTAATAGGCACAACTACATACACAAAAATTGACATCATCTGATTATTAGTTATTTGGACTGCGGGATGAACTTTTTGGAACTGTGCATTAAGCACCGGTAACCACTTAGGGCTTCTTTGATTCATAGGATTGACATAGGAATTATGTTGGATTTGATTCCTATGGGAAAATTTCAATCCTACACCTTTCCTATTTCTACACTCTCCACATTCCTTTGAATCAAAGCAGCCAGTGCTTCTTTGTTTTTTATATTAAGTGAAAGGACATCTAAAAAACAGGAGAAATGATCTGGAAGTGCACATAGTTTTATATAAATCAGATGGAGGGGTTACAATTACATATAGTTGGAGTATTCACTTCCGATTCACAAAAAAAAAGGAGTATTCACTTCCACGCTGCATTATTATTAAGTATAAGTACTACTACAAACAGTTCAGCACAAATATGAAACGAGGAATCCATAAAAAAATAGCAGCCGTACGAACAATCAAGTACTTTTCAGCGAAATTTATCATTCCTCATGACAAATTGACAGCTTTTTCAACTACGCAAAGTAGCAGTAGCTACATCTGCTTGCATATGTGAATGTAGAAATGCAGCTCCTTGGACGATCCAGCACCAACGAGGTATGGCCCCGGCACAACGAGGAACGACGTGAGCTCCTCAAACACGACAGCGCCCGACGACGCGCTGCCAGAAGCATCGGCAGACATCTTCACGACATCCCGCCTGCAGTCCGATTTCGAGGACGGCGGCGGGCCGTGCGCCCGGATCTTCACCCGTAGAGCGGCCACACGGATGTGGCCGAACCGACGCATACCAAAGACAAGACAATGGCCGGGCCGAGCGCGTCGATGTACGGGACGAACACGGAGCCGTCATCCCCTTCGACGACGAGCAGCCTGCACGGCGAGCACGGGTGCGTCATGGTCACCCGGAACTCTATGGACTTGCCATACTCTAACCTGTGCACCTGAATCGAGTGGGCCTCTGCGAGGTGAACGAGGAGCGCTGACGGTGGGGCGGCGAAGTCGCAGCCCTGCTCCGTGCAGTTGCACCGGCCGTGCGGGCACGCGATCTGGTGGCTTAGGGACTCGTGGTAGCTGACGATGACCCCGCAGCCGTCGTGGGAGCACATGACCTGCGCCGTTCCAGCGATGTTGTACGCGATGGCCTCCAAATTCGTAGCGTTTATTTCCATAGTGCCGTCCATCGCCGCCAATTGGTTGAATCCGGAGCCGCGCTACTCTTCTTCTGGCGCCGTTTACTTGGAACCTCGCCGACGGTGGCAGGCGGCAGGCCTCATACCACGCTGCAACTCCGATCAATATTAATTGATGGTAAAATGGATGTATCTACAACTATAATGTGTGTAGATGCATCTATATTACCATCAAATAATATGAATCGGAGGGAGTACAAGGAATGACAGTTTAGCACAAGTGACAGCAGCAAATAAAAATCAATGGACTCTCAGAGGAAAAGGGGCGACCTTGTTGAACTTGGGGCAAATCAATGGAGTCTGACAGACAAATGATGCGCGATACCTAAAGCCGGTTAGAGAGAGAGAGAGAGAGTGTGTGTGTGTGTGTGTGTGTGTCCGTGGCGGGCGGGGGGGGGGGAGAGAGTTTGTTCACTTCTTCTTGATTTAAAACGAGGATTCGTACAAGGAAATAGAGCCAGCATGCTCGGCTGGGTAGACAGCCAGGAGTGACCCCAACATGGTCGTGCCACAAGGATTCATGTCAAATGAAAAGGGCAGCATGTATCTTTGAATCTTGTCAAATCCTAGGTTTGACCAAGATAATTTAAACAAGTTTAAAACATGAAAACGAAAAGGGAAGCATGTATCCTTCTTAGTCACTATAAAATGAAGTTTTTGGGAGGTTTTTGAAATTTCCATGTTTGAAACCCAAAACCACTTCTCTTCATGCTTGACTTCATAAGACGGAGTTTAGGGGTTAGGGGGTAGATACATGATTTGTATGGTTTGATATGTCTAGACCTTGTTTATCAATTTTAATGCTTACTATATGACATAAGAAGACTATGTGATTTTGTTTTTCATTTTTCTGTATGCACTATAATAATCAATCGAGTTTTTACACCAACAGGTCTGTCACTTACGTGTGGTGCCCACGCTTGAGGTCCCACACTTCAGTGATTACAAGTCACGTGCAATAGGTAAGCAAACTCCCAACCATCTTCTTTGTCAATAGTAGACACATCAGGATGCGTATTGGAAGTATGTGGGTCCTTCTGGATCCTTCGGTTGTCCCTCTCACAAAAAAAAACAAATCTCTCTCATTCTCGGCCTCGCTCGCTCGCACCTCCTGCTCACTGACAAACCCTGCACAAAAGTCATCATCATTACCCGAAAAAGGGGAGACACCATAATGCTCTCCCTTCTTCTCTCCTTCCGAGTGATCCCTCTTCCTCCGAGTTTCACTCGACGGGCAAACACCCATGTGCTGCATAGTAATAATAAACAGGTAGTAGAAAAATTGATATACGAATCCATAATTAAATATGTTAAACTAGGGTTTTGCCCAGTTCTACAAATCAAGGGTTCAAAAAAATCCAACTACGGGGTTCGAACAACACGATTCTAATTCAAGAATTTTTTTCGACCTCATCCAAATGGCCTCAAACTATAGGGTTAGTATCTAGTGCAGTATGTGTGAAAATGTATGCACTATGTGTGCTATAAATTGTATGCCTTTCAAATTTGAACCAAATTTGAATAAGTTTGAAATATTTGAAAAGGGGCTTTTGGCTTAAACGTTTGAAACCAGAACCACTTCTCTTCATGCATGCTTGACTTCATAAGACAGAGTTTAGCTAGGGTTCGGGGGTAGATACATGATTTCCCTGGTTTGAATATATGTCTAGACCTTGTTTATCAACTTAATTGAATGCTTACTATATGACATAAGAAGACTATGTGCCTTGGTTTTTCATTTTCTGATTTTTTTAAAAAATTATGCCCATTTGAATCTTGGTAAAATCCTAGGTTTGACCATGGTTTAAACAGGTTTAAATCATGGATATGAAAAAATAAGCATCTATCCTTCTTAGTCACCCCGAAATGTAGCTCTTGGGAGGGTTTTTGAAATTTCCATGTTTGAAACAAAAAAAAATCACTTCTCTTCATGCATGCTTGACTTCATAAGACAGAGTTTAGGGTTACGGGTGTAGATATAAGCATGATTTTCTAGTTTGAATATGTCTAGACCTTGTTTATCAACTTTAATGCTAACTATAGACATAAGAAGACCATGTGCTTTGGTTTTCATTTTTCTGTTTTTTATTTATTTTATGCCCATGTATTTGAATCTTGGTCAAATCCTAGGTTTAACCAAGATTTAAACAAGTTTAAAACATGAAAATTAAAAGGTAAGCCTGTATCCTTCTTAGTCACTCTAAAATGAAGCTTTTGGGATGTTCTTGAAATTTCCATGTTTGAAACCCAAAACGACTTCTCTTCATGCTAGACTTCATAAGATCGACATGGGGTAGATACATGATTTGTCTGGTTTGGATATACCTAGACCTCGTTTATCAACTTGAATGCTTACGATATGACATATATAAGAAGACTGTGTGCTTTTGTTTTTCATTTTTCTGATTTTTTTGAATTTTGTGCCCACCCATTTGTATCTTGGTGAAATCCTAGGTTTGATAATGATTTAAACATGTTTAAAATATGAAAATGCAAATGTAAGCATGGATCCTTCTTAGTCACTCTAAAATGAAGCTTTTGGGAGGTTTTTGAAATTTCCATGTTTGAAACCCAAAACCACTTCTCTTCACATGCTTGACTTCATAAGACGACATAGTTAATTAATTTAGGGGTTAGGGGGTATAGATACATGATTTGTGTGGTTTGAATATGTATGGACCTTGTTTATCAACTTTAATGCTTACTATATGACATAAGAAAACTATTTGCTTTGGTTTTTCTTTTTTCAGATTTTTTTTTCAATTTTGATGCCCATTTGAATCTTGTCAAATCCTAGGTTTGACGACCAAGATAATTTAAACAAGTTTAAAACATGAAAATGAAAAGGGAAGCATGGATCCTTCTTAGTCACTCTAAAATGAAGCTTTTGGGAGGTTTTTCAAATTTCCATGTTTGAAACCCAAAACCACTTCTCTTCACATGCTTGACTTCATAAGAGAGAGTTTAGGGGTTAGGGGGTATAGCTACATGATTTGTCTGGTTTGAATATGTCTAGACCTTGTTTATCAACTTTAATGCTTACTAAATGACATAAGAAAACTATTTGCTTTGGTTTTTCTTTTTGCTGATTTTTTTTCAATTTTGATGCCCATTTGAATCTTGTCTAATCCTAGGTTTGACCAGGATAATTTAAACAAGTTTAAAACATGAAAATGAAAAGGGAAGCATGTATCCTTCTTAGTCACTCTAAACTCGGGTTTTGCCCAGTTCTACAGATCAAGGGTTCAAAAAAATCCAACTACGGGGTTCGAACAACACGATTCTAATCCAAGAATTTTTTTCGACCTCATCCAAATGGCCTCAAGCTATAGGGTTAGCATGTAGTGCAGTTTGTGTGACAATGTATGCACTATGTGTGCTATAACTTGTATGTCTTTCAAATTTGAACCAAATTTGAATAAGTTTGAAATATTTGAAAAGGGGCTTTTGGGAGGATTTTGAAATTTCCATGTTTGAAACCCAAAGCCACTTATCTTCATGCTTGACTTCATAAGACGGAGTTTAGGGGTTAGGGGGTAGATACATGATTTGTATGGTTTGATATGTCTAGACCTTGTTTATCAACTTTAATGCTTACTATATGACATAAGAAGACTATGTGATTTGGTTTTTCATTTTTCCGTGTTTTTATTTTTCTGCCCATTTGAATCTTTGTCAAATCCTAGGTTTCACCAAGATTTAGACAAGTTTAACACGTAAATGAGTTAACTTGGATTTCCTACCCTTGAATCCATAGGAAACTTTGTTCTAATGCACTATAATAATCAATCGAGTTTTTACACCAACAGGTCTGTCACTTACGTGTGGTGCCCACGCTTGAGGTCCCACACTTCAGTGAGCACAAGTCACGTGCAATAGGTACGCAAACTCCCAGCCATCTTCTTTGTCAAGAGAAGACGCATCAGGATGCGTATTGGAAGTCTGTGGGTCCTTCTGGATCCTTCGGTTGTCCCTCTCACAAAAAAAACAAATCTCCCTCATTCTCGGCCTCGCTCGACTCGCTCGCTCGCTCGCACCTCCTGCTCACTGACAAACCCTGCACAAAAGTCAACATCATCACCCGAAAAAGGGGAGACACCATAATGCTCTCCCTTCTTCTCTCCTTCCGAGTGATCCCTCTTCCTCCGAGTTTCACTCGACGGGCAAACACCCATGTGCTGCATAGTAATAATAAAAAGGTAGTAGAAAAATCGATATACGAATCTATAATTAAATAGGTTAAACTCGGGTTTTGCCCAGTTCTACAGATCAAGGGTTCAAAAAAATCCAACTACGGGGTTCGAACAACACGATTCTAATCCAAGAATTTTTTCGACCTCATCCAAATGGCCTCAAATTATAGGGTTAGCATCTAGTGCGGTTTGTGTGAAAATGTATGCAATATGTGTGCTATAACTTGTATGTCTTTCAAATTTGAACCAAATTTGAATAAGTTTGAAATATTTGAAAAGGGGCTTTTGGGAGGTTTTTGAAATTTCCATGTTTGAAACCCAAAACCACTTCTCTTCATGCTTGACTTCATAAGACGGAGTTTAGGGGTTAGGGGGTATAGATACATGATTTGTCCGGTTTGGATATACCTAGACCTCGTTTATCAACTTTAATGCTTACTATATAACATAAGAAAACTATTTGCTTTGGTTTTTCTTTTTGCTGATTTTTTTTTCAATTTTGATGCCCATTTGAATCTTGGTCAAATCCTAGGTTTGACCATGGTTTAAACAAGTTTAAATCATGAATATGAAAAAATAAGCATCTATCCTTCTTAGTCACCCCAAAATGTAGCTCTTGGGAGGGTTTTTGAAATTTCCATGTTTGAAACAAAAAAACCACTTCTCTTCATGCATGCTTGACTTCATAAGACAGAGTTTAGGGTTAGGGGTGTAGATATATACATGATTTTCTAGTTTGAATATGTCTAGACCCGTTTATCAACTTTAATGCTAACTATAGACATAAGAAGACTATGTGCTTTGGTTTTTCATTTTTCTGTTTTTTTCTTCGAATTTTATGCCCGTATATTTGAATCTTGGTCAAATCCTAGGTTCAACCAAGATTTAAACAAGTTTAAAACATGGAAATTAAAAGTTAAGCATGTATCCTTCTTAGTCACTCTAAAATGAAGCTTTTGGGATGTTCTTGAAATTTCCATGTTTGAAACCCAAAACAACTTCTCTTCATGCTAGACTTCATAAGATCGACGTGGGGTAGATACATGATTTGTCTGGTTTGGATATACCTAGACCTCGTTTATCAACTCGAATGCTTACGATATGACATATATAAGAAGACTATGTGCTTTTGTTTTTCATTTTTCTGGTTTTTTTTAATTTTGTGCCCACCCATTTTGTATCTTGGTGAAATCCTAGGTTTGATAATGATTTAAACAAGTTTAAAATATGAAAATGCAAATGTAAGCATGGATCCTTCTTAGTCACTCTAAAATGAAGCTTTTGGGAGGTTTTTGAAATTTCCATGTTTGAAACCCAAAACCACTTCTCTTCACATGCTTGACTTCATAAGACATAGTTAATTAATTTAGGGGTTAGGGGGTGATACGTCTCCAACGTATCGATAATTTCTTGTGTTCCATGCCACATTATTGATGTTATCTACATGTTTTATGCACACTTTATGTCATATTCGTGCATTTTCTGGAACTAACCTATTAACAAGATGCCGAAGTGCCGATTCTGCTGTTTTCTGCTGTTTTTGGTTTCAGAAATCCTAGTAAAGAAATATTCTCGGAATTGGACGAAATAAAAGCCCAGAGGCCTATTTTCTCACGAAGCTTCCAGAAGACCGAAGACGAGACGAAGAGGGGCCACGAGGGGCCCACACCCTAGGGCGGCGCGGCCCCCCCCTTGGCCGCGCGGCCCTGTGGTGTGGGGCCCTCGTGCCGCCTCTTGACCTACCCTTCCGCCTACTTAAAGCCTCCGTGACGAAACCCCCAGTACCGAGAGCCACGATACGGAAAACCTTACTGAGACGCCGCCGCCGCCGATCCCATCTCGGGGGATCCTGGAGATCGCCTCCGGCACCCTGCCGGAGAGGGGAATCATCTCCCGGAGGACTCTACACCGCCATGGTCGCCTCCGGAGTGATGAGTGAGTAGTCTACCCCTGGACTATGGGTCCATAGCAGTAGCTAGATGGTTGTCTTCTCCCCATTGTGCTATCATTGTCGGATCTTGTGAGCTGCCTATCATGATCAAGATCATCTATATGTAATTCTATATGTTGCGTTTGTTGGGATCCGATGAATAGAGAATACTTGTTATGTTGATTATCAAAGTTATGCTTATGTGTTGTTTATGATCTTGCATGCTCTCCGTTATTAGTAGATGCTCTGGCCAAGTAGATGCTTTTAACTCCAAGAGGGAGTACTTATGCTCGATAGTGGGTTCATGCCTGCATTGACACCGGGACGAGTGACGGAAAGTTCTAAGGTTGTGTTGTGCTTGTTGCCACTAGGGATAAAACATTGATGCTATGTCTAAGGATGTAGTTGTTGATTACATTACGCACCATACTTAATGCAATTGTCTGTTGCTTGCAACTTAATACTGGAGGGGGTTCGGATGATAACCTCGAAGGTGGACTTTTTAGGCATAGATGCGGTTGGATGGCGGTCTATGTACTTTGTCGTAATGCCCAATTAAATCTCACTATATTCATCATAATATGTATGTGCATTGTCATGCTCTCTTTATTTGTCAATTGCCCAACTGTAATTTGTTCACCCAACATGATGTTCGTCTTATGGGAGAGACACCTCTAGTGAACTGTGGACCCCGGTCCAATTCTCTTTACTGAAATACAATCTACTGCAATACTTGTTTTTACTTTTTTTCTCTGCAAACAATCATCTTCCACACAATACGGTTAATCCTTTGTTACAGCAAGCCGGTGAGATTGACAACCTCACTCGTTTCGTTGGGGCAAAGTACTTTGGTTGTGTTGTGCAGGTTCCACGTTGGCGCCGGAATCCCTGGTGTTGTGCCGCACTACATCTCGCCGCCATCAACCTTCAACGTGCTTCTTGGCTCCTCCTGGTTCGATAAACCTTGGTTTCTTTCGAGGGAAAACTTGCTGCTGTGCGCATCATACCTTCCTCTTGGGGTTGCCCAACGAACGTGTGAAATACACGCCATCAAGCACATTTTCACGGCGCCGTTGCCGGGAGATCAAGACACGCTGCAAGGGAGTCTCCACTTCTCAATCTCTTTACTTTGTTTTTGTCTTGCTTTATTTTATTTACTACTTTGTTTGCTGCACTAAATTAAAATACAAAAAAATTAGTTGCTAGTTTTACTTTATTTGCTATCTTGTTTGCTATATCGAAAACACAAAAAAATTAGTTTACTTGCATTTACTTTATCTAGTTTGCTTTAATTACTGTTGCTAAAATGGCCAACGCTGAAAATACTAAGTTGTGTGACTTCACAACCACAAATAATAATGATTTCTTATGCACACCTATTGCTCCACCTGCTACTACAGCATAATTCTTTGAAATTAAACCTGCTTTACTCAATCTTGTTATGAAAGATCAATTTTCTGGAAATAGTTCTGATGATGCTGCTGCCCATCTTAATAATTTTGTTGAAATATGTGAAATGCAAAAATATAAAGATGTAGATGGTGACATTATAAAATTAAAATTGTTCCCTTTCTCATTAAGAGGAAGAGCTAAAGATTGGTTGCTATCTCTGCCTAAGAATAGTATTGATTCATGGACTAAATGCAAGGATGCTTTTATTGGTAGATATTATCCCCCTGCTAAAATTATATCTTTGAGGAGTAGCATAATGAATTTTAAACAATTAGATACTGAACATGTTGCTCAAGCTTGGGAAAGAATGAAATCTCTAGTTAAAAATTGCCCAACTCATGGACTGACTACTTGGATGATCATCCAAACCTTCTATGCAGGACTAAATTTTTCTTCAGGGAATTTATTGGATTCAGCTGCTGGAGGTACCTTTATGTCCATCACTCTTGGTGAAGCAACAAGGCTTCTTGATAATATGATGATCAACTACTCTGAATGGCACACGGAAAGAGCTCCACAAGGTAAGAAGGTAAATTCTGTTGAGGAATCCTCTTCCTTGAATGATAAAATTGATGCTATTATGTCTATGCTTGTGAATGGTAGATCTAATGTTGATCCTAATAATGTTCCGTTAGCTTCATTAGTTGCTCAAAATTCTAGGCCATATCCTGCTAATGGTAATACTTATGGTAGATATGAGGGAAGGATGCTAGATATTGAAAGATCCACTAAAAACTTTATGCAATCGCAATATGAGCAAAATCAATTGTTTACTAAAACTATGAATGAGCAATCTATCTTATTGAAGAATATAGGAAATCAACTTGAAAATCTGAATAGGGAAATCTCGGGGTTGCAAACTAAACTTGCCAGTCTTGAAACCCGAATCTCATACATGTCTGCATCACAATCTTCTTTAATCAATAAAATGGCTGCTAAACCTGAGGATTTAGATGATAAAATTACTACTACAGCAAATGCCATTCAAGTTAGAATTAATGAGAATATAAGATTAATGGCTGAACTGCGTGCTAGGTGGGATAGAGAAGAAAATGAAAAACTAGCTAAAGAGAAGAATATAGCTAAAGTTTGGACTATTACCACCACTAGTAATGCTAATGCTACACATGTTGCTGCACCTCCTACTCATACTAATAAAAGAATTGGTGTTAGCAATGTTTCCACTTCTCATGCAAAGCGCGAAAAACTGCCTGAAACTGCTAAAACTGCTGAAACTGCCTGTGATAAAGCTGCTGAAATTTTTTCCAACATTGGGGATGATGATCCCATTGCTTTAGATTATAATGGTTTGAATTTTGATGATTGCCACATCTCTGAAGTTATAAAGTTCTTGCAAAAACTTGCTAAAAGTCCTAATGCTAGTGCTATAAATTTGGCTTTCACAAAACATATTACAAATGCTCTCATAAAAGCTAGAGAAGAGAAACTAAAACTTGAAACTTCTATTCCTAGAAAGCTAGAGGATGGTTGGGAGCCCATCATTAAAATGAGAGTTAAAGATTTTGATTGTAATGCTTTATGTGATCTTGGTGCAAGTATTTACGTTATGCCTAAAAAAGTCTATGATATGCTTGACTTGCCACCATTGAAAAATTGTTATCTGGATGTTAATCTCGCTGATAATGCTAAAAAGAAACCTTTGGGGAAAGTTGATAATGTTCATATTATGGTTAACAATAACCTTGTCCCCGTTGATTTTGTTGTCTTGGATATTGAATGCAATGCATCTTGTCCAATTATATTGGGAAGACCTTTTCTTCGAACTGTTGGTGCTATTATTGATATGAGGGAAGGCAATATAAAATATCAATTTCCTCTCAAGAAAGGTATGGAACACTTCCCTAGAAAGAGAATGAAGATACCTTATGATTCTATTATTAGAACAAACTATGATGTTGATGCTTCATCTCTCGATGTTACTTGATACACACTTTCTGCGCCTAGCTGAAAGGCGTTAAAAAAAGCGCTTATGGGAGACAACCCATGTTTTTACCTACAGTACTTTGCTTTTATTTTGTGTCTTGGAAGTTGTTTACTACTGTAGCAACCTCTCCTTACCTTAGTTTTGAGTTTTGTTGTGCCAAGTTAAGCCGTTGATAGAAAAGTAAGTACTAGATTTGGATTACTACGCAGAAACAGATTTTTACCTGTCACGAATTTGAATAGATCTCTCTGTAGGTAACTCAGAAAAATCTGCCAATTTTCGTGTGTGATCCTCAGATATGTACGCAACTTTCATTCAATTTGAGATTTTTCATCTGAGCAAGTTAAGTGCCCCTAAAAAATTCGTCTTTACGGACTGTTCTATTTTGACAGATTCTGCCTTTTATTTCGCATTGCCTCTTTTGCTATGTTGAATGGATTTCTTTGTTCCATTAACTGTTCAGTAGCTTTAGGTAATGTCCAGAAGTGTTAAGAATGATTGTGTCACTTGCTGAACATGTGAATTTTTGATTATGCACTAACCCTCTAATGAGTTTGTTTTGAGTTTGGTGTGGAGGAAGTTTTCAAGGATCAAGAGAGGAGGATGATACAATATGATCAAGAAGAGTGAAAAGTCTAAGCTTGGGGATGCCCCCGTGGTTCATCCCTGCATATTTCAAGAAGACTCAAGCATCTAAGCTTGGGGATGCCCAAGGCATCCCCTTCTTCATCGACAACTTATCGGGTCACCTCTAGTGAAACTATATTTTTATTCCGTCACATCTTATGTACTTTACTTGGAGCGTCTGTGTGCTTTTATTTTCATTTTGTTATCTTAGTTCTTTGAATAAATTGGATCATACCTTGTGTGGGAGAGAGACACGCTCCGCTTTTTCATATGAACGCTAGTGTTCTTCGCTTTTACTTTTAATGTTCATGGCGAAAGTTAAAAGCTGCTGCATTTATTGCTATTTGGTTGGAAACAAGAAATGCTTCATGTGGTAATTGGTATATTGTCTTGAATAATTTGATACTTGGCAATTGTTGTGCTCAAATAGATCATGTTTAAGCTCTTGCATCATGTACTTTGCACCTATTAATGAAGAACTACCATAGAGCTTATTGAAATTTGGTTTGCATGATTGGTCTCTCTAAAAGTCTAAATATTTTCTGGTGAAGTGTTTGAACAACAAGGAAGACAGTGTAGAGTCTTATAATGCTTGCAATATGTTCTTATGTAAGTTTTGCTGTACCGGTTCATACTTGTGTTTGTTTCAAACAACCTTGCTAGCCAAAAGCCTTGTATCGAGAGGGAATTCTTCTCGTGCATCCAAAACCTTGAGCCAAAACCTATGCCATTTGTGTCCACCATACCTACCTACTATGTGGTATTTCTCTGCCATTCCAAAGTAAATTGCTTGAGTGCTACCTTTAAAATTTCATTTCTTGTCTTTGCAATATATAGCTCATGGGAAAATAGCCTTAAAAACTATTGTGGTAAAGAACATGTAGCTTA
This sequence comes from Lolium rigidum, assembly GCF_022539505.1. Classification (NCBI taxonomy): domain Eukaryota; kingdom Viridiplantae; phylum Streptophyta; class Magnoliopsida; order Poales; family Poaceae; genus Lolium; species Lolium rigidum. Next base: position 215,701,682 of record NC_061513.1, on the reverse strand, counting down.
TGTATCTTATTTCTTATAAGTTGCTTGTTGAGCGGTAACCATGTTTCTGGGGACGCCATCAACTATTACACCTTTGTTGAATATCATGTGAGTTACTATGCATGTTTGTCTTGTCTGAAGTAAGGGCGATTTATCATGATTAAATGGTTTGAGTATGCATATTGTTAGAGAAGAACATTGGGCCGCTAACTAAAGCCATGAATCATGGTGGAAGTTTCAGTTTGGACATTAATCCTCAATCTCTTATGAGAATATTATCTGTTGTTGAATGCTTATGCATTAAAGAGGAGTCCATTATCTCGTTTTCTATGTTGTCCCGGTATGGATGTCCTTAGTTGAGATCTATCAAAAACGAGAAATCCAATGCGATTTATCTCCTTGGACCTTTGTACAGGGCGGCATAGAGGTACCCCTTTGTGACACTTGGTTGAAACATATGTTATGCAATGATAATCCATGTAAATCCAAGCTAATTAGGACAAGGTGCGAGCACTATTGTTATTCTATGCATGAGGCTTGCAACTTATAGGATGTCTTATGCATAACACATATGAATTATCACTACCGTTGACAAAATTGTTTCTATGTTTTCAAAATAAAAGCTCTAGCACAAAAATAGTAATCCATGCTTCCCTCTGCGAAGGGCCATTCTTTTACTTTATGTTGAGTCAGTTTACCTACTTCCTTCTATCTTAGAAGCAAACACTTGTGTCAACTGTGTGCATTGATTCCTACATACTTGCTTATTTTCATTCATCATATTACTTTGTGTTGACAATTATCCATGAGATATAAATGTTGAAGTTTAAAGCAACCGCTGAAACTTATATCTTCCTTTGTGTTGCTTCAAAACTTTCTACTAAGAATTTATTTCTTTATGAGTTAACTCCTATGCAAGTCTTATTGATGCTTGTCTTGAAAGTACTATTCATGAAAAGTTTTTGCTATATGATCAGTTGTTTAGTCATTGTCTTTACCATTGCTTTGAATCACTTCATTCATCTCATATGCTTTACAATAGTATTGATCAAGATCATGTTGGTAGCATGTCACTTAAGAAATTATCCTTGTTATCGTTTACCTACTCGAGGGCGAGTAGGAACTAAGCTTGGGGATGCTTGATACGTCTCCAACGTATCTATAATTTCTTATGTTCCATGCTAGTTTTATGACAATACCTACATGTTTTATTCATACTTTATATCGTTTTGATGCATTTTCCGGAACTAACCTATTAACAAGATGACGAGGTGCCAGTTCCTGTTTTCTGCTATTTTTGGTTGCAGAAAGGCTGTTCGGGCAATATTCTCGGAATTCGACGAAACAAAAGCCAAACATCTTATTTCACCGAGACGGACCAGAACACCGAAGGGGAGACGGAGAGGAGGCCCAGGGCCCCCACACCATAAGGCGGCACGGGTGGCCCCCTGGCGGAGTCGGGGGAGCCAGGGGCTCCCTCCCCACATCTGGGCGCGGCCAGATGTGGGGAGGGAGCCTCTGGCTCCCCCGACTCCGCCCTTTCGCCTATATATTCCCTCGCGACGGAAAACCCTACAACAATTGACGAAACTCCAGAAAGACTCCAGGGGCGCCGCCGCCATCGCGAAACTCCGTTTCGGGGGACAGAAGTCTCTGGTCCGGCACGCCGCCGGGACGGGGAATTGCCCCGGAGTCATCTCCATCGACACCACCGCCATCTTCATCGCCGTTGCTGTCTCCCATGATGAGGAGGGAGTAGTTCTCCCCCGAGGCTAAGGGCTCTACCGGTAGCTATGTGGTTCATTTCTCTCTCCCATGGTGTGATCTTTATGAATATGTAGATGTTACTCTTGTCTATTATGCACTCTAGAGGTTACTTTAATATGAACTCCGGATGTTGTGGAGCTTGTTTACTCTGGCTTGAGGGAGCTCTTGTAGCCCTACACAATGAATGGTGTTTGTTATCCAACAAGAGAGTGTTTGAGAGTAGCACTTATTTGTTCATCTATGTGATCATAGGCTTTGCAATCTAGATGTCATATGCTATTCAAGTGTTTTATTATGTGAACTTTGGAGTTACTTTGACCTCGGTGTAATGGTGACAGTGTGTGCGCCGTGTGTAACTCCCTTATAAATTGTGGTGTGTTAGTACCTCCTATGAATGCTCACGGTGACAGTGTGAGGTGTTTATTAGTACTTGGGAATACGCCTTTGAGGTGTGCTTTTGCACACTTTCCCAATGAATTTGAGTTCTTTATCCAATAGGAGAGTAGTATGATGAAGTGCTTATATTTATATTCAATTATGATTGCAATGTTGAGAGTGTCCACTAGTGAAAGTAGGATCCCTAGGCCTTGTTTCCAAATACTGCAAACATCACTTATTTACTGTTTTACTGCATCTTTACTTCCTGCAATATTTACTTCAGATCGCAATTACCGTTTACCACCATCTATACCACCTGCGTTTTATTATCTCTTCGCCGAACTAGTGCGCCTATACATCTGACAAGTGTATTAGGTGTGTTGGGGACACAAGAGACTTCTTGTATCTTAATTGCAGGGTTGCTTGAGAGGAATATCTCTGACCTCTACCTCCCTGAGTTCGATAAACCTTGGGTGATTCACTTAAGGGAAACTTGCTGCTGTTCTACAAACCTCTGCTCTTGGAGGCCCAACACTGTCTACATGAATAGAAGCGTGCGTAGACATCAGAGGCTGCCTCCGAGCGACTTGGCTCAACAGCGTCGGCCACTGCCTGCTGCAGCCCAGGCGTAGTAAGCGTAAAAGGAGCAGCCTCCCTTGCAACCACATCAAGAACAGCAGCTGCGGGTGGGCGAGGCTGCACCAGCGAAGAGCTCTCCACAACGGAAACAATAGGCAGACAAGGCGCCGCAATCAAGCCAGGAGAAACAACACGAGCCCTGCTAACAATCTCAATCGCCTTGGGAGTCTTCGGATACGGGTTGAAAGGAGTAACAGCATAGATGGTAGCATGGTTCTCCCCAAGACAAGCTGCAACACCCTTCCCATGCGACGAAGAAGCGGAAGATGGTGGGAGAGAAGGGTCCACATCCATGTTATTCGAAGGAGAGGTATCCTGGATCGCAGCCCCGGGATTAGTATCCGAGCCTTTTGACTGTCCAGCACCATCATTGCCCGGATCATCTCCTTTACGACGCCAAAAGTAAGGAACAAAAGAAACATCTGGCACGAAATCCGGCTGCTCCTGGAGGAACAAAAAATCATAGACCTTAAAATCGACAGCCACCGTGACCCCAAGACAATAACGACCCTGCTTATCGACCCTCTGCTGGAGATTCTTTGGGTCCATCATGGCCATCCGAAGACGAACCACACCACAGCTGCGTAAGGTGACTAGGTCCACATCCACCGGGTACCAATAAGAGAAGCCGTTGCCCATAAACCGAGGAAATGGCGAACTGTGTGAGGTACCCCGTCAACATGTACCCAAACCTTCTGAAGCTCATGCTTGTGCTGAACATCCTGGACCTGCCAAGCAGTGATAGTCATCTGAGAGGTAGAAGAAGGGACCCCCATCTGCATACCATCCATCCTCTTAAGATCATCGGCGGAAGGAAAGCTGACCAAGAAGGCGTCCGCCCCATGAGGGATTGCTTCCCATTTCCACTGTGAGCTCAGGTGGCAAATTCTTGCAAGAAGTTTCTCAATCTCTACCGCCGGCACCGGCTCTCCAACAATTTTAACAAGAGCCGTAGGAGAACCTTTGGGAGCAAGATGCGCTTTATAAGCACTCCCCGGAAGCTTAAGAAAAAGGGATTCCTCACATCCAGAACCTGCGACAAAGGAAAGATGTCTTGGCATTTTCAAAGTGGGACAACGCAGTGTTGGGTGAGCACCATTATCACACACGAGGCAGTAGTGTTGCACTTTGCAGTGTTTCGATGCATGGGTATCAACAACACATTTCCAACACTTGACAGCCTTCTTCGCTGGATCGACATCGGACTCGGGAAGCAACTCAGATTGAACAGGAGGAACAGGTACACCCATACTAGAAGGGCCACCATTCGCCATAAACTCACCAAAACCAGGAACATGAGGCGGAACAAACGGCTCTTGCTGTTGCTGCTGCTCTACAGGCTGAACGGGCCCTGTTGCACAGCGGCACCTTGCTGCCCATTCTTCTTCTTCTTGCTCTTTGGCTTTGCGGCATTTACATTCTGGACAGCCGGCCCTGGTAATTGTTGCTGAAATTGAGGATAGAACGGAGGCTGGAACTGCCCCGCTTGTTGGTACCCGGGTTGCTGGAAGAAGGGTGGTCCTTGATGAAAACCAACCGCAGGCTGCTGGTACGTCGGAGGCATGTATGCCGGCGGTCCCGGCTGACGCGAGGGCGGCTGCAGCGGAAAGACCGGCATCGCCTGGGAGTGCCCTGCCCCGAACAGCAGCGGCTGTTGCGCGGGAGCTTGACCTCCAACAGGCGCCATGGCCGGAGGGCGACCAGGGTTCGGCAGCGAGGGCGGCTGCAGGGGAGGGGGCGCGCCAGGCGCCTGGGGCCGGGGACCCTGCACCTGCCCAGCCATGCCCAACCCACCCTGAGGTCGCTGCCCAGCCATAGGCCGCGGCAACCCGGTGGCGATGACCGCGGCGAAGGAGCGATCGAACGGAAACGGAGAGGAGGAGGTTGCCGGCTGAACCGAAAGAGGAGGAGGAGCCGGCGATGAAGAAGAAGGGCCCGGCCACGACGGCGGAGGATGCAGGGACGGCGGTGGCGACGAGGCAGACGGAGGCGAGGTCGAGGGAACGATTGATGAGGGAGCCGTCGCCCTAGGGTCGTCCAACTTGCCCCACAGCGATCGAAACCGACGGACCAAATGTTGAAAACCGAAACAGCGGCTCCGAGCTGTGCCATGCAAGGGAGCTGCATGCGCGGGATCACCGCCCGTAACGGCCGCGGAAACGACGCGCTGGACAACGGTCTGCAGGCGCGGCGCTGGCTCCGTCTCCGGCGAAGAAGCCAGTGAGCCGAGGTGCAGGAAGTCACCAAGGACCGGCGGAGGCATGACGCGTCGACGGGGCACAGGTCCGCGCCAAGAGCCGGCCCGCGGCGGCCGAGAAAGGGAGAGACCGGTCGGCGAGGACGACGCCGACCGCCGTCGCACCTCCGAACCCGACGCCGCCCTGGAAGACCGCGTTGGAGACGTCGACGAACCAGCCGGCCTTGGGGAAGAACCAGCCAACGAAGACGACGAACCAGCGGAGTCAGCAGCTCTACGCTCCCAGAACCTTGACGCCGGCGTTGGGAATCCAACGTCCGTCCAGAACTCCTGTACCAGCTGCTCGCGGGACTTCCGCGGACGCCGAGCATCCGCATCCTCGGCGCTATGCGAAAGCACCTCGGAGGACTCCTCCGGCGCGAGCATCTCTTCACCATAACTGTGCGCATATAGGGACTCGAGGCAGGAGAACCTAGAACCCACGGTGGCGGAGCCCCAGGCCGGCGGAGCCAAGGTCCTCCGGCGACCTACCGAGCGCATCGCTTTGCGTGGTTGTATTCAATAAGCTATGTATGTAGGTGTGTATACATATTAGTCTTAGCTTCTTAGGGGCCTCTTTCGTCACATCGCCCAAGGGCCACAAGAAAGATAGAACCGGCCCTGCCTCCAGGAGCCTGCGAGTCTTGTGTGGCGCCAAGGCCCGGGTCTTCTTCCCTGCATGCGGGCTGCTCCGGCCCTGAGGATCATGGCGATGTACCTAGTCTCTGCAACTCGCAACTCCAGACCTTCCCGTTCACGGAAGCAGGTGGCTTTCTTCGACCGGTGACATTTCTGGACAACCTTGTATCGGTGACAATTGATGCCTGGCAGCAGTTCTGCACTCACGGTTGTTTGTAGGAGCTGGGCCTCCGTAAGATAGTTTGATCCTCCCTGGTGTGCAGGTCACTCGTGTTTGTGCTAGATGTTTGCTCCTCTTTGTTGTTCTTAGGGCGTTGTCTGTAATCTTTGTGCTTGTTTCCTTTTTGTAAGCTGTGTTTCAGAACCTTTTACTCGTGCGTGCCATATGTGGCTTATTTAATTTTAAGCTGGGCTTCACAGCCTGATGTTGAAAAAAATCTCACGATTAGTAGAGAAATATCTATGGAGAAGGCTGTCAACAAATGGTTATGGCAAACTACATCAATTTCTGCTCTCGATCGAAGATCTGCTCGTGGGTGTTCAGTCAATTTCAGGGCCATGTCCAGCAAATGGAACTCAACCTGTCATCATAAGGAGATGACATGATTCAGTTTAAGTGCATCTATGTTGAATAAAGGCGGTGGTCCTAGGGTCTCTCTTGCGTGAAGAGGAAGACCTACCGGAGGCCTGGACTCGTGATCTAGCCGGAGTGTTGAGTTCCGGAAGGCTCCGCCGGCGAATGTAACAGTGTTTTTTGCCTGGAGTTTGCTGGATCGGTGGTATTCGGTCGTGCGCACCCATGCTTTTATTCCGACCGATTGGTTCTGGAGGGAGCGGCGCGAAGCTCTTTTTCTGTGTTGACATCAAGTGACTATGGATCCATGATGAAATTCGGAAGAAGAGAAGTTCATGAAGGCCGGAGGGGAGGACTAGCTAAGGGAGGTTCAAGTCTCCGCGCTGTTGAGGGACTTTCTTGGTGTTCCGGGCTTCACAGCAGCGGTATGAAAGTGGGAGCGACAACACAGGTGAAGTTCAGAGTCCTACCTTTCAGGGTGAAAACCCAAGGTCTGGCCTTAACTGGTTGTGCCTGGCAATGACCTTGTTGGAGGTATTGTTTTGAGAGCGGGGGACTATCTTCAGGGTGAAAACCTAAGATCGTTGATCGGGCGACGATGGTGTTAGCGCACTGTTCCCTTCTTGGAGGCGTCGTTTTTGGAGATTCTGTATTTCAGGTGTTGTCTTGGCGGTGGATGTATTGCTGTTGTTAGGCCTGAGATACTGTAGCGGGACTTTTGTTTCTTAGTTTTCTTTTCCTTTTTTTGACTGTGTGCATCCGTAGTGCCATTAGGGTGGTGCGTTGTTGCAGAGGCTGGGTGTAATTGGTATCGTTTTGATATTAACTAGCATAGTGGCCTCGCAAATGCGAGGGCATCAGTGTTAATATGCTAAAATTTCTGAAAAAAATCATTAATGCATATATTTTCCTCTATTTTGGTCAAAGTTTATTTTTTACTTATGACAAATGGTAAAAGTACACTTATTTGCGCATTTTATAGAAAATAGTATCATGGTATATATGATGAAACTATCGCTTTAAGACAGATCTAAGGATACTAATTTAGTTTCATAAATTTCTTTGTCAATAAAGTTTGGACAAAAAATATTATGTTTGACTTCATAACAAAGTCTAAAAGTACAATTATTCGTGGACGGAGGAGTTTGTCTGCAGATTGATCCTAGCCAATATGCACTCATGTTTTTTAAATACCGAACCTTACTATTGTTGGACCAATACGTGCCAGAATTCCTCATTATGTACAACGGAGCTGATCGGTTAGAGTCAAGTGAGACCGGTTCAGAAAAAATGGATGATAATATCAAGGGCATATTGTACGTCTTCTTCTTTTTTGCGTGCTGCTGGTGCACGTCTGTTCTGTTATGGCTGTACTTAGGAGTCTGAAATCCGTCTCTCATGTGCAGATTTGAAGAAAAGAATCTTTATATTCATAGTTAAAGAAGGCAATTTTGACGCTCTCGCTATTATTCGTAAATTGTGGGAAACCAAAAGATTCACCAATATCTCTTCCTTAAACGTGGATGATTAGACAAACTCAAATACATCAGGTCCAAAAAAAGCCTTCTATGCGTCGGTGGGTACACATTTGTTTTGTAGTTGGAGACTGCCTTTATTTTATTTTTTTCTTTGATATATGTTATCTTACTTTAAAAGAGACGTTTCTATGCCATAAGTTAACTTATGTACATGTATGTTGTATGTAACACTTCTTATCTTTTAATCTCAGTCGTTAATATTAAAATCATCGGTTTATTTTTTTTAGCATATGTGGATTAACCTGTTGTCTTAAAAACATTGTTATATTTTTAGTTTATAAATAAATATTCTAATATTAAAATTTCTAAACGAACCAATATATTTGAAGAACTCAAATTAGATTTTTCGCTTAGTTGATGTAAGACCAATCTTTTTAAATAGTTTTATTTTGAGAAATATTTTTAATGATGAGAAAATTCGGATGTTACCATGCTCAGGGCCCGAGGTACATACACACTTACGGCCTGGTCGCCTGGCCGCCTACGCTTCAAGCCCACACAAAAAGACCTCTTTTCAATTATTTTGCTAAGCTTCATGTCTAGATCTAATACAAAAAAAATCTCCTACTATGTACACAGCTTACTGTATCGGTGTACCTTATATATTTGAAGAACTCAAATTAGATTTTTCGCTTTGTTGATGTAAGACCAATCTTCTTAAATAGTTTTATTTTGAGAAATATTTTTAAGGATGAGAAAGTTCGGATGTTACCACGCCAAGGGCCCGAGGTGCATACACTCTTACGACCTGGCCGCCTATGCTTCGAGGCCACACAATGGGACTTCTTTTCAATTATTTTGCTAAGCTTCATGACTGGATCTAGTACAATTTTTTTGACGTACTATGTACACATATTACTATGTCGGTGTATCTGCATTACGAGATAAAATCTCAATCTATATGCATCTAGAATTGTAGGGGTTTCCTACTGGTTGAGTAATTTTTTTTAGGATGTCCTAATCCACCACGATCTGTGTTTCTGGTCAAGAGTTTTTCCTAGATTTATTATTATGTTAATACGTGTGAAACGTATGCATCTTGCATATATGCAGTAGTTGGAACCACATGCCAGCAGGTCTTTGCTCCTTCCAGTCCTACGTGCAGGAAACTAAATACTCATGATTGCGTCTATCTAAGAGCATCTCCAGTCGCGTACCCCAAACCATCCCCCAAAGGGATTTGGGGCGCGCCGGACAAAAAAAGCGTTCCAATTGCGTCCTCCAAAGCCCTTTTTTGTCCGGCGCGCCCCTATACGGTGTCCGGCGCCCCGAGCCCGTCCCCGTCCCACGGGGGACGCACCGGGGACGCCGGACACAACGAAAAGCGAGGCGGGGAGTGGCGGGGCCGACCCGTCAGCGGCACAATTAATTTAAACCTAACCGTCGCCTACCTCGCGACGGAAGTTATTGGCGCGCAGCGACGGTGCAGTCCCCGCAGAGGGCGCAGCGACGCGTCCCGTCGCGTCTAGCTCTGCGTGCCGGCGTTAATGAGCGCCACCGCTCCTCCGCCTCCCTCCGGCCTATAAAAAGGGGCGCCTCTCATCGTCCCTCTCACACACAAACCCTAGCGCCTCTCTCCCAAACCCTAGCCGCCACCATCTCTCAACAAGACTCGACGCTATGTCTGGTAGAGGCGGAGGCCGACCTCGCGGCCGTGGTCGTGGTCGTGGTCGTGGCCGCGGCATAGCTGAACGCTCGCCGTCGCCTCCCACGCCGTCGTCTTCATCGTCGGAGATGGACGTGGAGCCGGACGTCCTGTTCGAGTTCGTCCACGTCCTCGAGGGCGACCCGCGCGGCATCCAGAGGCTGCCGGACTCCTGCGCCGAGTACGTCGGCGGCGTACGCCCGCGCACGATGCATCTGCGGGAGCATTCGTGCGGCTACTGCCGGTGGATCGTCAAGGCGATCTACGACGCGCGCGGCAAGATGTACCTCAACATCGGCCGGGAGAAGTTCGCGCGCCACCACAGCCTCGAAGCCGGCTTCATCCTCGTGTTCTCCTACTTCGGCAACAGGGACATGAGCGTCAAGGTCTTCGACGAGAGGCGCTGCCTCCGGGACTACCACGTCGGCAGGGACGACGACAGCACCGACGAGGAGGACGACTGAATGAGTGTATTAGTTTGTGGAAATTGAAATAAAAATGCCAGAAAAATTATTTTAAATGTTTGGGGGCGGCGTTTGGGGGACGCGGCTGGGGAGCGACGTCCCCCAAACGCGGCACGAACGAAACACGTCCCCCAAACGCTCAATCCGGCGCGGTTTGGAGTACGGTTTTGGGGACGCGACTGGAGATGCTCTAACCATTTAGGAAATGACTCGTTGACATATATATCCGGATCCTGGGAAACGCTCTCCTCTCTACGTCCGGGACTGTTACGTTGATACCTTTTTTTTAATCGATTGACCTTTCTTTTTTAAGAGAACATATCACCAACGTGACAGGTTGAACATGGTTATAGTTACGTAACTTTGTATAACTTTAAATCTCAACCGTTATAATTAGGATGGACCAGTAGAGTAATTAAAGTATATGTGGATTAACATGGTGTCTCTATTTCAACATCTGTATTTTGAGAGAACATATCACCAACGTGACAGGTTGAACATGGTTATAGTTACGTAACTTTGTATAACTTTAAATCTCAACCATTATAATTAGGATGGACCAGTAGAGTAATTAAAGTATATGTGGATTAACGTGGTGTCTCTATTATTTCAACATCTGTATTTTGCTTTTAGTATATAATAGATAGATATATTCCCTTTATCGAAAAAAGTGCATCTATGTGACAGCCAGAGCCCAAATGAATCATTGAAGGATCTTGCTTAAGATCTGCACGTGATTTTCCCGCGTATTAACAAGAAGATTCATAGGTCATCTCCCTCACTGACTTCAATGTGGGATAGAGATATTTTTTCCCGTCAATTTCCTTTCCCCAGACTTATTACGAGGAATTAGGCTCCCTTTCTCCCCTTTCTCATCCTTAATCAAATCCCATAACCACGAATCATACATTTAATTTTAATTCAAGTCCCCTACCCAGGGTTTCGGTTACCGGTCGGTAAATCTAGTTACCGGCCGGCAACAGAGTTTCCCGAGCACCCACGGTAAACGGGCAAACCGAGAAAAAAATCCCGACTCTTTTGAATTTAAATGTTTAATAATAGGATAAATAGACTGCAACTCTTTGTTATATTGCCCCTACCTCATTAACTCGCAGTCCCTACTTTTAATTCCCTCCAACCAAAGCCATGCTATATAAAGTGTGAGACGGAGAGGATAGTAGGCCTTGCCTCGCCGACGCTGCATCTTGATCCATGGCCAAACCAGATCCTTAGCCCCGCCACCACTGCCTATCACCCCCTCCAGTGCCCGCTCCACATCTGGAATCTTCTCAGATCTGATTTCCCCTTGGTTGACCTCGTTGATCCGGTTAGAATGTGTCACGCCAGTTCGGTTCAGCAGATTCGCCTGCAGTGGACGCGGATTAGGGATGAGAGGACTCGGGCGATGTAGTATGCTTTGTTTAGCGGGAATCGTTCCAAAGTGACGAACTCCCAGTACTTCACTGTATTGTCAAAGTGGATGCGATTCGTACGGAATAGCTAGTCTTCGTTCTGGCTGCCCTTGATGTTCAGTTTAGTCGACATGGTAGCTGGTAGTCTTAGGCTTGCCGTGATGATTGTAAAGGACGGTGTCTGAGTGGGTCCACACCTCAGCGTGGTTATACCCGATTTGAGATTAATATCTGAGCAAATGTCCTTGATTTTTTTTCTTGACTTGCTAATTGATTGTTAAGTGTTCGTCGCTTTTTTGGTTTATATTGAACAGATGCAAAGTATGAGTTTTGTTCTTGGTCGTTTGCTGTGATGAATCACAAGGACAGTATATGAGTAAGGCCGCTCTTGAGAAAGACCTTCTTCCTTAATTGTGCATCCTAATCTTTTTTTAAATATAAGGCACAAGTTTTTTAAAAAAAATAGGATGCATCCTAATCTGATCATACATTGTGAGCAAACAGGCTCACATGTCCGTGCTTTTCCACTTAAAATTTTGACCTTCAGTGAGCGCTCCACAATGGTGCTCTTCTTGAAATGTAGACCAAATACTTCAGTTAGTTCATTGCTTCATTAAGTTCTCCTTGCCTGCTTGTATGCTGTGATGAATCAGAAGGAAAGTATCTGAGTAAGGTAGCTCTTGAAAGAGGCCTCATTCACTGATTATACTACATCCTAATCTGATCAAGGGACAAGAGAAAGATAAGGGCCCGGCGTCGACTACCACGGGGAAGGGCTCCAAGGGGACGACCACGGGCGGGCAAGGTTCCATGTTGGCGCCGCCGCCAGGGAATGGGAAGGAAGCTGGCTCTTCCTCGTTTGACCAATATGGGTCCAATCTGCGGAGAGACACTTTGCCGTTCTCCTTCCCCGCGCTCGAGGGGCATGGAGGAGGAAAGGTGCTGCTGGTGGCGGAGGGTGACGAGGTTGGGCTGCCGGGACTGGAAGGGTCTTCTGTCTCGACCGTGACTGACCCGCTCTCCTCCTGGTCGGTGGATAGCCCATCCTCTCAGGGCCCACCGGCCAAGATGGCAAGGCTGGAGCGTGTGTCGGAGTCGCAGCCGAAGGGGAAGGAGCTGGTTGGGGAGGCGAAAGGAACGGAGGAGGAAGGGGAGCTGGTGATGTCGGAAGATGAGACGGGTGGGGGGCAGCGACAGCAGGGGTCGGTGCTCCAAGACCTGCAGAAGGAGGCGCAGGTGGGGACGCCGATGGCTCGTGGGCCGCGCTCCATGGCCATTCCCTACGTGCGGAAGTCGACGCCGGCGACCGCGTCCGTCGTACGCAAGAGCGCGCGAAACGCCGGCGGTGCGTCGGCAGTGTCGATCCTGGAGAGGGCGCAACAACTCACCGCGGACAAGAACCTGGAGAACGCCAAGATCGCCGAGAAAGGTACGGATTTTTCTGTCCTTGATCTTTTTCCCGATTCCCATCTTTCGTCTGTGGTCAAGGAGAGCTGTGTCATCTTCTCTCCTACGGTGGGGAGCCCATGGGAGGCCCTTTCCATTATCAGGGCTAAGGAGAAGGTTCAAGCGGCATTGGCGGCCACGGCTCGACGGCTAAAACTTGAGGCCGAGGCTAGGAAGGCTGCGGGAGCCTCCGCCGGCCCGATGCCGAGGGAGGGGTTAGGGAACCCTGAAGAGTGCGCGACCGTCCCGGGGGGGGGAGCTGTCTCGCACGGAGGAGGAGACGGGACCGGTACCTTCCGGGGAGGAAGGTGACCTGGCTGAGCGGGATGGGCGGGAGGACGCGGCGGGGATTGCCGATAACTCTCGCAAAAAGGCACCAAAGAAAAGGAGGAAAAAAATCCTCCCTTACGGTCAGGAAAGGGGCGAGCAAACGGAAAGGTACTCAATGAGGTTCTTTATCCAAAATATCCGGGGCTGGAATGCGCCAGGGAGGCGCACACAACTTAAGGATACGTTCAGGGACGATAGGGTAGACATTATTGGCCTGCAAGAACCATCAAGCAGGACTTCTCCGCTCAGGAACTGCGATGGATGGAACATGGGGGCCAATTTAACTGGAATTGGGTTCCGGCGGCGGGGCACTCGGGTGGGCTCCTTCTTGGGGTTAGAGATGAATGCTTTGAAGTCGGCTTCTGGAGGAAGGGCTCCTTTTTCATTAGCGCAGACATTCTTCAACGCAACAATAATATGAAATGGCGGTTTATGCTCGTCTACGGTCCGGCTGACCATGCGAGAACCGCTGAGTTCCTGGGGGAACTTGAACAGGAAGTAGCAAACTGCCCCCTTCCTATAGTGGTAGGAGGGGACTTCAACCTCGTCCGTAGGGCGGAGGACAAAAGTAACGGGGTGGTCAACTGGCCTAGGGTGCACCGCTTCAATGACGTCCTGGCTAACTTATCCTTAAGGGAAATCGCTCGAGCGGGGGCTCGGTTCACTTGGACTAATAACCAGTCCTCGCCGATTAGGTCGGTGCTTGATAGGGTCTTCGTCTCCCCCAACTGGGAAATGAGGTTTCCCCTTTGCACCCTCACGGCGGTGACCAGGATTGGCTCGGACCACTGCCCTCTCATTCTGGACAATGGGGAAAAGGGTCTCAAACGATCTCCACGCTTCTTCTTCCAGACGTGGTGGTTCGGTTGTTGCGGTCAGAAACCCACCGGCGGGCAGCGACTTGCAACACCGTAGAGCCGGGAATCTCCCAGGACTGCGGCTGGCCCTGGTCCCTCCGAGCGACGGCCCGCAAAGCCTTCTGGTCACACGTCCGATGTCGTCGCAAGGGCGTGCCACCCGACCTATACCTGGTCGGGAAGGTGTTGGATGATGCCTCGCTTAGTTTCCTCGCATGGCATACACGTAAACATTAAATACGAGCCTCGATCGGCTTTCGAGTTATCTCGTGAATCGGCTCAAAGAGCCGATCCACCCATGATTCGTACGAGGTGCACGAATATATGGTGGTCCTGCTTGATCAAGATAAAGCTAAAGCGATCTACGACGATTTAGGGTTTTCACCGCATAATCGGATCATCCTAGTCACGATTGGGCCTCGCGCTCGCGTACGGTGATCGTAAGCCGATCCTAGATAGGGCCTAAAAACCAACACGAGGTTGATCCCCGGAACATCCTGTCTAGGGCTAGCAAACTACACCCTACATGCCGCTGGATCCTCCAACCCTTTGTAAGGCCTAACTATTGCGGATATTAAACTAATCCTTGAAGAACAAGGAGCAACCGTAACGGATCGGATCTACTAAACAATGATCAAGCGGGTGCCGCCCCTACACCTAAAATAGGTGTAAGGGCGGTTAGATGTATAAGGGTTGCACTACGACGAGCATATGATACGAAGAACAATGCTAACCCTAACACATCTAAGATAACTACGTTGCTCGCCATCAAAAAGGCTTCCGTACGAGCAACGCATGAACAACGTAATAAGCTTGTGCTGCCTAGATCGCAAGATGCGATCTAGGCAGCATGGTGCTTACCGGAAGAAACCCTCGAGACGAAGGAGTTGGCGATGCGCCGAGATTGATTTGTGTTGAACGTTGGTTGTTGTTTATTTCATAAACCCTAGATACATATTTATAGTCCGTAGACTTTCTAACGTGGGAATAATCCCGACCGTGCACGAGGCAAACTCTAACTAACCGACACGTAATCTACTATGTTACAGATACAAGGGCAAACTAGCCCAAACTTTGCATATAAGGCCGATTCACATATTTCTTCTGTATATAATCTTCAAGCCTATCTTGATCGCGGCCCACCTCTGACTCGGTCAAAATCTGGTGATAACACATGCCCCCTGGTTTTGGAAATGACATTTCCAAAATCATTACGCTTTTCTTTCGTCGGGTCATGTCGTGGCAGGGCAGAACCGTCGCAGCATCCTTCATCATGACACCTTGTCTTCTCAACTTCTTTGATTCTGCCGATTTCTTTCCGTACTGATTTGGCCGATTGTTAATTTGATCACCGCTCAATAAGCCGATGGCAACGCATCGGTAACCTGCGAACCTTGCTCAAATTCAGATCCCCAAACTTCCAACCGAACAGGTCCAATCCGCGATCACCGAGCGTAGTGTTGGATTCAACGGCAAAACTCCCGAAATAATGCCTGGCCTCATCATTAACCTCGGGTTTTCAGACATTCTCCTGCCGGATCCTTCTCTTCCAAATCCCCTTTGCTTTCGAGGGCTCTCCGAGACCATTGCTAACTCAACCCGGAGGCTGGAGATGATACTTCGCAGGACGAGGCACCACTTATCCACAGATTTTCTTTCGATAGTCTGCGCAGCGATGTTTGAAATCCTGCTCTGTTTTCTTGCGGCAACCATCCCTCGGAACGGTTGAGATGCGAGCCGGCCAATTTCAACAAAATCGGCTCCCTATAGCAAAGGGTCCTTCAGGGCAAGCTGCCCCCGAGCCTTAGTCAAGGCGAGAAAAGTAGTGAGCCAGCCAAAGGTGCCACCATCGGCTTCCAAGTTATAATGCAGAGCTAGCCGATTCCAACAAAATCGGCTCCCCAGAGCAGGGAACCTTCAGGGTGAGCTGCCCCCCCCCCCCCCCGAACTTCTCCAGTTCAATTCCTGCGTCTTGCTGATCAGCTCGGCTCATCATCTTCGGCAAGTTGTTCGGCAAGCTGATGCAACTTCCGGTGAGGATGTTTTGAATTTCTGGTGCCCTCCAAAACTCTGGACGTACCAACCTCTGAAAGTGACACCGACCAAGTTCACCCCCTCCACCCTCCAAGGAGCGGGTGTAATTGCGCTAGAGTCGATGGCCATGCATCGGCTTCGTTCCTCATGAGGATTTTTTTGTTTTTTCCCCCTTTTTTTTACGGGCCGATTTTTCTATCGGCCCCCCCAATGTTTCACTGCACATGTATCGCACATGTTCATCCGATTAGGTGCCCCCCGAGCCGATTCTGCCAGGTAACTGCTGAAATCGGCTCTGTGGTTAGCCAAGGCACTATATGTGAACGTCGGCTCAGTTAGGACCAGTGGGGACTTCTTCTAGCTCATCAGCCGACGCAACCCCACTGCCCATTAGATTGGCGTTGAACCCAGGCAGAATGGATGGTGAGGACAATTTTGGCCGATTGCTGGAATCGGCCTCCATGTTGAATTGCTCGATGAAGGTTTTTGCAATGTTCCTCCATAAATCCTTGGGGCCGATCTCCTGGATCGGCATCGCCACATTTGTCCATCGATGTTGCTCTTGTTACACGGTCAGGCCGGTGGATAAAACCAGCCTAACCCCGTTCTTTGTCACGTCGATGCGCTCGCGATCGTCCAAATTGATGCCTGAGAGTGGCTCTTGGCCTGACGTCTCCCAAACGTTCATGCCAGCCGTTGAAATCTCGGCTGAATCATCTGCGTGGACGACTTCTACTTCATCTCCATCCCACTGTATTAGGCATTTGTGCATTGTGGATGGAATGCAACAGTTGGCGTGGATCCAATCTCTCCCTAGTAGGACAGCATAGGAGCTCTTGTTGTCGACAATAAAGAACGTCGTAGGGACAGTTTTCCTTCCTACGGTCGGATCCACATTCGAGAACATGTTGTGCGTCGGATGCTTGGCCGTTGAAATCGCTCGGTGTCACATTGGTCTTGATCGGATCCGAGCTGGAGCGTCCCAACCGACGTAGCATGGAGTATGGCATAATGTTAGCTGCCGCTCCGGTGTCCACCAACATCTTGTTGACGAGGCTGCCCATTGATGTAACCTCGCAAGTACATGGCCTTCGGATGCTCGTAGCTTCTTTCTCGTGGCTTCTCAAAGATGATCGGCCGTGGGCCGCGATCAAGTTGTGCCACGGGTGCTTCGTCTAATCTCGGAGCACTAAACTCCGTTGGAAGGATGAACACCATGTTTGTGCCGGCCGATGTCTCATCATCGGCTTTCTTTTGTCTGAGGCGCCACTCTTTCCTTTGTGGCCGACCTTCTTCGTCCAGGGTTCGCTGAATTTTGGCGGCCAGATCAGGCCGTGCCTTTCTCAACGTGTGCAGGTATAACCTTTCAGCTTCCTCCAACCCACGCAGACGCTGAACCCTTCGCTTCTGGGAACGGCTGAGCCCATCAGGGCACCACCTTGGCCGATGATACTTGTCTTCTTCTTCATCATCGTCCTTTAGTTCCTCGAGATCTTCCACCCGAGCGGACTCAGCATGCTTGTTCCGAGGCGGGAGAGGCCCTAGACGTTTGAACACGGACACGTTAGCTGCATCCTTCTTCTTTTGTTTACATTACGGGCAATTGCCGATTGTAGGCAATCGGCTCATTCCTGAATCCCAGCGAGTGTACGAAGAAGGGGCAGTCCCCAGTGCCTATCCACGTCGTCTTGCTCCCTCGACTTTTCCTTGGCGTGGCGCTCATATCGCTCCTCGTCGTGATCATGCCGACGACGTCTCCTGTCGTCCCTAGCCAGACGATCTCTTTCATCATCGTCGTTGTATCGCCGGCGTTGGTCGTATTGACCCACATACTTGTTGAGGAGGTGATCAGAGAGAGGTCGCTGATATCTTACGTTCCTCGCTTCTCCCTCCGTGATGTAGCGCTTGCCGTCGTGGCGGAGCCGATCGCGTGGAGCGGCTTCCTCTGTGTCTTTGCTATGAGAGCAGCTGCCCTCATCTCCGTCCTTACCGAGTGGTGCCCGGGTCCCACCATGTTGATATTGCACGAGAAATCTGGCTGGCACCCTCCATGGTAAGTATACTCCACCATGTTAACGGCGGGGAAGGGGTGTGTGTCTACCTTCATGGCGTCATCGGTTGAAAATTAGCCGCCCTTTTTCTATCGCCATTTGGATCTGCTGATGCCACACCCTGCAGTCGTTAGTGGTGTGGGTGAACGTGTTATGCCACTTGCAGTATGGCTTTCCGTTCAGCTCCTGCACCGTGGGGATCTTGTGGCCTTCGGGTACCTTTAGCTGCTTCTCCATGAGTAAGAGGTCGAAAATCTGCTCAGCTTTGGTCACGTCGAAGTCGAACCCTTTTGGAGGGCCTTCTGGCTTAACCCACTTGCATGACACGGGGCCTGCCGCCCGAGTCCATTCAGCCACTGCTACCTCTCGATCTCCCGCAGCACCTTCATCCTCGTCTGCCTCAACCAGGACCACCGCACGCTTGAATTTGTCCTGGTAAACATCTGGGTGGCGCCTGTTCATATGCCGACAGCCTTCGCACCATGTGCGCCAATGAAGGGTAGTCTGCTTGGGAGGCCACGTCCTTGATCGATGATGAGAGACCCACCACCGCCAACTCGGCTGCTTCTTTTTCACTTACGTGAACCGAATAGCATCGGTTCCTAATGGTCTCGAAGCGGCTGGATGTATTCTGACACTGTTTCCCCGCGCTTCTGTCGTACTTGTGCTAGATCGGCAATACCAGCCTCGGAAGCCTCTGAGTGATACTGTATGTGGAACTGCTCTTCCAACTGCTTCCAAGTCCGGATTGAGTTCGGTGGCAGCGATGTGTACCACCCGAAAGCCGATCCCGTGAGGGACTCGTGCGAAGAACCTCACACGCAGCTCGTCCGATGCTTGAGATCGTGCCCAGCTGTGCCAAATATCGGCTCACATGCTCGATGGAGCTGGAACCATCTGATCCACTAAACTTTGTGAAGTCAGGGAGCCGATATTTGGGTGGTAGCGGGATCAATTCGTACTCGTTGGGGTACGGCTTGGTATAGACGATTGTCCTCCTTTTCGGCATCATGCCGAACTGATCTTTCAGAATTGTACAAATCTGATCCGCGGTGATGGCTGAAGGTGTCGAACCCTGAAGATTCACCGGGGTGGCATACTTAGCCAGCCATGCTTGCTTTTCCAATTCTGAGCCAACTGCAGGAGCTGAGCTCTGGAGGTTTGTCGGAGTGGCGTACTTAGCTAGCCACGTCTGCTTCTCAAGATCTGCTCCCGACGTTCCTCCTGCTGTTCCAGAGGTCCCTGCTGTTGCGGCTCTGGTTCGAGAGTGCCCGATTCACTGCGATGCAGCACGTATGCGCACGTGTATCCGTGCGGGATCTCCTTGGGCGCCTCATGTAGGAATTGGTAGTCACTAGGGTCACCACCAATCTTGTAGACGACGTATGTCGATGAGTTCGGCACTTCGGTGCTGCCAACGCGAACGGCGGCGGTGGACGGGACTGGAGTGGCATCTCTCCTTGGTAAGTCCCCAGAGCTGGTCCTGACAGAGAATAGCGATGGCTCATGATTTCCTGGATCACGCGCAAAGCGACACGCTCCAAAGTGTTCACCAGGCTCTCAGAGTGGCGGTGCAGCGAATGAGCCACCATGAAGTTGATCTCCTGACGCAGCGACACGGTGCGTTCTTCGACGGGGCGGACGGGTCCACTCCATCGAGCGCGCCTTCGGGTGAGAACCCCTTCCACCCGATGCCATGGGAGCGGGTTACGTGGAAAGAACCGATGAGGTCGGCTTCGAGGACTGCTTTGATCTCGTCATGCTTCTTCTTGAGCTCGTCGGTCGGATCCTCGTACTTGACCGGAGTGCCTTCCGCCATCTCGGATGTAGATGGCGATGCGGTGGATGTCGAAGATGGTCCCACCAGGGCGTGCCGAGAATGTGTTGCGGTCGAAACCCACCGGCGGGCAGCGACTTGCAACACCGTAGAGCCGGGAATCTCCCGGAGATCGCGGCTGGCCCTGGTCCCTCCGAGCGACGGCCCGCAAAGCCTTCCGGTCACACGTCCGATGCTCGTCGCAGGGCGTGCCACCTGACCTATACCTGGTCGGGGAAGGTGTTGGATGATGCCTCGCTTAGTTTCCTGCATGGCATACACGTAAACATTAAATACGAGCCTCGATCGGCTCTCAGGTTATCCTGTGAATCGGCTCAAAGAGCTGATCCACCCATGATTCGTACGAGGTGCACGAATATATGGTGGTCCTGCTTGATCAAGATAAAGCTAAAGCGATCTACGACGATTTAGGGTTTTCACCGCATAATCGGATCATCCTACTCACGATTGGGCCTCGCGCTCGCGTACGGTGATCGTAAGCCGATCCTAGATAGGGCCTAAAAACCAACACGAGGTTGATCCCCGGAACATCCTGTCTAGGGCTAGCAAACTACACCCTACACGCCGCTGGATCCTCCAACCCTTTGTAAGGCCTAACTATTGCGGATATTAAACTAATCCTTGAAGAACAAGGAGCAACCGTAACGGATCGGATCTACTAAACAATGATCAAGCGGGGTGCCGCCCCTACACCTAAAATAGGTGTAAGGGCGGCTAGATGTATAAGGGTTGCACTACGACAGCATATGATACGAAGAACAATGCTAACCCTAACACATCTAAGATAACTACGTTGCTCGCCATCAAAAAGGCTTCGAGTACGAGCAACGCATGAACAACGTAATAAGCTTGTGCTTGCCTAGATCGCAAGATGCGATCTAGGCAACATGGTGCTTACCGGAAGAAACCCTCGAGACGAAGGAGTTGGCGATGCGCCGAGATTGATTTGTGTTGAACGTTGGTTGTTGTTTATTTCATAAACCCTAGATACATATTTATAGTCCGTAGACTTTCTAACGTGGGAATAATCCCGACCGTGCACGAGGCAAACTCTAACTAACCGACACATAATCTACTATGTTACAGATACAAAGGCAAACTAGCCCAAACTTTGCATATAAGGCCGATTCACGTATTTCTTCTGTATATAATCTTCAAGCCCATCTTGATCGCGGCCCACCTCTGACTCGGTCAAAATCTGGTGATAACATCGGTGTACCTGGCTTTGGGGAGCTAGTACGAGGGAAGCTCCTGCTTGCCTTAGGGAAGGCGGGCACACACTGCTCCAGTATCGACACTTGGCAAATCATTGCCCGGTGTTCGAGACAATTCCTCAAGGGATGGGGTGCCAACCTAGGCAAGGAGCGGAGGGCTCACAGGGAGGAGTTGGTTAAACGCATTGAACAGTGATACGTCCAAAACGTATCTACTTTCCCAAACACTTTTGCTATTGTTTTGCCTCTAATTTGTGTATTTTGGATGCAACTAACACGGACTAACGCTGTTTTCAGCGGAGCTGTTCAGTGTCTCGTTTTTGTGCGAAATCCAACTTTCGGGAAAAACCTCGGGATTTTGACGAAGGCCCTATTTTCCCGGAATGCGATGGAGCCGGAAGGACAAATCAAGTGGAGGCCCGAGGGCCCCACACCATAAGGCGGCGCGGCCTAGGGGGGGTCCGTGCGGCCCTATGGTGTGGCCCCCTCGGCCGGCCTCCGACGCTCTCCTTCGGACTACTTATTGGCCTCGACCTAAAAACGCACGGAGAGAGGTCGAAGTCGCCAGAAACCCTCCAGAACGCCGCCACATCGCGAAACTCCGTCTCCGGAGCCGGAAGTCTCCGTTACGGCACCCCGCCGGGACGGGGATTGGAGGAGATCATCACCGCCATCACCGCCAACGCCTCTCCATCAACCAGCCATGTTTCCCCCATCCATGTGTGAGTAATTCCCCCGCTGTAGGCCGAAGGGGATGGTAGGGATTGGATGAGATTGGTCATGTAATAGCATAAGATTGTTAGGGCATAGTGCCTAGTGTCCGTAGATGGTACTTTTATGATATTGTTGCAACTTGTTATGCTTAATGCTTGTCACTAGGGCCCGAGTGCCATGATCTCAGATCTGAACATGTTATTGATTCATGAAGATATTCGTTGTTTATGATCTTACCTGCAAGTTGTATACGAGATGTCGTTGTCCGGAACCAATGGCCCCGAAGTGACGAAATCGGGACAACCGGAGGGAATGGTAGCGATGTGAGGATCACATGTGTTCACGGAGTGTTAATGCTTTGCTCCGGTACTCTATTAAAAGGAGTACCTTAATATCCAGTAGTTTCCCTAGAGGCCGGCTGCCACCGGCTGGTAGGACAAAAGATGTTGTGCAAGTTTCTCATTGCGAGCACGTACGACTATAATTGGAACACATGCCTATTGATTGATTAGTACTTGGATACCGTTTTATTATTATCTGCAAATGCCCTGCTATGATTGTTACATGAGTTTCTCTCATCCATGCAACGCCCATCATCCGTCCCCGTGCCTACAGTATTTTAATCCTGCTGTTTACTAAAATCACTACTGCTGTCTTTGTTATTCTGCTGCTGTTATTTCACTACTGCTATTGCTATAAAACTGTTACTACTGATAAACTCTTGCGAGCAAGTCTGTTTCCAGGTGCAGCTGAATTGACAACTCCGTTGTTAAGGCTTTCAAGTATTCTTTGTCTCCCCTTGTGTCGAATCAATAAATTGGGTTTTACTTCCCTCGAAGACTCGTTGCGATCCCCTATACTTGTGGGTCATCAAGACTATTTTACGGCGCCGTTGCCGGGAGCATAGCTTTATTTGGAAGTTCACTTGGATTGATATTGTTCGCTGCAAATTCTCCATCATGGGTAAACCTCGCGATACTAAGGTCGCCATATTACCATCCACTACAAGAAAAGGTACAACTACGAGTACTTCTGCTGCTCTTGATTCACCATCTGTGATAAGTAAACTTGTTTCACCACCACAAGCTTCAAATGCTGGTACTTCTGCTGAATCTGAAAATTCCTCTTATAATATTGATGATGCTTCTGCTGTGCTTGATGATAGTGGTTCATTGGGAACTTTTCTAGATGCTACAATTGCTAGGTCTAGACAAATTGAAAATGCTGAAACTCCTGATGCTACTACACCTGTTAATTCACCTGAACTTGATTATTCTAGTGATGATCCTGATGAAGATTATGTGGAGCTTAATGATGATTTTATTGAAAAATGCAATGCTACTACTGATGCAAGAAAAATTAAAAAGTTGCTTGCAGAACATGCTGTTAGATATAAGCTGTCTCCTGATCCTAAATTTTCCACATCTCCTATAAACATTAAGGATAAAGATTATGATTTTTCTCTTGATCTATCTCATATAGCTATTGTTGAGAAAACACCCTTTTGTGGTACTGAAAAAAGAAAGTGCTGTTGAATACATGACTGAGTTATCTACTCTGAGTAGCTTGTTTTCGATGATGTTAAGAAGCGTACTTACTTTGTTGCTAAAATCTTTCCATTCTCATTAAAGGATGACGCTAAAACTTGGTATAATAGTTTGCCACCTAGTTCTATTAAAAGTCCAAAAGAATTGCTTAATGTTTTCTTCCGCAAATACTTTCCTGCTAGTGCTCAAGATCTTGCTTTGCGAGAGAGTTTATAATTTTGATCGGGGAGATGGAGAGAAATTGCACGAGGCTTGGGCGAGATTTTGCTCTCTTATTAGAGCTCTGCCGACCATGATTTAGAAAAGCATGATTTACTTGATATATTTTATAGTGGACTAACCATTGAGTCTAGGGCATACCTGGATAGTTGTCTTGGTTGTGTTTTCGGGAAAAGAACTCCGGACGAAGTCTGAAGAATTATTGGCTAAAATAGGCCGGAATTATGATGATTGGACTACGCACTGAACCAACTCCAACGCCAATAGTGAAGAAGAGGGGTTTAATTAAATTGAATGATGAAGATATGAGGGAAGCCAAGAAGTCTCTCAAGGAGAAAGGTATTAAATCTGAAGATGTGAAGAATCTACCTCCCATAGAAGATATATGTGAGATAATTCCCCCTTCATCCATGATTGAGGTAAATTCCCTTCAGCGCTTTACTAGGGAAGATATTCCGTATTCAAAACCTCTGCAGCAATGCTTAGATGAGTTTGATAATTATATTGTTAAGCAAGAAAATTTTAATATGAGAGTAGAGAATCATTTAATGGAAAATTCTCGAGCTATTAGTGAATTGCATGATATTATGGAGAGAACCTCCAATGATGTTAAGATGCTTGTTAAACATTTTCATATGGTTCAAACTCAAATTGATCAACTCACTAAAGTGCAAAATGACTTGTTGGGAAATAATTCTAAAGAAAAACATGCTTATGAAGTAACAACTAGAGGTGGTGTCTCTACCCAGGATCCTCTATATCCTGAAGGGCATCCCAAAAGAGTTGAACAAGATTCTCAACGAACTAAAACTAGTGCTCAATCTAAGAAAAAGAAAAAGAAACATAAGAATGTTGTAGAATCCTCTGAACCTGTTAATGATCCTAATAGTATTTCTATTTCCGATGCTGAAACTGAAAGTGGTAATGAACATGATAAAGATAATGATAAGAATGATACTCCTGACAAAGAAGAGGTTGAAGAAGAACACGAAAAGCATGCTAAAAATAAAAAGTACACTAAAGAAGATTTTATTGCTGAGAAACATGGTAATGAAAGAGAACCTTGGGTTCAAAAGCAAATGCCTTTTCCTGCTAAGAAACTAAAATCAAAGGAAGAAGAACACTATAATAAATTTTGTGATTGGATGAAACCTTTATTCTTGCAAATCCCTTTGGTGATGCTATTAAATTGCCTCCTTATTCAAAGTATATGAAAGATATTGTTACTAACAAAAGGAAAATTCCCAATGAGGAGATTTCCACTATGCTTGCTAATTACTCTTTTAATGGCAAAGTTCCAAAGAAGTTGGGTGACCCAGGTATACCTACTATTCCTTGTTCTATTAAGAATAAGTATGTTAAAGCTGCTCTATGTGACTTGGAGCCCGTGTTAGTGTTATGCCTTTTTCTCTTTATAAGAGACTTTACTTAGATAAGTTGATACCTAATGATATATCTTTGCAAATGGCTGATAAATCTCCTGCTATTCCTGTTGGTATATGTGAGGATGTTCCTATTCAAGTTACTAATAACTGCTTGATATTAACTGATTTTGTTGTGTTGGAAATGCTGAAGATGATAATATGTCTATTATTCTTGGGAGACCTTTTCTTAACACCGCGAGGGGATGTTATTGATTGCAATAAGGGAAAAGTTACTTTCAATATTGATGACAAGGAGCATACTGTTTATTTTCCCAAGAGGATTGAGAAAGCATGTGGAGTTAATACTATTTCTAATGTGAGAACTATCAAAGTTGGAACTATCGATTGTCCAATATATGAGCCTAAAGAAGAATATCAAACTCTTGTGATTGGATCCATATCAATACAATTTAAGGAAACATGATTGATTTGAGGTTTATTTCTTCTTATGCTATGTAAAATTTATTTGGTGGCAAGACTTGATCAACCTTGTTAACAAATTCACTTTACATGCATAGAGGAGTTAAACAACATCTCTTTCTTCCTCCACTTGTTTTACTTACTGTAGAAATACATTTGTATCTTTACTTTATTGCATTATTGTGCCAAGTAAAGTCTCTAATAGAAGGTTGATGCTAGATTTGGATTTCTGCATAGAAACAGATTTCTTGCTGTCACGAATCTGGGTATGATTCTCTGTAGGTAACTCAGAAAAATCTGCCAATTTACGTGAATGATCCTCAGATATGTACGCAACTTTCATTAGTTTTGAGTTTTCTGATTTGAGCAACGGAAGTACCTCTTTAAAATTCGTGTTTACTGGCTGTTCTGTTTTGGCAGATTCTGTCTCTGTTTTTTGTATTGTCTCTTGCGGACTTTAAGCAAGGCTTTCTAGACGTGGAGAGCTGTAGCTAATGTTATATTGAGTACTTGCAATGTGTCACTACAGGGCTAAAGTGGATTAAAAGTTTTTTGAGTACTAACTCCTCTAATGAAGTTTATGAGAAGTTTGGTGTGGCAGAAGTTTTCAAGGGTCAAGAGAGAAGGGTGATATAATGTGATCAAGAAGAGTCAAAAGCCTAAGCTTGGGGGAAGGTATACCGGCATAACTCATTCTTTGCATATTATGGTTGCTGGATACTTGTACATACTTGTTTAGTCTCTTTGAGTGGTTTTCTAATGAGAGGGAGATGATATTTGGGGAAGTGCTGCCTGAAAACAGATTCTGGACTGTTACTAGAAAAATTCGTGCGCACAGCCAGAGCGTTATTTTGAGCTGCCAATTTTTTTGCTGGTTCCCCAGGTTGTTATCTAACTTTCATTAGTTGAACACTTTTCGAGCTGAGCAACGGAAGAATTTTGTAAAAATCGATTTCTGTACTGCTGTCAGGTTTTGGCAGATTTCTGCCATCTTGCTTTTCCGTGTTTCTTTTAGTTTTCATTTTCTTGTTCTTGCTTTGTTTCTTTCCTAAAACACAAAAAGACCAAAAATATTTCTGTTGTTTCTCTTCACCATTTGTTTATCTTGGTTTCTTGCAATTGTCTCGCTTTATTTGCTATTGCTAGTTTGCTATAAGAAAACCCAAAAAGATTTTGCTTTGTTTGCTTGTTTCCTTTTGTTCTTGTTCTCAAATTCGAAAACACCAAAAATATTTGCTGTTCTTCTTTGGTTTGTAAAGTTCATTATGAGTTCAATGGTCTTCGGTGGCTGGAGCGTGGTTTTCATTTCATATTATCCAAGCTACACAAGTGAAAAGGCAATAATGACGATCTACGACAATCTGATTGTGGTGAGAGGCTGGTATGAACTCTATTTGTTTTCATTTTTGTACATATACTCATCCATGTGAGCATGCTTAGTTGGTTCATGTGAGGTATATGTTATTTAAGAAAGTCTAGTAGTTCATGATCTCTCATGTTAGCTCCAATTTATTAATATGAGTAGCATGTCATGGATGTTTGCTTGCATTGTTTTATTCATGATAGGTATGATATTGTGGTATCCTCCTCTGAATAATTCGTTTGAATTAACTTGGCACATGCTCACGCATGCATATGACTGAACAAAAGTCAATTAAGCCTCGATGATTTACGTTGTTTCAGAGTTCTTGTATCACTTTTATGCCTCAGTTAATTTATTTTGCCGCAAGCATGATTATGA